>NC_080783.1:172223098-172542562 GCF_028018385.1 Neofelis nebulosa | reverse complement strand
GGGGGGATGGGATGAATGGGTGCTGGGCATTAAGGAGGGCATTCATTGGGATGAGCCCTGGGTATCATATGTAAGTGATGAATCACTGGGTTCTACTCCTGAAACCAATACTACACTCTATGTTAACTAACTTGAATTTAAATAAATACATTTAAGGGGTGCGTAGGTGGCTCAGTCAATTAGGCATCCGACTTCAGCTCAGGTCATGACCTCACAGTTTGTTCGAGCCCCGTGTCAGGCTCTGTGACAGCTCAGAGCCTGGAGCCTGCTTCAGATTCTGTGTCTCACTCTCTCTCTGACCCTCCCCTACTCACACTCTGTCTCTGTCTGTCTCTCGAGAATAAATAAACATTTAAAAAATTAAATAAATAAATTTAAAATAAAAATAATAAACCTTAAAAAAATAAACCTTATATCTCAAAGGCGTGGCCCCATGCCCAATTTGGAACAGTTCTGCAGGGCCATTCCAGCATCTGGGCTCCCTACAGAATTACCTAGACCTCTGTTGGGACTGCATGGATTTTTAGCTCCTCCTTCTTTTACTTCCATGTAGGTACTGATCCTGACTGCCACCCCAGTAAAATCCTTGCATACACATCTCCACAAGTCTCACACAAGACTCGAAGTTGGTTTTGGAGGAACCTACCTGGGACACCGGTCCCTAGTTTTCCCATTGATCCAGTAAGAGGGCTTTGCAAGATGCTTCCATTTCTGTCCGTAAACGTGAGTAAAGCACAAGATGCAACTGCCAGGTGTATAATATAATCAGCAGAGGCAGCCACAGCTGGGTCTCATGTATATCTGAATCCAACTGATTACAGAATTCAGGACATCAGCTCTTCAAACATTATGAAACTAGTGATACAGTGACAGAGACACTGAATATTTGGATCTCTGGGTTGGAGGTCTCAAAACTAGCTGGGTAATTCCCGGTAATTCTCTCAGTTGGGCTTCATTTTCTTAATCTACAAAATAAGAAGCTTTGTCATAGTCCCTCTGCCTCCTCACGTTAAATGAATTTATGTGATCTTTGGTTTGAAAAGAAAAAAAAGTTAATTTTTGGAGAAATCAGCCTCAATCAGTCTTTCATTCACCAGGAGCCAAAAGTGTATATTAGGTGCCTAATTATTCATGGCTCTTTCCGGTGCCGCCTGTAAGCCCCACCCTCTGAAATCTGTGGTCTGGTGCTGAGTGACGTGGCTAGGGAGCCACAACGCAGGCAGCCTCCTTGGATCCACTATGCTACTCATCCACAAATGAGAAATCTGCTGGAAGACCACTCTGTAATTTATAAGGCTCTAGAGGATTCCCAGAATAACTACAGGGAAACAGAAACTAACCTGTATTGAGCACCTGCTCAGTGATAAGTTTCTATCACTGACTTTGGCCCTTTTACATATGTTGGTTCATTTAATTCAGACAACACTCCCTGGATGATGGCCACTGCCATTGCCATCTCCATTTTACAGACAAGCCTCCAGAGGGCATGTGACAATGCAGAGTCCTGCATCGAATGTGGAAGAAGCAAGGCCAGACTACCACCATGGTTCCGTCACACTGTAACGGAAGTGCCCAAGAGCTCTTTGAGTGCAGGTCCCCTGTCTTTCTTACTTGTATCCTGAGCAGCCGGCACAGTGGCCAGCATGAGTTACTAGATGGCGTGTTTACCACATTAGTTCATTAAAACCTCCTGACTTCTCTCCTTGCTATTTCTATTACACTATCATACAATCAGCCTTGCTAATTCACCTCCAGATTTTTCCAAAAAATGATCAACCTTGAGAAAGACAGACAACCAACACCAAATAACAACGATGTAACTTATTATAGTCTCCCAAGTTATATGGTGACACCAGTCACTTGGCCCCTCCGGGAATTAATAGCTGGGTAACTAGCCACAGCACTGTCTACTTGCATGAGGTTGGCTCACTTGGGCCCGCCAAGCAAGGGCTCCCATTGATTATTCCTAAAAACCCGTTCCATTCTGAAAGCCGTTACCTTTTAAGATGTCTTAAATACATCCGCCTTGTCATGTTTAACCATGCCCACAAAAAGCATCCTAAAGATATTCGATCATTCAATTAGACTAAATGAGGCCAATGTATAAGCTGCTGCCTCAGAGGTTATCATGCTTAACAAAACATACTTTATAAACCCCATGGAGGCCGTAATTAAATTTACAAGCATCCTGACACACAACTTTAACAGAAGATGCCTGAATGTTGTGCACGCGTGTGTATGTGGGTGTGTGTTTCGCGAGTGCATGTGCGCATTTTAAGGTCCTGTTCCATAAGGATTATAGCTCCCCTGCTGTTTGGAAAAGATAATTTCACTTGTAACACTAATAACTTGAGCAGGGGAGAAGCTGGCCTGGTGAATGGAATGCACTTCACTGCACATCTTGGCTCAGCTAGAAATCGGAAACAGATGGTCCTTGCGGCTGGTTTCCCACTCGAGCCCGCTCACTGCCAGCCTGTGGTCTTCGGTGGGCCGCTGCTGGCAGTCTGTGACTTGAACATAGTAGGACAGTGGCAAAAGAAATCAAATCTTTTTCAATGAGCAGCAAGTTATAATGAAATTTGACAGATCTGACATTCTATACCCAACATCTAGTTAGAATATATTAACCTTTTAGTTTTCTTAAGCGCCTTGCGTGGAAGTTGTGAATATACTTATTAGAGGGTTGTGTTCTATGCCGTTTTCCCTGTCTTTTTTTTTTTTCTCTTTTAACAGGGGGCAGAGGGTTTAGTCCAATCTTGGATGGCAGCTGGTTAACAGAAAATGCAGAGAAAGGAAAAGTCAAAGAATGTCTAAATGGAAATGAAGTACAACTGCCACTAGAAGAAAACTCTTTCTTTGCAGGGCATGGAGGGTGAGTTTCCGCTGAAAAAAATTATCAGTATTTTTTTGAGAAAAAAAAAAATATATATGCTAGTTCAAAAATCTGGGCAATCTCTGGGCATATCATGGAAACGGATGGGGCTGTCTGGACCCCCTGGCATTTTCTTCAATTCTGCCCTTTTCAGCTTCGTAGCGTTTCCTTTTGCCATACGGTGAGAAAACCATGCCAGGTGACTTGGGACACCGGTTTCTTAAAGTCACCACGCTCGTGCCCAATAATGACGTGTGCCTGTTCTGAAGACTTTGCTACTGTCCTCACAAAGGGATAAATCTGCCACCAAAGACCTTGGCATTTTCCTGGGCTTCGGAGGAACTAGATTATCTATCCTTTTGTGCACATTCTTCCCCTTATTCCAAAGGTTACATCTGAGTACACACTCATTTCGAGGCTGGACACTGATGTCCTGAATACCATTTTAGGATTTTTCACCTGGTGAAGGTTAGAGAAAAGACTGAGGTATTAACAGTAGATAATCCTTCTTCAATACAGGCTTAAAAAAAAAAAAAAGTCTCAAATGCCTATTGCTCTAAACCAAACTTCTCTACAGTTTCAGCAAAACTGTACATTTCTAATTTCATGATTTCCAAGAGCCTGGAGATTCAAAGCTGTACATATGTGTTAAGCCCAGCATCCAACTCTACAAAAGAAATTTTTAAAAATCTTCTGAGAGCTACCTAATCAGAGTATGAAAGCCCTTTTAGACATATAGACATACGGTTGAATCTTGGCTCTTCCTGCTCAGTATGTGTCATTAGGCAAGACTCTTACTTTTGGACCCTGACCTGCAAATTGAAAATAGTAATATGAATTTCCTAGGGTTGTTGTGAGGTTAAGTGACTTATCATACCCAAAAGCACCTTAAAAATACCTGGCATATAGCAGGTGCTAAGTCCTATTATTTCCCCTCTTTCATGGTTTAAGAGGCAATACCAGGGGCGCCTGGGGGGCTCAGTCAGTTGAGCCTCTGACTTCGGCTCAGGTCATGATCTCGTGGTTCATGAGTTTGAGCCCCACATCAGGCTCGCTGCTGTCAGCTTGTCAGTGTGGAGCCCACTTCGGATCTTCTGTCCCCCTCTCTCTGTCTCCCCCCAGCTTGCACTCTTCCCAAAATAAATAAATATTTAAAAAAGAGAGAGAGAGAGGCAACACCAGAGTGGTAAATTTTTTCCAGAGTCATAATTCTTAGGCTTGAATCCTTCCATCTCTAACTCCAGGACCCCAAACAAGTTGCTTCAACTTTTGGAGCCTGTGTTTTTTATTTTTAAAATGGGGTTAATAATAGATCTTATATCATAAGGACGTATCCGCAAATAAAAAGATCTTAGAACAGCACCTCTCTTTAAGAGGAAGCACTCAATACATGTTAGCTATTATTATATGGTGCATTCCAAATCAAGTTACTCTTCTCCTAGAGTTTTAATTTTCCAATGGCTCTAGAAACTAAGCTTGAGAAAAAGGATAAAAAATCATTTTAGTTGCCTGTGTTGCAGAAGTTGCCATTAAGTGAGTTACAAATAAATGAATGAATGACATAGGTGCATTAAAGATAAAAAATGTAGTCAATTTATGTGAGTACCAATGAATGATACAGATATGGAAGCCAACGGGAATTCAAAGGTACTGGAGATCATTATGGACTGGCGTCTCAGAGAGGAAAGTTAACTTGCAAAGGCAGATGATGTCGTAGGAGGGAAAAACGTTTCAGCCAAGGTGAATGAAAAGGTGTAAGTTTGAGAAGAATTGCATAGAGGGTGTTAAGAGCTGCAGTGGAGCAAGACACAGATTATTAGACGATTAGATTACTGGACTGTTATTAGATTCTTAGATCAAAGAGAAGGGACCTAACCCAGCCTCACCAGATGGGATCAGAAGAGGCAAGACAGGATTGAACTCAACAGAGGACTCATATTAACAAAACATCGATAACAAAACAATACCGGTGCTTGAGCACTCATTATATACCAGGAATTATTGTCTTTATGAGTATTTTTGCTAAATAACTGTTTAATTTATATTTATATAATTATCATATTATATAATATTATATAAATATTACATCATATCATATTTATATATTATATAAATATTATATCATATTATATAAATATTATATATATGATTATCTTCATTTTCCTGTTAGGACACAGAGAATCAGAGAGGTTAAGTAAGCTGGGAGTGGTCACACAGTAACCCACTAAGCCAGGATATGGGCAATTGAACTTCAGAAAGTGTGCTCAGCCACTCTACTCCCCAGCCTCTGAAAAACATTAATATTTCGTTTCATGTTACCTTTTAGCAACACCTGACAGACTCAAACCCTTCCTTGGTATCATACATCTGTTGGCAGAGAAGTCTTTGAGGCCTTTATCCAAGTACTGCAGCAAAGATAGAGATGGGAATCCCGCATCCCCTCAGCTCTCCTGGGTTCTTCCCACTCATGAAAAGGGGGTAGCTGATTTGGGGAGCTTTGGCCACAAGAGCCAGGAAGAGTCTGGAAAGTAACTTGCCCTTTGCCAGAGGCCAATTTGCTATTAGAAAGCAATTCCCTTTCTAATGCTGCCCCACAGTCCCCAGACCGTATCCCTCGCACCTTGCTCACACCGTGTGGAATGCCCAGCGGTTAACCCACCCCTTGGCTTCATAGCTGGAGGATTCCCACTTCTTATAAAACACCTTCAAAGGAAGTAAGAAAGTCCAAATCCTGATGGGGTTACTTCTTGATGAGGGCCCTGGTGTTCTTTTTTTTTTTTTTTTTGCCTCAGACTCATTCACGTGCAGTGGGAAGAAGTATTCAAATGACAAGAGTTAAATTCAAAACATGTAGCCACTTTCTGTTATATTTTTTTTTTCCCTGACTGAAAGCAAACCATTTAGATGTTTGTTTCCAAAAAGGCATCTGTCAGCAATCAAAGGGGAAAAATGCATAAAGCAAATGCAATTGTTTGGAGTAGCATTTCCTGGATCATGTTAAATGCTTGAATTGCTCCCCATTATGCTCACCAAATAATTTTATTTCCCACAATAATTGCAATATTTAACATGTTTTATTTAATCTTGTTTTAAGGCTATTAACAACGGGCCACACTGTGAAAAGGCTGATTGCTGTATGAGAAAGGACAGCTTCCACCAGCCTCTTAGAGAACAATGATAAAGTTAAATGCACCTAATTGTTCTGGATTTAAAACACTATTATCCAATAATATTTCTCGTTTCTTTGTTCCAAACTACTATGCCATCTCCTGTAAAACCTTCCAGGGTATTCCATCATTCACAAAGTAAAATCTGGACTCCAGTTTACCTTATGCCCCATTCATTCATAAATAATGGGCGTGCACAGGGTGTTCTGAGTCTCAGAAATGCAGCCGCTCAGATAAGAGACACCTCGAACTTCAGAGGCTGCCGCGTGGCCGACTTAGAAATTGTAAGGCTGTGGGCCCACAAATCCAAAATGCCCCTGTGCCTTTATGCCCCCGGAGAATGCGGAGAAGACCCTAAAGCAAAGAAACTTTGGTTTGTCTGCTTTCCAGAGGCAAGTAGGAAAGGATGAAATGGAACAGGAGGCTGATTCAAATGCAGAAAGCTTCTCCACTTCTTTTCTTACTCCCTTTTACCCTTTTGTTTTGTTTTGTTTTGTTTCCAGTTTATGCTATTTTACATTTTATGGAGAATTTGCAGCATTTCTCCTTTGCTTTCTCTAAATGACAAACCGCAGAAAGACCAGGTCATTTTAATGACGCTGCAGTTACAGGAGGCAACAAATGTTTTGGCTGGCGAGCTCAGGGCAAGATCCTGGCGGAAGGTCCATTTGCTTGTGGACGCTGAAGGTAACTTAACATTGCCCGCACTGCTGCGGACTCTTTTTCTGGAAAGGGAGGTAATTCCAGAGTAATAAAGAATAGAATGTAAAGACGCTTCTAAGAGTGACGGCAATATCCGTATTTGATAATAATGCCCGATACCACCCTCTACCCCGCTATGATGAGAAAAAAATCCCATTACGCTGAGGGATGAGGAAGAAAAAAATGTCATATTTATTACACTTGTGGCTAATTCTGTAAAAGCAGTCTGTGCATCGTGTTGCAAATTATAAAACATTTCAGATGCAACTGGATAAAATTTACTTTACGGAAATTATTTTTGTCAAAGCAACTATCGACCTGATGCTAAAGAGCTAGCCTAACACCTACTGAGGAAGAGGTTACGAGTAGGAAAGCAAATGCCACCAAAGTTAACCTTTTGGGAACTTAAAATGTGTCCTGAATAAGTTTGTCTAAATATTATTCAGTTGGAAATGTGACTAGAAAAAAATCCACTGGATAGTTGGGCTGTAAATGCACAACTCTTTAAATAATCACAGTTCAATCGCCCTGAAAAATGCTTGAGATAAATTCCCTGAGGCTCCTGAGTGCCCATATAGGAGACTTGCAGTGCACAGAACTGTAATATCACTGCTGAGTTCTTGGGGATTGAGGAACCACTTATATCCATCCAGGGGGGAAAAAAGAAAAAATAGGATGTGTTCTGTACACTGCTCTTATAAAGGTATTTCTGCAGTTCCTAATTTCACACAGTTTGAAAGAATAAAATATAGCAAATACAAGGCATTCTCTCTACGTCTTCTCCCCTCTTGGTCCTTGAGTAAAATGACTGGAAATTCATTAGTTGCCTGGACTTCTCACTTAAAAAACAAAAAATTATTTTTATAGTCACTCTTATTGGTAGATCCGTGCTGTGGTTTATTTTTTCCTCTACAGAGAGGATGTGTGGTCAAAAACCCCTGTGAAGACAATCGCTTGATTACAGTAAGGAAATCAGATGTGATTTTCCCTGAATAAGGAAGTAGTCATGTCAAGTTTAGCCTGAATTGTGTTAAACTGAATTGATAATGACTGATCGCTTTATTTACAGAGAATCAAAAAGCTCAGAATTCATTAAAAAAAAATAGAACACCAAAAAGTAGAGATGGCAAGTAGCCTAGCCTAGGTTAGAACTTGTGAATATCAGTAATGTATTTCCTCACATTAAGACACACATCTAAATACAATGCCAGTGAAACCAAAAATCTAGGGACTCTGAACACTGTTGTCTCATGTTTATGTTCCTTCACAGCCAAATTAACTAATGAATTCTTTAAAAAAAAATAATAATAATAAGGTAAGGAAGGAGAAATATTTTTTCCCTGGAATTTTTTTTTTTTTCTCCTTGGAAAACCTGTTCAGCTGTTCCCAGATCTAGTTTTAGACTTTTCGCTTTGCTTCCAATGAGATGTGTAAGACAGGAAAACTGAACTAAACATTTTTTTTTAAATGCACAGCTCACGTTCTCGAGAAAAGTGGCTGTGAAAAACAGATACTGAATCAGACTTAAAGTCGAAGAGGGGGGGCAGTAAAAAAAAAAAAAAGCCCAAAACATCGCATGATAGTCTCTAAGCAGTTCCATCTGTCAAGCAGAAATTTTAGGCTAATAGCCTGTGGCGATCTCCCTCCGCAGTCCACTACCTGCCTTTGTCCTATTAAATCTCTTTATTCTCCTTAAAAAAAAAAAAAAGAAAGAAAGAAAGAAAGAAAAAAAAAGAGGGGGGATTGGTTGTTGGAAGGAAAGGAAAAACCTTGCAGACCAAAATCATCTGAGTGATGAAGCCCTAATTTTAACCGCCTCTCTTTGATGTGTAGCCGTGGGTCCTTGTTTTTAAAAAAGGAGAGAGAAGACAGTGCTAGGAGCAGAAGACTTTTCGTCTCCACTTCACCTTGCCACTGGGTCTGTGAGAGATTGGTTCATTGTCAAGGAGATTTTTTTTTTTACCCATGATTCCATATGGTATGGACCGGACTACATGTTGCCCCACATGCCACTGCAAATGTTTTCTCAATTAGGTGTCTTATCTCCCGTGAGTTAGCATCAGATGAAGCTTGCTGACAGCGTAATGGCAGGGAAAGCTTCCGACGGCTCCATCAAATGGCAACTCTGCTACGACATCTCGGCCAGAACTTGGTGGATGGTGAGTTGGCAGCCGGGCTGCTTTTTTTTTTTTTTTTTTTTTTTTCCCTTTTCTACTTTCCCTCCCTCTTTGACAAAATGTCCCAGACCTCACATTCATCAAATTCACATTTGATTTTTTTCACACTCTTCAGTGAGGCAGCCTCACACTGCTTCCTCTTGCCATCCTCTCCCTGCCACTCTGCGACTCGAGTTCCCAGCAATGCCTGCCCTGGTTTGCCATGGGACAGTGTTGGAGAGTTGGTGGGGCTTTTTTCTTTTCTTTTCTTTTTTTTATTTTTAAAGTAGCAGGAGCTTTAAGGTGGAGGTGGGTATTTTAGCCAAGTCGGTCTTGGGGTAAAAAAAAAAACAAAAAAAACAAAAAAACAAAAAAAAAATGAAACGCTTGTCCTGGCCCTCAGGTTTTGCTCCCTCTCTCTAGCTTCACATCCCCTTTACTTTTGTTTTCAGGGGATATGGGGTGCTTGGTTTTTCCTCGGCTGTGGTATTTTCTGAGGACGTGTGTTTGGACACTGGGGAGAAGCAAGCCCTGGGCGAATTCCTGTCCTGCCCCATTAACTGGATCCCCTGGAGTCACCTGTGAGAGAACTCTGGGTCCCCACTGCCTGTTTTCCATCTGGGGACCTATAGCTCTCATCTAACTTTTCCCCATTTGTTTATCTCAGAGCAGGTCTTAAGTCTCTTAGGACTCTAGCTCTGAGTGGGAAAGACCCCCACACGCTATCTTTTGGTGATTCTGGGTGCAAATAAAGTTTTAATAAAGTTCTACCCTGTGCCGCAGAATGAGTTAACTCACATGTCATGGTCAACCAGGCCAGACAACCTTTGACATCTCGGATCTATAAGAGGTAGAGTGAGTTGGGAGGGTGCACAATAGCTTATTGTCACGGGAGATGCGAGTCCTGTGAGGAAGACAGTCCTCAAATCATCACTGCCCTCGTTAGGGTGGTGTCCGTTAAGGATTACTTCGTTAGCAGAGCATTTTTAGTTTTCCGTAATTATTATTCTTGCGGCAAGCGTGAATTCTTCCAGGGAGTGAAAAAAAAGTTTGCTGCCAGGACAATGAATGTATTATCCGTTCCTAACTGGACCGTGAACTTCAGCTCATTTCACATAGATATCAGTTTAAGAAAAAAAAAAAAGAGAGAGAGAGAGAGAGAGAAAGAGAGAGAGAGAGAGAGAGGGAGAGTGGTGTTGGAGGGGGAGACTGGCGAATGGAATTACAAGACAGGACATTGTCGGTTTCATTGCATGATCTGCGGAAAGAGTTCTCCTCTCCCCTTCCTGGACCAATGGTAGTATCATTTGGGCAAGTTTTAGGAATTCGGAGGACTGAGAGACTATTAAAAGTGAGCTACCACAGGACTCTGTTCGGCTGCTCATGGGGTGCAGTGTGTCCATCCTAAGGACCCTTGAGTAAAGGTGGTTGTGGGTATGTGTGTACGTGTGTATTTTAACTTGTGATTTCTTAACTAGACAATAGAAACTTTACCAGTGATTTCAGGACAATGTTACTTGCACTTTTTGCTTAATTAGACTAACAGTAGATCTATCCACTTAGATGCTGAACTATTCAGGGCACTTATTTTCCCTTTAGTGTTTCTGCCAGCAAGAACAAGGTTTACTTGTATGTCATGATGTTGTCTATTGCTTCGCCTTGTGCAGCTTGTTAAACACCAGAAATGAATATACTGATTGGTTTAGCTATTATTTTCTACGCTAAGTTGTAAGCCTTAAAAAAAAAAAAAAAAAAAAAAAAAAAAAAAAAAAAAAAACCTGCGCGCTGATGTCATATTCTGGGTGACATTCTACTTCCTTGTATTTCAAGAGCTCATAGATTTTATAGACTGTTACTTTTTATGGCAAATTGTGTTATCTTTTTTTCTTTCTTGCAAAGATCACCAAATGCTCCTCTTTTTTTTTTTTTAACTTGGAAAACTGTCATTTATTTTTTGCAAAGTTTACTTGGAAGTTGCTTTTCATTTAAAATTGTTTTACAGATGTTTTACCGCCGGGAATATAAAATATAAAAGTGGTGGAAACATTTAGCAATGCAGTTGACTAAAAATAAACAATGCTGTAAGCTCCATGCTGCTGTTTAGGCTGCATACTACAGGAAGTTTCTCTCAACTTCAATGCTTCTAGATCTTTGCTTTGAAAAGGGGTGAGAAATCAGAGTGTAGAAGTTGTAGAAGTTAGCATAGAGAATAAATCGATTTTTCATTTCCCTCAAAGGTAAGCGCATACCACAGCATTTTAAATCTGCCAGTTACAAATAATTCTAATGTAAATTCCCCACTATTGATGGGAAATTGAGGACTTTGATGAAGGGGGGGTGGAGGGAAGGATTAATTAAAATAAGACAAATTTCGCATTTTTTCTTAGCTCTTCTCTTCCCTTGAATAGAATTCACTCCCTCTCCCTCCACACCCTCACCTCACTACCCCAAACAATTTTCCCCAACTAAAAAAAAAAAAAAAAAAAAAAAAAAAAAATTTAGAATTGCCCCTGGCTGATATGGCTCTTTAACCAAAGGACAGTACAAGATCCGAGTTTCACACTAAAGGCAAATAAAGCTTTAAAATTACCTCATGCGTCATCTGGCTGCACAGACTCCGGGCTGCATAGTGGGAACCTCGGCTTGGTCCTCCCAGCATACAAAGGCAACTCAGTGAATGCCCCCTCCGCCCGTGGAGGCTCGGCCTCAGCTGCCAGCACCGGGATATGCAATTTTGCTTTTTAATGAATCGTAAACAATTTGTATGGCAAATGAGTTTGTTTGTTTTAGTTTTGGGGCATATGTTGGACCCGTTGTAGGCAGCCGTTACCTACTCCAAAATTTTAGGTGAGAATGGATAGAGCCCCAGATCATTTTTATTTTTCTAAATAATAAAGACCCACTAGAATGAAAGAAACTGGTTAATAAAAGGCTGAGAATAACAACCCCTCTCCTCTTTCCCTCTCTGTCCCCACCCCCTATCATAATGCACCCAGCTTACAGTAGGGTTTTAACAGCACTTTTTGATAACGAACTGGAGGTTGATTGACTAAATTAATCAGTTCGTTGTGGTTTTTTTTTAAGTATAAATTTTAGCTTTGTCTTCAAAAGGTTACATTTGCTTAAGAAACAATTAAAGTATGAAATAATAAGAAGGGCCTTCTTTACCTTTTATTGCTTTTTTGAGTTGAAGCTAATTATCATCGTGATAGACATAGGATATAAGAAATGCTCAATATACTGTTGATATCAAAATGGAGTGAGAAAGGGGTCTTGGCATCCAAAAATCACATGAAAACTTTTACTCCCACCCAAAGAGTTGTAAACACAACTTAGAAGTTAACGAGCAACCAGGGTTCGAGTGTGTACATTTTAACAGTAATTACCTTTGGCGCCACTGCTTATGAGAAATCTTTTGATACCTGAGCTACTTCTCTAATGCTTTAATCATGCAAATCAAGAAATAGATATTGCATATCACCTTAATCTAGCTACGCTGTGACATCTCTATTTGAAACCTTCCACAGACAACTAGAGAAAACCCTCGTGAAGTTTTTCTCCACTCCAAATGAAATGGAAGCGCCCCGGAATCATGTATATGCTTCAAAATATCATTCTGTCCAAGGGAATCACCTCCATTCTACCCACATGGCATTAAAATGAAGGCAGAATAAATAGTGTCCTCTTCCTCGCGATTTGCCAATAAGGTATTAGGGGACGATTTTTATGTGAATTACAAAATACATTTGTCTTGCTTCTTCAACCCAATGTACAAGCTCGTAGTGACTATGAAATGGAGGCTATTAGATCATCCTGCCACCCCCCTCACCACCTGCAAGGTTCCCAAGCACCTATTTCAGAAACATTCTTTTTAGAAATTGCCATACAATTTTTTAGTCAAGAATTATCCATCACTTAATTCAAATGTGTACAACTCAGACTTTGTATACCAGGAAAATACATGAGTAGAAAGGATATGCTAGGCCTTATAATGTAAATGGCATTTTTTAAGTAAATATATGTAGAATATATATATATATATATATATATATTCTACATATATTTACCAAACAAGGTACATCTGTGAAATACTCTTACTGTGTTCAACAATTCAAAAAACTTAACTCCAGCCTACTTCTCGAACACCTGATAGTCCTAAGTGCTGCAGACACAAAACTAAGAACTCATATTTCGTGCAACCTTTTGCTATTGTTGTTTGCTTTGAATCACAACTTAGGTTGTGTTTACTCTTTCAATTTTTAAAATGCTAATTCTCCACTGAGCCACTTATGTTAATATTTGTCTTCCATATTCCTTTGAAGAAATGGCTTTAACGGAGATTTCTCTCTGCTTTTGCCCTAGCTCTTTCGTGATGATAATTAAAATAACTGGGAATGGCTATAAATGAAAAGAATCAAAATGAGGGGATTCAATAAATAATAAACCATATCGTATTCTCGGTACTCAGTATACGTTCAAAAGGAAGTGTCCATGATAAACATAATTATATACATTCTATTTCAAGCATTTGCACACGCTGCCTGTGCTTATTTTTAAATGCACACTTGTCTTATTTTTATCTCCCATTGCAAATATGTGTGACTGTATTAATTTCCAAGAATATGCACTCACTTCAAAGATTTCCATGCACTATTATTGTCTCACAGTATGAGCGATGATTGATTGCAAGCAAAATCTGAATAAGGTAGTGTTTCCTTTTTTTTCTCTCACAAATATTAAGAAACTGCCCTTCCCACTGTCTTTAGGTTAGCCTTATACAACATCTTTTAAACTACCATTTACCATGCTTAGGGAGAAGCAAATACACTAAACTATGCTCCTATTTTTTTTCTCTAAATCAAATTATGATCCAAATGTACTTCATTCAGAAATGTGATTGGTTACTTAAGCTAGCCTATGTACTTGTACTATCTTCTTAAAAATCTTGATTTCCTGTTATTACGCTCATATTTCTCCTGTGAACTTTAGACTGTAAAATAAATGCTTTGTCCTTACTTATTTTCTAGCTGATTTTCCTTCACCTGTCCTGAATATTGTCAGGAATGTTTCTAATTTAAAACCAAAAGAATCAGGGGCTGATTAGAAGACAGGAAATTGGAGGATTAAACTGTCTGGTTGAACTTCCTTTACTTATCAGCACTCAGTAACTCACACTGGATTACAAACTCAACAGGACAATTTCTACAATGCATTGTTCCTTCTGGATGTTTACACATATATACTCCACGTGAGGGATCGTGTGCACGCGTGTGTGTGTGTGCGTGTGTATACATATGCAGACTATATGTGTCTGTGTATGCATGCGTGAGTATGAAGAGAAAAGAACCAGCAGCTGGTAGTTATAAGTAGATGCTTTTAAAGTAGGATCGTTTTAAACTAAAGGGGCTTATCCTATGATCATGAAAGTTCATTCCAAGACTATAATCCCAGGATATTCTCAAAACTTTTCTTATTAAAACATTTCTGTGAAATCAAGCAAATAAGGAAATACTATAAGGGAGAAAGCAAGATGCACTAGTTTGGAAATACAAAATAGATGGCCGCTGCCCTTACGCCGTCCATCTCTCCTCAGTTCTGCTCGGAATTCCAAACACCCATATTATTGAGGGAGTACAGAAGGTGTCCCATAAGGAGCGAAGGAGTTAACCTAAGAAGCTTCCAAAGCCATGTCGGGCTCTCCTTGGCACTTACGGAGAAAGGAAATCTTGCTTTACTGTGACAACAGGGCTGAGTGTTCCAGGTGAGCCTATATTGTGAAATGGGTGCTTGTCAGGGAATGAAATAACAAATCAGGACAGAGGGTAAAGACTCAGCTTATTCCATTAAGATCATTTAAGATCGAAAAGGAATAATAAAGACAAACCACTGTCCTAGATTTTTACCGTGTCGTATATATTTGCAGAGCGATGTTCTAGAAACTATGCTGAGAATTCTTTTTCCTGACCTCATTCTGCTCACCTGTCTTGCCCTCAATAAGTATTTGTTGATTTGGCTTAAGAAAGCTCCAGAATAATGTGTCACAGTTTCTCCTGCTTTTAACTGAAATGGTGGGTTCTACTGAGAAAAATAGAAGGTGAAAACAGAGGAGTGTATGGTCTGGCAAAATGAGCTGGACAAGTTAGACTGGTTGATCTGGGAGTGAAAACTTAGGAGATTGTTCGAGCAGTTTTTCATTTATTCACCAAATATGCATTGAGCCCCTACAAACGGCCAGGGGGCAGAGAATCAGGTGCTGCTTCTGCCTGCTGCCATCATTCAAGCTTCAAAGGTACTAGGGAGCCAACCTCTCCATCCCTGAATATTTCATATTAAGAGATAACATTGATTGAACGTGAACTATCTGCCAGAATCTGTTTTAGGTACTTTGCATATGTTTTAAATTAATCCTACCCATAAACCTATAAAGGAAGCATCATTGATGCACCTCACAGACAAGGGGACCAAGACTCAAAAGGTTGCACGCTGTCCAAGGATGTGCATACCTGGAATGAGCCGCCCAGACTGCAGGAGTCCGCTCGCTTCATCCTGGACCAAACTTGTTATAAGTGAATTGATTCTTTTAGTGCTATAATGTGACAGTTTTCAGAACTTTCCAGGATTAGCACCATCCCTTCGCATGATGGGATTGTGGGGGGCACAAGTCTATTGGCTAAGAAAATGGAGGCAGAGAAATGACTAAGTGTCAAAAGCAAGATAGGACCCAGGCCCTGTTCTGGAAGAGTTGTGGGAAACAAGTTCCTATTTTGTAATAGAAGCTTTCTGCCTCTTCACCAACTGCAGAAGCTCCCAGAGACAGGAAAGGCTGTTGTATGTGGTCGTATTAAAATACACCTTTTCATCAGAAGATGAATGGTTCATGGAAAATCAGTGTGTTCAAGTTCTTGCTGAATATTAGGGACATTTTTTTTTCTGTAGGTAATTTAATCTTTATTTAGCAGATACTTCACATGCAGTTTTAAGTGGAATATGCCATTTTTAAAAGGCCATCCTTCCAAAGAAAGATTCCTGGTGTTTCAATCTCTCTCTCTCTCTTTCTAATAAGCAGAAATGCCCATGTAGAATATTACTGCTGTTTAATATTTTTCATTGCCACAGGCATTGCTAATTGAAGGTTTATTCCAACATAGTTTTCTGTAAGAGAAGATACAGTGCAGGATATATATTGCCTAATGGCAAAGATCTTAATACACTCGTTACAAGTAAACATCTATTTTCCAGACAACTGCTGCGTATAAACAATATGTCTCAGTCAGAGCTCTTTAATGGCGCCACATGTTAGACAGATTTTTTTATTCCTCATAATCCAAGTTCCTTTTGTGATCCTTGATGTGCACATGCTATTGCCCTGCTGATTGTTTGAAATGGATGATGATTGGGAATAATGACCAGGTCAGAGGTGGGGATGCATAATCCTAGGCAGAGCAAGCCCTTCACCAAATCAGAGTGCATGGCAGGCTCATAGGGGAGGGCTGGCGCCCCTGAGCTGAATCAGACATTCAGTAAATGGGGCTGAGCCTTTTCACCTCAGTAGACACTAGATTATCTGCATCATCTCCCCATATGACCTAGGTGTAGACAAACTCTATACCCACCTAGGGTATGAGAACTCCATGTTCCCAGGACGGCCTCATCTGCCTCCCTGCAACCCCGAATATTCCTCATCCACCCTGTCCCCCACAGATGTATGACTTTTAGTCCTGCTAATGACATGTCTCAGCAGCTGGATTTGATAAGCTCCCTTCAAACGTTGAAAAGATAAACATTGTGGGCTAAATAATTTATGTCGTCTATTCATTTATGAATCAATTGAAATCATCATTAATTGCTTTGCTGTGTTTTATTTTAAGAAAAACAGCAACCTCAATTCTCATTTTTGTAAACATGTGAGAAACAACCTGGTAACAGGTGCTATGGTCTGGACTCTGTCCTAGTACCGAGGAGGGAGTCCTTGAACACTTGTCATACATTGTCCAACACTGAGCACACAGTATTGTTGGTAGGACTGCGTAAGAAAGGCCACTTTCTTTTTTGATGCATGCAAAAGTCTTGGGGGGGGGGGGAGATTACCATAGGAGGGACCGATACAATTTCTCAACTGAAAAGTTAAGAAATAACAAAGCCTAACACGGGGCGCCACAGACGCTAGTATCTTCAGCCCAAGCAGGTGAGCTAAGTGTAAGACAGTGAGGATATAATCCATCTAGTGGGGAATGGTACGTTTGGTGACAAACTGGAGAGTGATACCTAATTACCACTAACCCAACAGTAAAAACAAAACTGTAATAACCAAACAAACACACCTGCTACCCAGGGCCCAGCGCTAGTGAGAGTACACCATGGATCTGAAGATAGAATGGGATCCCAGCCTCAAAGTGTTTCATTCCACAAAAATCAGGGAACTGACATGCAAGTATCCCTGAGAGAGGGAATCACAGCAACATAAACAGCACAAACTGCACTGCAGGTTCACCCATTCACATCTGATCCTTTCTCTCTCGGCAGACTTTTGTGGGCGGGAGAAGGGAGACAGAAGACCATGTAAGTTCCTAAAACAGGGAGAGGGGCCCTCAAACAGGAACAGGTTAGCCGGAAGGGCATCTGGGTGATACTGGAGGATGCAGACAGAATGCAGAGCAGGGAGCCTGGTGGCTGCAGAGACCTGCCTTCCCGAGCCTCACCTACCCACCCCGATTCCCTCTACTTTGTCACCAGATTTCTCAAAGTGGCTTTGGCATCTCGAGGGTATCCTGGGCTGGGAGTTTCAGAAGAGGATTCTTAAGTAGCACACAGGCCGATGCCCATGCCCGTTTTTTTCCACCCGGCAAACTCCACCCTCCTGCCAGGCTCAGGCCTTCTTCTGGAAGCCTTCCCACGTTCCCTGAGGCAAAAGGAGTTACTTCCCCACCTCACTGCCACCGCTGCTGCCACCCCCCATTCCTTTGCTCAAAGTATTACGACAACACTGATTAAAATAATTTGGAGGGGTTTTTGGTCGTTTGTTTGTTTGTTTTTTTGTTTGTTTTTTCTGTTCACTTTCCAGCCCCACAGTGTTTCTTCTTCCTTAAGAACAAGGTCTACGGGCCCCCCGGGTGGCTCAGTTGGTTAAGCGACCAATTCTCGGTTTCAGCTCAGGTCATGATCCCTTGGTTTGTGGGTTCGAGCCCCGCATCGGGCTCTGTGCTGAAAACGCAAAGCCTGCTTGAGGTTCTCTCTCTTTCTCCCTCTCTCTCTGCTCCCCACCACCACCCCACTGCTCACTCGCTCTTTTTCTCAAAATAAATAAATAAACTTAAAAGAAAAAAAAGGAAAGAATAAGGTCTAAATCGTATACTTCTTTATAGTTCTAGCCAATGTCTAACCCATGGCAAGTACCAAAAAAAAAAAAAAAAAAAAAAAAGTGGTTTGGTGCAGTTCAGCAGGAGAAGTTGGAGAAGTGAGAGCACTTAAGGTTAGTGGGCCTTTCGTGACTCTGCTCCTCCCCAGCATGAGGCTCACAGCTACAGGAGACCGTTCAGCAAACTACTGCCCTGCCAGGTATTTGTGGAGATTCCTGACTACCCTGTGCTGGCTGCTCGCTCTGTGTAGGGGCCAAGCCCCCCAAGCACTCTGCACACATGTGAACTAATCCTCAAAACGTCCCTATAAGATCAGTATCATTGTCTCCACTTCCCCGATGAGGAAACCAAGGAGAGGTGAAGAGGCCAGACAGTAGTTTGAGAAACTCTAAAGCTGTGCTTTTCACTCCTACACTCTACTGACACAAATATGCCCAGCACTGTCACACTCTGACTCAGGCTCCAAAAAGGACTGGGATAATGGGGACAAAATTTCACCTCATTTTATAGAGGAGAAGGCTAAAGCCCCATAAGCTAAATGTCCCCCAAAGTCAAAATTGTCAAGAAGTCTGGGTCAAGGACTGGAGTCTCCAGTGATCTTTCTATTAAATACCCATGGTGGTAAATCATAGTATATGGCATTGTTTAATTAAAAACAAGCAATTATTTTCCCCCTTTGAGGATTACAGGAGATTTCCATTGTTTTTCTTTCTGCTTTTCTGTATTTGTTCATGTTTGTGCAATGAACACGTGTTATTTATTTATAAAAGTGACATTTAGCAAAGCCATACTCACTGAAGATATTGGTCTTATTCTCCTTGAGCTCACAAAAAGAGCAGTAACACCAGATGCAGACATGCCTGGATGTCATGAGAGCTTGGGCATTGAGGATGTATGTATTTTCAGAGTTGAGTGATGCCCATTTCCTTCATTAAATTCTACATTTAACTGCTGTTGTCAACACTCCCTTTCTTACAACGGGTCATGTCCTTTCTTCCCATTCCCCAGTGTAACAGCAGTCAAAAGCACAGATTTCAGATTCAGGCAGACCTGAATGAATCCTGGCTCTGCCATAGATAAGCTGTATGACCATGGACAGTGACTGGAAACATTCTGAATGGGTTTCCTGAAACCTGGAAGTGTAATCATAGTGCTATTGTGAAGAGCAAACGAAACAATGCATACTGTACAAGCCAGATATTTAGGAGACATCCTAATGCCCTCTTGCTTACTCTGTGTATCTAATTCAAAATAAACTCTGTTGAAATACCTCCTAAAGACTTCCTAAATCCATCCACTTTTCTCCATGTTCACCACCCTCCCCCAGTCCAAGCTGCCATCTTGGCCAGCCCACATTAACACAGTAGCCTCCTAACTGGCCTCATTGCATCTATCTTTGCCCCCTGTGATTTATTCTTTCACACTTAAGGCTAAAGGATCTTTTCAAACACAAGTAATCTGTCATTTCAATGAATTACCCTGTCTCTTAAAGAGAAAATCTTTAACAAGGCCTGTATGGCTTTGCCTCTCCAAGCCTGTCTAGGGCCATTCTTCTTCCTAAACATACTCCAGCTGGTTGATTAACCTAAAAGTTGCTCAAAATTCCCCAAATCCCAGATCCTGTGTATGTTCTACTCCTTTCCCCGGAACACAGTCTTCTCCTATAATTAACATTTCTCCACCTTCCCTTCTCAATACAAATGTGGCTTTGTCAGGAAACAAGACTGTGTAAGAGAACTCTACTGACAAACTCTCAGATCACTCCAAATTCCCTGCAGGGCACTTAGCACTGTTTATAAAGATATGTGATCATTTGGTAACTATCTGTTTCTCCCAAAAGACTATAAGCTCCATGAAAGATAATGTTTTGCTCATATGTGTTTTCATGCTCCCAGAACAATGCCTAGCCCATAGCGGGTGGTAAGTCAATACTTAGGAAATCAGTGAGCGAATGGATGGTATAGTGCCTACCATAGTGAACACTAGATAGCGTTAATTATTATTATCATAATGAATATTTTCCACATACAGAAAGGTATTTAACAGTAGATTAAGTCTTCTTCATAAGTCCTTTAAATAAAATTCAATTCTCCTTAGTAAAGTAATTAGAGAAATAGAAACTTAAATAAAGAACCAAGGGCCCCCAACCTGGGGTGAGCCCTGGCTTCAGTAAATGGTTTATTGTTACTCTGATTATTATAGATAATCCCAAATCTTTCTCTGATTAATCTAATAAGCATGTGGAAAAGTTTCTCTGAAAATTATAAAGCGTAGTAGATATGTAAGACAGTGCTGTTGTCAACCCTAAGAAACACAGGATCCAAATAAACACAGTCCATCAAAAATTCCCATGGCCTTTCCTTTCTCTTCTCTTCATGATAGACTATATGTGAAGAAGGAGAGTGTAGTTCAATACACCTACTCAACAATGACTTCAAGTAGCTCATTGAAATTACGTGCATGAGTGTAAGTGGAGAGAGAGGGAGAAGTTAATAGAGTGTAGTTTAAAAACACACATTTTAGAATGAGACCAGCAAGGTGATCTCAGGCAAATTGTTTAATCTGTTCATCTGTAAAGCAGGACAAATGATAGTACCTGCCGCACAGATTATTGTAAGAATTAAATTATGCGATCTGCATAAATCATTAAGAAAAATGCCTGACACACGATATACTCATAAGGGTCAACCATTAGTAAGATTATTGTTTTTTTGTCCTCCTCCTTCTCATCATCATGTTGGTTATTACTTTTTAGGAGATCAATGTTCAGAGGCCTAGGCAGTGAAAGAATATCTAACAGATTCATTCTTCCAAAAAGGTATATTTGGATTTTAAAACAATAAAATTGTTCCCCTCATGTGTTAGGTTAACTTACTATGTCAACTGAGTCTGGGCAACAACAAGGCCCAAGAAATATTCCCATTTCATAGATTAGAAGCTGCACTGTTAAGTAAGTTACCTAAGGTTGATTCAAAATGCCAGTGAGTGACTAAACCAGGATTTGAACCCTGCTCCAAAACTCATGTTTTCAATCACCTGGCTATATTGCCTAATTCAATGTGTTACTGCATTACTTGTTTAGAATTTAATTTAACAGTTAATCATATCATTAATATTTTTCCACATTGGGAATAGTAATCACAAAGCTATTATTAGGATCCAGGAGTCAAGGCAACATCACTAAAGACCTAGAAAGTGTAATAATTAAGCCTGGGTGCCCTCTCACTGCTGAGTCATTGGGAAGAATTATAGACCTCTGGTTTAAAAGGGCTTCTAACTAGAAGTCACTTTCCAATGTTCCAATACTTAAGCTACCAACAAAGACAAGGCTTCTTAAAAATACTGACAACTGGTACTATTCTTAGTACCCACTAACAATTCTGGGAGGAAGTTCCTCTAACTAAATAAATACCTATGGTATTGAATAAAAATGTACAGTTAATGGCCCATGACTGCTATGCTCCAAAAATGAAAGGCCCACAAGCACATGCCAAGAGGTAGGAAGATCTTTTGTCACTTCCATGCTGTCTTCCTATTACTTTAAAAACATAAGTCTACAACACATAGACATGGCCATTCCTCTTTTGTCACTAAGATTTCTTTACTCATTTAGATAATGCAACTGCCACAAAACAACCAAGTGGTGGTAGCCGGGAAGCTGGTGATAACACTATGCTTCCTCTGAAGTATGCTCCCATTAGTAGAACGCAAAAAGCTGGGGGAAATAATGGAGAAAACCAGAGTGTCCTTACACTCTGGGAATTGTAGTTTTATATATGGCACGTGCTCTGAACATTAAGGCATCAAGCCTTGGGATAAGAAGATATTCTTATCATAGTCTAGCAGAATAGCAGGAGGATGTTGATACACTGGAAATCAAGCCAGGACATCAGTCTGATATACCATTGTAGATTTGGAAAGAGGATTTCACCAGAACCTGGTTGGAGAGCCACGGGGCCCAGGAGCAATCCATATACCTTATATGTTAGTAAAAAAATAGATCCATATAATTCTCTCCCTCATTTGAAGATGGATACATAAGAAGAACATACACGAATAGAAAGCATTAAATGCTTATGAACAAGAATAAAGAGAGACTTGGAGGAAGAAATCTTCTGAAAATCATAAAATATGGAAACACTAAGGAGAAAAATAGAAAATTTTCTTTTCTGTGAAACAATAGTAGAATGTCATTGGAAAGAAAATATATATGATGAAATAAAAACTAGAGCATAAAATTTTTTAATGTTTATTTATTTTTGAGAGAGAGACAGAGCACAAGTGGGGAGGGGCAGAGGGAGAGGGAGACACAGAATCTGAAGCAGGCTCCAGGTTGAGCTGTCAGCACAGAGCCCGACGCGGGGCTCGAACCCACAAACTGCAAGATCATGACCTGAGCTTTAGTCAGACGCCTAATCAACTGAGATACCCAGGTGCCCCCAGAGCATAAAATTTTAAATAAGATTGACTGAAGCAGTAATTCCAGAAATTTAATAGCATTAAGTCTACTATAGAGCAGAATAAACACTATGCATATTGACCCAGTAATTTCAAAGTCATACTTTCTTTTTTTTTTTAAGTAACCTGTATACCCAACATGGAGCTCAAACTCACAACCCTGAGATCAAGAGTTACATGCTCTACCAACTGAGCCAGCCAGGCTCCCCCAAAGTCATACTTTCTATAACTTTCCCAGATATACACAAATTACACCAAGTGCGAAATTCTTATGATAGAGAATGACACCTATCCCAGAAATTGAAGCTCTAACTCAAGGATTACAAAGGTGTTTCCAAAGAAGATAGAACAAGTGGACAAGAAGGAAGAGTCAAAGAAATAACAAAAACAAAACAACTTTCTGATCTCGAAGGGGAAGAAATGTCATAAGACGTTTATAGATTGACCTAAGTTTACTGTGTTTCAGGAAAAGCGCAATGAGAGATCCATACCTAGTTCAGCCTTGTCTTTGGGAGGGGGAAAAGGATTCTACAAAATTGGGTGGGAGAGGAGTAAAAATTCACCAAATGCCTTACCTCACATAGAAGAGATTCTAAAATCCCATGTTAATTGTTGACTCTGATAATTAGAAAAATATAAACCAAAGTCTGGATTTTGGGAAGAGGATATACACCTTCTCAATTACTAAAGAAACAAAAACCACACACAACATTCCATATATGCAGACCCTCAAAAGAAATAGCAAAAAAATCAAAAAGGAAAAAAATCATGTAGCGCAGAATGACAGAAGGTAACAAAGCCATCTGTATGTCAATAAACCTAAGTGGTTAAGTCCCAATATTAGGAAACAATTCTCAGATTGTAGTAAAAAATTAAATCCACATATCTGCTTCCTCCATGAGACATACCTAAAACAAAAGTGTCCATATTTAAAATAAAGGGAAAACAATTATTAAATACAAAAAAATTAAAAATAGGAAAGACAATATTAATTTCTGGCAAAGTAGGCTTCAAGGCAAAAGTAAATAGAGAAAATAGAGAAGAGAGCATAATGAAGCTAGAATAGTAATTAATGCTTCTATGCAGCAATTAACCTAATAACAAATAGGTTTATATCAAATGATACAAAGCAAAAATGGTTAGAAAAGTGAAGATAAACTGACAAGAATGCAATTTGTACCTGTAAATTTAACCACACTCTTATCCATTTTTTTCTAGTTGAATTAGACCAGCCAGAGAAAGACATGGAGAATTTATTTTTTTTTTAATTTTTTTTTTAACGTTTATTTATTTTTGAGATAGAGAGAGACAGAACATGAATGGGGGAGGGTCACAGAGAGAGGGAGACACAGAATCTGAAACAGGCTCCAGGCTCTGAGCTGTCAGCACAGAGCCCGACGCGGGGCTCGAACCCACAGACCGTGAGATCATGACCTGAGCCGAAGTCGGACACTCAACCGACCAGCCACCCAGGCGCCCCAAGACATGGAGAATTTAAATAAGTATAATTAATAATATTAAGGCTACTAGATGATGTTGAACCTCTACACACATAGAATGTGCCATCTTTAAACACATTCATGAAAACTTGGGGCGCCTGGGTAGCGAGGTTGGTTAGGCAACCAACTTCAGCTCAGGTCATGATCTCACAGTTCCAGCCTGGTATCTCATGAGTTCGAGCCCGGTATTGGGCTCTGTGCTGACAGCTCAGAGCCTGGAGCCTGCTTTGGATTCTGTGTTTCCCTCTCTCTCTGCCCCTCCCTCGCTCTCACTCTCTCTCTCTGTCTCAAAAATAAATAAACATTAAAAAAATTAAAAGCATTCATGAAAACTACAAAACTTATTATGTCATACAGGTGTATGGACACACACACACACACACATACCAGTAAATCCCCAAAATGAAAATTGCACAGGCTTTCTTGTCTAGCCACATGCAATGAAGCTAGAATATAATGACAAAAAATAGTCAACATCATACGTAATGGCAAAACAAGAAGCATTCCCACTAAAACCAGTAACAATGTAAGGGTGCCCTAAATTACCATTATAACTTGATGTTATCCTGGAAGTTCTGACCAACTGAGAAGATAGGACACAGAAATACAAGATATATTTTTTTAAAGAGTATATATTTTTTCAACCAAGAAACAGACTTTTTTTCAAATGTTTATTTTTTGAGAGAGAGAGAGAGAGAGAGAGAGCTCATGTGAATGTGGGAGGAGCAGAGGAAGAGGGACAGAGAAAATCCCAAGTAGGCTCTGTGCTGTCACAAGCGGTGAGATCATGACCTGAGCCTAAATCAAGAGTCAGATGCTTAACTAACTGAGCCACCCAGGGGGCCTACAAGATGAAATTATTGAAGGAAGACAAAAGTATTGTTATTCCGGTGACCTGATTAAATACTTAGAAAATCCAAAAGGTCCAAAAGAAAAACTGTTGCAATTAATAAACTAGATTACTGAAACTAATATAGCGTTATATGTCAACTATACTTCAATTTAAAGAAAAAGATTAGTCAACTGATGGCCACCAGATAATTATATACAACAATGGTCAATAAAAGACATAATGAGAAATGTCTCTGTTCCCCAATTGTAACAAAAACACATCATAAAGCACCTAGAAGGAATCCCAACAAGTAGTGTAGACAACCTATATGAGTAGACCAGAAATCATTACTGAGATTTTAATGAGTCTGTTCCCAGCGTAGGGCTATAACATGCTATGTCATAAACATTGCAAATTCAACAGTTTTCTCCCAAATTAATTCAGAGGTTCAGTGCCATTCAGGTCCAAATCCTAATGTATTGCTGTAGGTTGTTTGCTTCTTTGTTTGTTGCTTTGGTAAGGAATTTGAACAGCAGACAATAAACATTTTTATTTCAAAATTTTGTGTAAATATGAGATGAAGATTACTATCCTCTTAGAATGAAGTGTTATTTTACCAAGTTTCAAGAATAACAATATTACCAAGTAAGATGTATTCAGTTTCTAATATGGAAACTACTTTGCTTACTGAAAGAAGGGACCCTTCAGAGGTATAGGAAAAGCCCAAGGCCTCCTAGAGACCCAGGATCTTGTGGGGTCCCAACTGAGCTAAACTTCCAACAGTCTAATGGGTCCTTTGGCATTGGAGTATGTTGGATTCATTGGAAATCTGTGACATAAATTTAATTTGCTTCATTTTATGAATGACCGAGTGGCTCAGTCATTAAACGTCCAACTCCTGATTTCAGCTCAGGTCACAATCTCACGGTTAGTCAGTTCGAGCCCCACATCAGGCTCCATGCTGTCAGTGTGGAGCCTGCTTGGGATTCTCTCCCTCTCCCCCTCTCTGTCCCTCCTCAGCTCATGTTCTCTCTCTCAAGATAAACAAATAAACTTTAAAAAAAAAAAAAAAGAAAGAAAGAAAGAAGAAGAAGCTAGCATGTATAGCCCATACTTCCTCACTGGCAGGAAGCTAAGTACTGGAATGTCAGACTTCACACTCTGTCTTTGTGACAGCACACATATCACAGTACACGGATCCTAGGGTAGCTAACATAGAGTGCAGGTTGGCGTTGGGGTGAGCTTTGGGCTGGAGTTCAGACTAGGTTAAGGATTAAGTTGAAGTTAGGATTATGGGTTAACATTGCAGTGGGAGCTGGATTAGGTTGGATCTGGGGTAGGTCTGGATCCAACTTAGTTTTAAGGTTAGGTTTAGGGGGAAGTATAAGGAGGGGCAGAGAGCTAAAAAAAAGTTCGGTGTCCAGAAACATTTTTCAGGACACGTGACAATTGTTGCTAAATTTTGAAGGTTGATTGAGTTACATGAAGATTTGCCTTGGGGTAGAGGCAACTACTCAGAGGAAAAGCAACACAGAGAATTTAGACAAGGGGAAACAAATCGATGTACTGGAAGAGGTATTCATTCAGTGTGACCAGCAAGAGTCATGCTGGGGGCAGGACACTCCTGGGAGAAGTGCATGGCCAGCCATCTGAAATTGGTTCTGGAAGCGCTGAGGAATCATTTTAGAATTTTGAGCAGGAAAGTGATAAGATGAGATTCACATTTACATCAGTTGCTCCAGCAGCTGTGTGGAGGATGGATGGAAAGGAACTGATATTGTGGGCACAGAACCCACCTGGGCATGTCACATACCCTCTCTGACCTACCTCATGTCTGTGATTTCTCAATCACTCCTCTACCTAACCATACCAGCTTCCTTGCTGTTCTGCCATCAGGGCAAGTGCACAATTGCCTCTGGGCCTTTGCACTCACTTTTCCCTTGGCCTAGAATGTTTTTCCTCCAGGTATGCACAGAGTGTGTTCCCTTAATTCTTTGAGATCTCTGCTCAAATGTCAACTGATGAGTGCCTCCCCTGACCACCCTAGCTAGATTCGGTACTACACATACACCAAAACCCTTCCTTTCCTTCTTACTAATTTTATTTTTTCTCCCTTGTGTTTTTCACCATTTACTTATTGTCTGTCTATCCCTACTGAAAGAGAAGCTTTAGGAAGTCAAGGACCCATTTGACTTCTCTGCTGTGTCTCCTGTATCTACAAAAGCATCTGGCACATAGTACACATTTAATGAATATTAGTCAAATAAATAAATTTTGTAACTCTTTATTGGATGGCCCTGATATGCCAGGTACCTTATAGTAGGAGACATGGACAAGGGAACGAATAATTACAGCTCAGTGTGATTACTGGAATGACAGAGCTTTGCACAGGATGCTAAAAAGGAAACCAAAAACCCAGTCTAGGGACAACCAGAGAACTTTAAGAAGAGGCAAGTCTGAGCTGATTCCTGAAGACCAAATAGAAATTCACCAGGTAGAAGTGGGAATGTCTCAGAGAAGTAAACAGAACCTGTAGCAGCCTCAAGATCAAACAGGAATGGAAAGAGCATCCAGTGTGATCCATCCAGTGTGATTAGAGAAGTGAGCTCAAGGGCTAGGCAAGATAGTCCTAAGGTAGGGAGAGGATAAAGAATGTTAAGAAATTGCTCTTCATTTGCAATTAGTATTTAATTAGTAGTAGTTTGATTGTGAGATTTCATGCTCCACCCACTTTACCACTCAAAGTCTTTAAACCAACCAGTCAATTATAAGGTCTGCTGTGAAAAGACACAGAGTGGGATTTTTTTTTTAAGTGAACATTTTTTCCCACCCACCCACCTTTCCCATCCAGAAATTGACTTTCTTTGAAAGCTCAACCCTTAAAATGTTGGCTTTTCTAAAAGGAAGGTGCACTCTATGCTTGGAAAGGATCAAATCTGGAGAACTTTAATATTATTTATAGACCTCTTGCCTTTCTTGAGTAAAATTGTTTCTTTCGTTGATCCTCTGGGCACTTGTCAATATCCACAAAAGTATCTCAATCAGTATTTTTGGAAAAGAGTTGGTCTACTTGATTTTACTTTCTAGTTAGCTGAGAGCTAACTAGATTTTGATCTCCACTCTAGAGGCTAAGATTCCTTGTACAATAGAATAGCTTACATTTCTGCGTCCACAGGGCTGAAGTTTTATTTAATGCCTGAGGATTTGCAGAGCTCACAGTCATTTTTCTGAGCATAAGGTGGTGGCTTTAAGTTTAAAAACATAAAGAATTTAACATTTATTGAGCACTAGGCTTTGTGCCAGTCACTGACCTGACATTTTTTAACACATTGGATCTCCACGCTTTCAAATGTAGGTATTATTATCCCCATTTTCCAGACAAAAGAACTGAGGCTTCAGAGAGTTAATAAATTCCCTCTTGTCATAAAACTATCCCAAGGTGATCCCAAATCCCATGGTCTTTTCTTTGAACCTACACAAAGACAAACCCCCAAAAGTGGTTCTAAAACAGGGCATTATCAGCACACCTGGGGGTTGAGGATTTCCCTCAACACATGCCTTAAAGCTCCAAATTCAGATAGGGTGGGGAGGAAGCAGGCCTGCCTTGAAATGTCTTTTCCTAGGTAATTTAATATACTGGGTAACATTTTTGAGAAAAATTCTGATTTCAATTTCTGACCTTATGGTCGCCTCTTACCCTATTATAATGATTATAAAGCAAAAGAAGAATTCTCATTTCCACTCAATTTAGTTCAGAATAATCTGTTCCTTCCTTTTAGCATTGTCTATAGGGACTTGACAGTTATGCCATAACTCTCCTGGGCCTCAGAGTCCTGAGGAGACAAAGATACCCCAAACTTCCCATCCCCAAAACGGGGACAATTGCTCTATTGGACCTACTTGCCTGCCCAGCTCTTTCCCTTTGAGTCCGTGGCCGTGGACACTAAATCATCTACCTTTTTACGTTGTTTGCGTTTTTTCAATCGTCACACATAGGTGTGGTAGGCAGTCACCTACACGCTATAATCTGAGATGAAGATTCTAAATTCTTTCGATTTGCAAGCTATCACATGACTGAAATGCCACCTGTGGGCACAGCACGTCCCTCACTTTATGAGTGAATTCGTTTACTCAGATCATCAGTCTTCTTTATGGGTCTCTGCTAGTCCAAATGCTGACTGAGCAAATGTGTTTGGGTTCCTTCACTCACCTGCACATACTCACCTGGGCAGGAGAGAGAAGGCCCAAAGAAAAAGAAAGAAGCGGGGCACCTGGGTGGCTCAGTCGGTTAAGCGTCCGACTTCGGCTCAGGTCATGATCTCACGGTCCGTGGGTTCGAGCCCCACGTCGGGCTCTGTGCTGACAGCTCAGAGCCTGGAGCCTGCTTAGAATTCTGTGTCTCCTTCTCTCTGTGACCCTCCCCCGTTCATGCTCTGTCTCTCTCTGTCTCAAAAATAAATAAACGTTAAAAAAAAAAAAAGTTAAAGAAAAAGAAAGAAGCACTTGGAAAACAGAAGCATAAGTCTCTAAATCAACCAGTTCGCTTTTCAAAGACCTACCCATTGATTCTATTATCTTACCCCCAAAGCACTTATTTAAATTATCTTTTGAACTAAAGTATAATTAACGTAAAGTGTTATGTTAGGTTCAGGTGTACAATATAATGATTCGACAATTCTGTACATTTCTCAGTGCTCGTCAAGATAATCTACTCTCAATCCCTTTTATCTGTTTCACTCACCTCCCCCATCCACCTCTTCTCTCACGACCAACGGTTTGTTTGGGTGTTCTGATATTTAAGAGTCTGGGTTTTTTGTTTGTCCCTTTTTTTTTCTTTGTTCATTTGTTTTGTTTCTTCAATTCCACATATGAGTGAAATCATATGGTATTTGTCTTTCTCTGTCTGACCTATTTCACTTAGCAACTTCTAAAGCACTTTTAATATCACAGAATACCGTTCTTGTCCCTGAATCCCTGGTATGTGTGCATAGACAAGCAGCCAGAGTCTTTCAGACTTGGTGCTTGCTAAAAGTCTGGTGATTTTTATTTCCCCTAATTGTCATTCGAAATGTTTTCTTCAGGGCGTCCACTCTAACTCTGGAAGGCAGCATTCACTGGATGTGCCACAATAGGAAGCGTTTTCTCCCTTTGGAGATGAAATCAACATAGGTCACCCAGTGTGAGTGTTTCGTGTCTCCAGCAACCATCTCCAAAGAGCACAGACAGATGGCACATTCTCTACAAGCCCCCCGAAATCATTTCAAGAATAATTCCAGTTATTACAGAAGCATCTTTGTTTGGGTGCGAATACACCATTTAAGACCAGAGATAGTGCTGGCCTTTATTATATTAAGCCAGGTTTTGTGAAAGGATATTCTGTAGAGCACTAATTCCTAATTACCGAGAGAGAAAAAAATTATGTGATTCAATAGGAGTATGCTTGGCCAGATAGAGTTAAACTTATTTAGTGACTGCTGAATCTCAGTGTCTTGAACACGCTATTGTGCTTTTGATTCTCCAATCTTATAATAAGCAACAGTCCTCAATCGTGCTGTGTGACCTTGGGCAAGTGTCTTTATTTTTGATGAAGTTCCAAAATTGGGAGGTTCAAGTAGATCATTTCACTGGTACCTTCCATTTCCCAACTGTAAGAGGCTATGAAGCCTTATCATTGAAACAAAACTTTCAGCTGCGATCATCACTTATCACTTTTCACCATTACCCAGTAAAAATTCCTTCTTAGCTACCTGTGTTACTGTGGTGGCATCAGGGCAGGACAGGGGCTGTGTATCAGAAAAACTTTATAATCACTTCCAACTGGTTGAAAGAGAACGAGAGCAAGAGGAGAGAAGGAGGGAGACAGACCAAGCAAGACAGAGAGAGACTGCTTGGGACTATTATCAATCGTGATGACAATAAAAACTGTAGCTCTTTTTTTTCCTTACCCTCCTTACCACTTTCGGGTTGATCTTTATCTGAAATTACAAACATTTTCTATGACGATTTGCTTCCACCCAGCACATCTGGTATCTGGCCAGAAACTGTAAATTGATGCCCCCCACTCCAGTGTCTGTCTTAGGAAGGGGGTTGGGGGGATGGGGAAGCAGTGGAGCTGTGGCTGCAGAGACAGACGCTGCTGAGACATTTAAAATGCACGCTCCCCTAATGGGAAACAGAGCAGACTGTGAGAGAGAAGGGGAATGAGAGAAGCAGCTCGATGGGCATGGAAGGGCGGGGGAGGGACAGGGCAGGGAGTGCACAGCTACCAAAGGCTGAGAACCCGGCAGGGAGGCCTGGAAGGATTGGAACAGGAGTGGGGTTGCCTGATAAGATAGCGATAGAAAGCCACGCGATAAAGGGAGTCTAGCCTGCAGCAGCTAGTCTGGAAGCAGACAAGGAATCGCCTGACGTGGAAAGGGAAGGGTGACAGAAGCCCGGCAACCAGAGAGCTAGGTGCAGGGGGAGGGGCTGGGAGGTGCAGGGTGGCATGGAGGGATCCGAGAGGAGCACTACTACCTTGCCAGCTTCTAATCGAGATGTACATCTTTTACTTAAGGGGAAACCACTGAGGCATTCACCCCACCAAGCTGGTGGCTGGTTGGCTAAGATGTATTTAACCTTGCTGGTGGACAGATTCTCCAGAAGAAATTTGGTTTGGGAAAAATTGCTGTTTGTATCAAGGTGTTGTCATAGAAAAAGAAATCAGAAGGTCCTCCAGCCCCAGCCCTCGTTACTAAAGAACGGTAAGCAATTCACTGAAAGTTTTCCACACAGTCACGGAGTCATTCAGCAACAACTTACAGAAAACCTCTTAGGTTCCAAACTGGAGTAAAAGGGCCATGTACTGAGGATCTGATGGGAAACCAGACACAGGCTCTTTATTGTGAGGATCTTAGTGTCAGTAGCAGATATGAAAGCAATGCTATAAAATATTAAAAACAATACAAACAAAGAAGAGATTCATATCATCATCTGTGTCATTTAAAGCCCTAATATGTTAGGTATGAAGTAACCAAAATTCAGTTCGGCGCCTTTGCTCGAAATTCCTAAATGCTCTCGATTCCTAAACAATCATATCGAGTACCACTTACCATGAAACGAATCAGTCTACATCTTCCAAAAATCATTAGGCATCTGATTCTGATGTCCTGTATTAATGTCCTCGTCGTAACTAGGGAGGAACTAGCCTAAGGGCAACGTCCTTTAAGTCAAACCGGAACAAAAAGTATTGCTCTGTCTGGCGTGGCAATCATGCTAAAAGCCAAAGGCAATGTTGAAAGGGAAGCAGCCCTCTAACCCAGAGACTTTATGCTCGACATCCCGGGACCCACTCAAATTCAAAAGGTGTTCAAAGCAGAGATTGGGAACGCTCGGTCCTGTGTGCCAGATGGTGGAACCTACCAACAGGCTCAGGAAACACCACACCCTTGGGGCTGTGCACCTGCCACCCACTTCCCCATCCCTGGGAGTTTGCCAAGGGGCCATCAACACCCTCACCAAGCATGCTTTTACTATGATGGTGGGCCCTGGGAATTTGTTAAAGTGTCATGAAAGATTAGGCCTGCCCCAAGTTTACAGTCATTTACACACTTCAGGCCCATTGCCTGCTGACCGTGAGGATAGGTTTTTTACATTAAAAATTCATAACATAAAGCTGGTAAAAATACACATAACATAGAATTCATCATCTTTTAACTTTTTCTAGGTGTACAATTCAGTGGTGTTAAATGTATTCACACGGGTGTGCAACTATCCCCACCATCTATCTCCAAAACTTTTTCATCTAAAACTCCATTCCCATCAAACAATAACTGCCCATTCCTCCCTCTCTCCGCCACCGACCCTTCTATCTTTATGAATTCAACTATTCTAGTACCTCATGCTGGTGGAATCATATAATATTTTTCCTCTTGTTTCTTGCTTATCTCTCTTAGCATAATGTTGTCAAGATTCATCCACGTTGTAGCCTACGTTGGAATTTTCTTTCTCTTTGAGGCTGAATAATATTCCATCATATGTAAGACAAACTACATTTGTCTTACCCATTTATCCTCTCATGGACATTAGAGTTGTTGCCCCTTTTGGTTACTGTGAATAATGCTGTTGTGAACACAGGTGTATAAATATCTGTTTAAGTCCCTGCTCTCAGTGCTTTGGGGTATGTGTATACCTGGAAGTGGGATTGCTGAGTCATATGGTAATTCTATTTTTCATTTCTTGATAAACCACCATACTGTCTTCCACAGAGGTTACACCATTTTACATTCTCAGCAGCTATGCACAAGGCTTCCATTTTCTCCATACCCTCGCCAACACTTACCGTTTTCCAGATTTGGTTTGCTTTGGTTTGGTTTCTGGATAATGGCACAGGGTGAATCTTTGGTGCTACTTAAATAATGCAAACTGGTATTGCCTTGTGGCTTGATTTGCATGTTCCTAATGATGTGTGATGTTGAACATCTTTTCTTGTGCTTATTGAGAATAGATTTTGAATCAGGATGTTGCCTCTTCTCCAGAATTTCCATCACTCACTGCCACCTCTTTTAAATGAGTACCAAGTCTCTTACGAGTTCTTCCTCTAGCTGCTCCTACCATGCTTTTCCCAGTGTCACCTCTCACCACTGTCCCCGGACATAATCATAGTTTACGATGCATTTGCATTATGTTGCACACAGACCAGAGGGGAAGGGGAGCCTGGCTCAACGCCCAGGAAGACTGGCCACTATTTTAAAAGTTGCCACTGATAATCCATTGGCAGGTCCATATATTTTCAGAGAACCTAGAATCGTTTCATTTATTCATTCATTCATTCAATAGACTTTTTTTAAGCGTGTGCCTATGACCAGCACTGTCCTAGCTACTGAGAAGACAAAGGCAATTATGATAGAGTCCCTTAGCCTCTAGGAAGGCTTGGTGAAAGCTGGGTGAAATGAGATCAATCCAGAGGAACAAAGGCAAACTACGACTGCTGTGTGTGGTGCATAATTACCCAGCCCAGCAGGTTTCTGTAAAGAAATAATTTTACAAGCAACTCTTTTATTTGCTACCTCATTCTCTTCCTATTTTAATTAGGCTGTAGTAATCCATATAAATAATATTTTGTCCTTTGGCAGTATAAGCAATGACAAAGAGCATGGATGGGCTCTGGGGACGAACAGACCTAGCATCCAAGAGCATTTCCTGTGTGACCATGAAGAAGTTACTCAAACTCTTTTAGCCTCTGTTTTCTCAGAATTTTTTATTTTATTTTATTTTTTGAGAGAAAGAGAGAGAGAGAGAGTGCAAGCAGGGGAGGGACAGAGAGAGGGTAGACAGAGGATCTGAAGTGGGGTCCATGCTGACAGCAGAGAGCCTGATGCAGTGCTTGAACTTACAAACTGTTAGATCATGACCTGAGCTGAAATCAGACACTTAACTGACTGAGCCACCCAGGTGCCTCTGTTTTCTCAGAATTTTTAAAAGGGATGCGAGCTTATAAAGTGCTTAGCACAGTGCCTGGTGCATAATAAAAACTCAAAGTGTTAAGTATTATTATTTTTTAGCTATTATTATTAGATGAATATACTCTCTTATTTTGTTTTAAGGGTTTTTTTTGTTTTTGACAAGGGAAAGGAGGAGGGAGTTCTGATTTGTGGGGTTTTTTTCCTCCTATGGCTATATGTGATCCTCCTATAAATAAAAACAAAGGACTTCCTGAGCCCCCATCCAGTGTTTCTATGCATTCCACACTGTGCTGGGTCTCATCAAGAATGTAAGAACGGTCTGTCCCATAAATATATATTTTTATAAAAATGATTTTGACAAAATGAGTGTTTCTCCTTTAGACACTTGGACCTGATAAGCAAAATGATTTTTTTAATTTTTTAAAAAGCATATTTTCCCAAGAATCCATTAGGTCAAATACACAAAGTTTGTCGCTTACACAAGACCAGCTACAGCAAATTGAAGCCCTACTTCAGAGAACATGAACCTGGCAGGAAGTTAATGATTCTTAAGGAAATCCCCAATCTGGGATGAGTTCATGGATTGTAAAGGTCTGTTTTCACTGGGAATCTGCACTGTAGACCCCTCTGTGTGCATGCTGACTTAGACCTCAGGTTCCCAAACAGTTGTCCTCAGGTTAAAATTGAGCAGCTGAGAACTTAAAATGAAAACTTAAAACTTAAAATGGGTAACTCTGCCGTGAAGCACACCTATCCGCGTCGGATTTACATTTGAGCTGCCTTGGAAAGCTGTCCAAACCGACTTCCCCAACTACAGCCCAGGAGTTTGGATCTCAGAGGGTGCGATGCATCAGTTTCAATTCTAAGATGCCCAGGCTTCACCCCCTCGTAATAAAAACATCCAGTTTGAGAACCCACTTCCCTGGGTTGTGACTTTCATTTGTTAGTGTTCCAAACTTTATCCAATAGAGATACCTAGAAGAAAGTTTGAGATCATTATTCTTAGTGATATTAGGCGGTTTCAGGGAGGAAGAAAAGTCAGTGGCGGGAAAACAAATCCTTTTACAATGCCATCAGTGAACCGTTAGCACTTTTAAGTGCTACAATTCACTTGTATTGACACTAAAATAAAATTTTTAAAAGAGAGAGAGAGAGAGAACACACTTCCCCCCACCTGCCACACCCCCCACCACAGACACACACACCCAGAGAGCACCAGTGCCTTGAGTTCAACCAACTAGAAGTCAGTAACACTAAGTGTCTCCATTTGTTAAATGGTAATATTAATACTCACCACCTGCTTCCCAGGGCTGGTGTACGGGTTTGTGTTCATTTCTGAGAGGGGCTTGAGATCCTTGAGTGAAAGGTGTGATGTACAGTATTATAATCTCCACCACAGGGTAACATATGGAGAGGGAAAGGAAGTGTATAGATACGTATGTTTCTGTTTAAACTCTGTGTGCAATGCTGACTTTTATCTTATTTTGCCTTTAAGCTAAACTGCATGGGTCACATTTAGAGCATATGTTGTTATCATTCGCCTTTTTTAGCTCAAGAAAATTGAGTGAATAACGGGTATTGTTTTCCTATTTGCCGTGGTTAGAGTGCTTGCGTGTTTCGAAATCTCTGACACACAAAATAGCAGATTCTCTTGTTATTATGCTGAGGCTGAGGGGCTTCACTTTGTGTTTCCCTCTGTTCTATCATCCATGGATCTCGCAGATCTGATTTCTAGTATTTTGGAATTGGCAAAGTCTTACTTTACAAGTGACAAATTCTTTTCACCCTCCTTGATAAAAAGCGGACAATGAAACCACGGCATTATTGGATACCCATATGCCTCTCACGCACAGCTTCTTAATTGGGTCTAATGTGCTTTTCAGTTTTTGCTTTTTTTTCCTTTTAATGAGTTTCCCGTTAGTGATCTTATATTTTAAAGCCTTGCTGAGGACCCAGAAGTGTGCTGGGGAAGAGCCTACGCATCCGCAGAAGGCCTCTTTCTCAATTTGATTTTAATTAGAAACCAGGTGGTACAAACCAAAAAGGTTGGTGGTGTTCCTGGGTTGTAAGATGTGAAATGGGTTTAAGTAACACTGTATTAGTCATGAGGCAGCAATGGAGTAATGTTGACATGACTTGAAAGTAGCATTGTTGAGTAAATGAATATGTGAGAAGCACTTGCTAAACTAAATGAGTTTTGCAGTTGTATGCACATTTGTGTAATCCTGTTTATTGATGCCTGAAACAATTTGCAAAATAGAAACAAATCCACGAAGAAGAAATATGTTTGGAATTATTTGTTTATATGACAATTTAAAAAAAAACACACACAGGAATCCAACTGCCACATTTCATGCACTAAATATACCATATGTGGAAGCTTCCCCTCAGAAAATTCAGCAGCAACCTTTACTGTCTGATGCAGACCAATAAGAAACAATCCTATACCTTTGTTTTAATTTTAACCCCACATCTTTTACTTTCTCTCTTGACTGTCTTAAACATGAGAGTTGTTTTGTAAAATTTTTTTAGCCAAACAGAATATCAGCATACCTTACACTATTGTCTTTTGTGTTTAGAAGCTGATGACGTAGCACTGAATATCTCCTGATACTCTATGAATTAGAGAAATGACCCTGATAGAAAAAAATATATGGATTTGCATATCTTCCAGCAAAAAAATCCATATTTGCACATTTTCCGGGGGAAAAAAAAATCCACGTGTCTTTACATACAAGCTTACGATAGGCCGGGCATGATTCTCCAGTACTTTGCAAATATTAATTCATTTAGTCTTTATTACAATTCCTTGATGACTATGATTATTCCAGTTGACAGATGAGGAGACCGAGGCACAGAGAAGTTCAGTAACTTACTCAAAGTCAAACAGCCTGTAAGTAGGGGAGCCAGGATTCGAAGGCAAGCAGTGTAGTTCTGGTGTCCGTGCTTTAACTACCACACTGCTGCATTTCCACAGAGTAAAGCCTCTGTGTGTTGGGGACTTTTTCTCTTTCTTCTTTTTTTTTTTTTTTAAAGAAGATTCAGGTTCCTGGTGTAATTTGTCATTTAGACACCAGGACTTTGTTCTTGGAGCCCAGATACTAAACACAGTCTGCCTCCATGCCTGTTGGCTGTTCTGGACCCAAGGGACTCTCGCTCTCATACCCATTTCTCTGGGCCTCTACTTCTGTGGGAGAACACTTGTTGCTGTCTGACTTGCTTAAGAAGTACAAGTAGCCTTCGCCCTGCCAGCTGCAATCCCAGACTGGATCACTTCTCCAGATTTGAGGTTAATCAGCTGCAAATTCCATTAGCTTCATACAGAGTGAAAATAAAGAACAGACGGCTTCGCACAGGAGCCTGAAGTCAGGTGCGGCTCTTCGGGCTGGCCTGCAGGTACCCGGATTTTCCCCTGCCTCAGAGAAACAGTGCCTTCCGTGGGGAGACAGATCAAACTGGGGCTGTTCCAGACACTCCTCTGCCTCTGGAAAAGCTCTCCAAGTGCACCCCCAACCTACACACGGGCTTTTGTTGTTGTTGTTGCTCTGGAAAGATGTAGAATTTGAAACTGTGGTTCATTAGGTTCCAGCCGCTGTGAGAACGTCTCCCAGGTGCCCTGGGGGTGCAGCCATGCAGGCGGCTATATCATGCCTACAACTGATTCCTCTGTCCACTGGACAAAATGGCCAAGAGGCAGGTGCAGAAAGGCTGCCTTGACTCGGTGGTGGTCCTTACTCGAGGCTCTAGGCTTCTTTTCAGAAGTCCTGATGCAGAATGGCTTTAAAACACAAAATAAAAGCCGTTTTCCAAAGATCACGGGTGTTTTTCAAAGAAGAACAAAAGTGGACTTGCTAGGACATATTCAAATACAAGCTGTTAGTTTCTCATTAATCTAAGTTGACCAAACAGAAGCTTGGCTGGTGGGATGAAAGAAGTATTATATAGCAGTGTCGAGTAAGTTAGCAATTTCCTTAAAAATGCGCGGTTCTAGCGGTCTGCTTGTGGGAAGCCTCCCCGTGATCAGGTGAGGGTTCAATTTCCGTTTGACTTTTTAAGTGCCATATGGTCATTGTCTGCATGCTTTGCACTTTCTTTGAATCCCTGCCCCACACCATTGGCTGGGTTACTGTTTTGCTTTTATAATTTTCCCTCGTTTAATTGCTCATCTCCTCCTACCCCGTTTTAAGGAAAATATTGTCACCATTAAAACAGAAGAAAAAAAGCAATAACCCCATTGCTGGGAACTTACAAGCTAACCAAGCCCCCTGATCACAAATGGCCCCTTTCTAATCATAGTTTGTGGTGGAATGAAAGATGCAATTGTCTGGAAGGGATGAATATGGGATCCATGCTGGCTTGGGGGTCAAAGGTCACCACATGCAAAGGTCCCTTTCTCTCTGGCACTGCTCCCTTTGTATAGCATAGTTTGGCAGCTATCTCCTTGCACTTCGGCTACCTGCCAGTGCAGCTGGTACTGTGTCTGGTGCAGACAACAAAGCGTCACTCAGCAACCAGCAGCTCTGCATGGGGCCGCTTTTCTCAGATGACAAAGAAAGATGGGCTATACATTCTACCATCGCTGCCCATTAAAAGGACTCTTAAATTGCATTACTACAAGTTATTGTTAATTATGTAGTAGTCACTGGAGCTGTAGGAGCCTTCCGGGGCTATAGGCTGGGAGCAGAAGGACGTGGGGGAGGGGGTGGCTGCAGCCAGGAGGGTAGCTTGGAGCAAGGACCGGTAGGGAAACCCAGCTCATTTGCCACAGAAAACCCCAGCGAGCAGCGTGAATAGGGTAAGCCCTTGGTTCTGACAGTGGGCTCTGAAGGTTAGTAACGTAGCCGTAGCCGTAGCCGGGGAAGGAGGAATCAATCGTCTGCAAGAATCTCTGATCCGGGCAGTTTGGAAATTGTCCTGCCCACCCTCCATTCAAAAAGCTGCCTCAGAGGTTTCCAGCGTTTTCATTTAAGAATAATTTTAAGCAATTTATCACTTGGCTGTAATGCATTCGCTCTGGGCTGAAATCAATAAGTCCTGCAATGTGGAGATAAGGCCTGTCTGAAGGTTGGGGAAAGAGCACCAGAGGTTGCCTATTGTCAAATAGCCAGAAAATTAAAATTAAAGTGATATGTTTACCCCCATTTGGCCGTCTGGGGTAGCAATGCAACTCCGTTGGCGTTACCCATGCTTTTCAAGGGTGGATTCTTTGAGATGTTTTTATTGCTGCGGTCCAGTTCTATCCACTGTTTTAGAAATCACATCAACATGTCTATGTGCCCCCAAACTAGGAAAACCTCTCCACTCTTTCTGTTCAGTTCCTTGGTACTGATTTGAGTCCGTGTCTGTTCTCTCTCTCACCGTCCTTCTAATGGAGCCTAAGGCAGTGACTGAGGTTTTAGGATCTGGTAATTCATTTGCTTGTCCCTCCCAGCAGAATAAACACACACACAGCTTCCAAAGGGGTTGAGCATGGGGTTTTATCAGTCTTCTTCGGCTTATTTTGAGGTTTTTGGCCATTGAAATGAGATGCCGCTGCTCTCGAAACGTCTGGCAAGTTTTTCATGATGTGTACCAAACTCTAGCAGCGAGAGGATCCCAATTTGATGTAATTTCACTGCAACAACACAGAGGCACTACTTCTTGCCCCTCCCCATCCCCCATGCTGCTCCAGCCCCCCTCACTGCCCCCGAAACCCAGCCTCCGCCTGCCAATCCTCTTCAGATTAAAAGAAAATCCAAGGGAAACAGGACACAATGGGGGCAGATGAAAGTCCACAGTCTTTAGTTTCTATCTTTCCTTCTTGTGTCTAATTTTCCGCTTCTTGGTTGTTCTGATCTCAGCTATTTGCAATAGTTATATATAATTTAACATTATACAAAAGTATTGTCATATCAAACATAGTGAAATGGATTCCAAAAACACCATCTGGTATTTGGGAATGCACTGTGAGTTGGGAACGTGAGAAGAGATATTCTTTGCCACTTTGCTTGGGACCCAGCCATTAGCAGTGTAATTGCCAAGAAAAGGTGACAGGCTCCAGGCTTAAAACAAGTGGGTTCCTCCCCCCACCCTCGCCTATTAACTCTTGTGAGTCCTAAACCATATTAAAAAGGACTCTGAGGACAGAGCAATTTAAAACAAAAAAAAAAAAAAAGAAGAAGAAGAAGAAGAAAAAGAAGAAGGACCGTGGAATCTGATGACAGAGAAAAATACCCACTGCTCTGCTGTTATTATTGTTTTATGAAGAAAGTAGATTAAGAGGAAATACAATGAGTCAGATACAGGAACGTTGGGCACAGGGGATCGGGTTAATTGTGCTTTCAAGTAGTGGGGTTTTTCCGTGGATTTGCATGATGAGAGTTTTAGTCCAAAGCTTGTTTCAAAATCCTCATTAGTTTCCTCTAATCTATCTAAAATTATAAAGACCTTGATTGTGAAGGTCATCTGGGATGATTCAAACCTATTTAACATCATGGAGGTTTGCACCCACTTCTCCATATGAAAAAAGAATTAATAACTTTGAATTGTCTTCTGCACCTATTATAGTGTAGGGACTGCCACATAAGAGAAACAAAGAAATTCAGACTACACTGTGACAGACCTTCACTTTGTTTAACCCATGTGAAGTGAGAACAGCTAAATAAAAATAAATAATAATAAATAAATAAATCCTCTGTAACAAGGAAGAGGAGTTATCCTACTAGACAGAAATTAGAGAGGGGACTTCTTAGCAGGAGATAAAAATAAGGGAACAGCAGGAAACACACACACACGCACACACACACACACACACACCCCACTTAAACCGCTCATAGCTATGTTCAATCTGGCATTCACAACCTGGGTCTGTATCTGTTTCCAAAGACAAAAATAGTTTACAAGGGTCACAGTCACTTTTTTCCACGCAGTGTGTCAGAAGTTGGGATGTGCGACCCAGAACTGCCATTCCATTACACAGAATAAAATGCTATCTGGTGGGTGGATCGAACGCTTGCCAAAGAAGACACGGTGAAAGCTAACCCTCTCAGTCTAGCTCCTGTTTTTAAATATTTATATCTCTGGCAGACTTTTTTGGGGGAGAGGAAACTGAAAGCTCTTTCGCTATCTGTCATTTCAGCCAGGCAGAGGAGAGAGTCTCACGACTTGATTTTCCTCGAGTTTGGCACCGGGAACAGGCGATAGCATTTCTTGGGGGCGGTGAATTTCTCTTTGTGGAAAAACCAGCCTGGACCAAGGATTTTTACAAGAGCCAACAGCCGCTTTCCATACCCGCCTGGGGCAGGGCCAAGTTCCCATTAGCACTGCTGTTACCTCGCCTGCCTGCCTTGCAACCGGCCACTGCTGACCTTGATCAGGGCCTGTCAGGAAATCTCTGAGGGAAGCCGGCAGGGACCTGGGTGGGGCAAGTGCACTGTGCTAGAAACAGGGCAGCCTGGCTCCCTAGCTGGCCTCGGTCAGGAATTCTCTTTGTGATCCTCAGCTTTGCTCTGCCCACTCCACCCCCTCAGGTCCCTCTCTGAGGAATTGGTCACCAAAGGCAAAGGGCTGCTGCTTCCTTCTCCGTCTTCCATCACCTCTGCCACCTCCTTCGCTCAGGGCCTGGAACATTCCATGAGCCTTCTAACATTGTGGGGCAACCTTGCAGTGTGCCTCGCAATGGGTAAGAGAGTGGTTTTTAGAATCGGATTGATCTACACCTTCATCATGGCTGGGCCACCTACTGGCTGTGCAAACACAAGCAAGTTGGGTGACCTCAGTCACAAAATAGTAGAGTAGCTCCTTCCAGCAGGGGTGTTGTGTGGAGTACATGAGACAGTTTGTAAAGGATCTGGGACACTTCCTGTTACCTAGTGAACACACTACACCAAAGTTAACATAATCCACAAATGTATATGGCTCCATCAGAAAGCTTTTTTTTTTAATGTTTATCTTGAGAGAGAGAGAGAGAGAGAGAGAGAGAGCCGATGCATGCATGCAGGGAGGGGCAGAAAGATAGAAGGAGACAGAATGCCAAGCAGGCTTCCCCCACTCACCCACCCTATGCTGTTAGCCCAAGAGCCCGATGCAGAGCCCGATTTCATATCTCAGAACTGAGATCATGACCTGAGCCAAAGTCCTGCATCGGACACTTAACTGACTGAGCCACCCAGGCACCCCAGAAAGCTTTTAATACACCCCTTGTTTGTACTAAGCGCTATGTGAAGTGCTGGGGATGCAGAGTCAGAAAAGACAGAGAACCTACCATCAGGGAGCTGTTCATCAGCTACAAAACAGCTTTGACCTTCTTCCTCTATTCACATGCCTTTTAATTTCCAATTTTTACAAAATTTTTCTTCAGCATCTATTGGCAATAATAATAACTCCTCTTGTAATAATAGAGACTATCCATTCGATGTTCGCCTTGTGCCGGGCCCTTTACATATATTAGCTCATATCACTCTTCAGGTACACGCTCTCAGCCATGATTATGAAAGAACAGCTGGGCAATTGGAAAAACTAAGTGGCCTGCACAAGAACATGCAGCTAGTAAATATGTAAGAATCAACAAAAAGCAGGAATAAGTTCCTTTCGTTTTCTTGGTGGGAATGGGTGAGCTTGATTCAAGATTCCAGGATTATATTCCAATGGTGACAGCGACTATCTTATCAGTTGTTTCGGACAGCAGCAGAACAAACCATAGGGACCATACAACTTATTCTCTCGCCAAATATTTTTCCAGCATCTACTGTAGGCTTCGGGTATTCTGGTAGACACAAAAATGATTTGGTGCAGGCTTCCCTCATGGAGAGCAAAATCCAGAAGGGTCAAGGAGGCCTGTTTACAAGTAACAGTGACATGAAGTAAAAGAGTGATATGTTCCATTAGAGAGTTTTAGAAAATGGCGTATCTCTACTCCATTACCTCCAGCTAGGGCTGGGCCAGAAGAGACAACGAGAAAGGATTCGAGTACAGGTGTTAATGAAGGTGCAGAAACGATGAGGAGAGGTACTCTAGGTGAAAAGAAACACATGTACAGAGGCCCAGAGGTAGGGATGGGTCAGATGTGTACTGATAAGAGTTCAAGGAAATAGACCCGGGAAAGCATTGGAGGAGGTGAACTTGGATAGTCAAGACTGAGAGGAGAGGAGGGATGTCAGACCAAGTGGTACCTTGCCAAAAAATTCTACGCGCAAATTTGTTGCTTAATAAATATTCCTTCATGAGGACAACATATGCTGTTACTTAATAAATATTCCTGATGGGGAAGACATGTGCTGAGCTAATGGGGGGAAAAAAAAACTTAATCATACAGGGCTCAGCTTTTCTATTGGATCCCACACAACCATTCATTCATTTAAGCGTTCATTAAGCAGGTAGTCCACGTAAGACTAGGCACTGAAAACACAAAGATGAGCAAGGTACGGTGTGTTCTTTTGAGACAGTCACAATCCAGCCACAGAGGCAAGCCTGCACGGTAACCATTCCAAAACGATGTGTCGTGGGGCAGTACAGCGTGGCCTGGGAGCCGGGGAGGAACTCTGCACAGAAAAAGCAAGATTTAAGGTTAAGGGTTGAGATTTCATAGGCTTCCGTCAACAAAAAAAGCACTTTGTGCCTCTGAAAAACACTGTACAAATGTTACCTGTTGTTTTCCTATTCTTTTTCAAAACCACAGCTTTGAGGTTTATCAGCCCAAGAGGAAGCAAGGACTTTACTTTTAGAGGTGGAGGAACACCTGAAAACTCGTACGACTTTCCGAATAAATGAGCGTGTGTATGTGGATGTATACGTGTGTCTGTGTACCTGGACACATATATTGATATCATATTGACAAAATGTTGTTTTATAATTTCCAGCTGATCACATGTGCTTCATCAAGTTCCACCGTAAAGAGCAATGGGTTTATTCAGATTCGTCCCCAACATTCGATACTAGAGTGATAGGTGACATTTGCAATCATAGCCTCAGTATCATCTTTATTTTGGCATTTTGTTTTGCATATATGGCCTTATGAAAATTCCGGTTGCACTGATAAGTAGAGAAAGTGGTAACATCTGTGGGCTTTTTGTTTGTTTGTTTTTTGTTAACAGCTTGACTCACAATCGCCAAGATACTCTTCATTTAATCTGGGCCAGAAGCTTGAAGGCAGGATAGCGAGACATTTTCAGTTTCAAAGTTGAATCTGTAACAACACTTACTATGGTTCTCTATATTCTTTGACATAAATATGAAAATCAGACAGGAGGAGCCCAAAATTTACACTAACACTAAGTTGTCTATAATGTGATTCATGGAGATCAGCATGTCTCAAATTCACAAGTTTCTGCATTAGAATGTTGCAGTTTGATAAAAGGATTGGCCAAAGCAACTGATATGATGTTAACTTGACATTTATTTGGGGTACCTGTGACTCACTCATACAATTTTAGGTTAAAAATCTGCATGCCAGAAAGACCACTGGAGAGCTACAATGGTCGCAATCGGTGACATATTTTTAAGACATTAGAATGTATGTACAGACGTGTAGTGTTATTTTTCTAACATCAAAGGGATTCTGTGGGTATTGAGATTGTTGCCCGTTTGTAATTTGTCTTTTTCTGTATTACAATTTTGATGAGACTTTTTTTTGAAATAAAATTAAAAGTACCCATGGGAATTGTTGAAAGTTTTCTCCTGAGCTCGCAAAAATTAGTAACCTTATCAGCACAAATAATTATGACAGTGGTCTCTAATAGAAATATAATATATATATATACACAGACTTAAATATATCCATGGATTTTTATTTCAATTTTCAAAATAGTTAAAAATGTGCTACAAAATTAAACTCGCATATAACACTGCAAATAATTTAAATTTAAATAATTTAGCCCATAAAAACACAGTCTGAAGGCCATTGATCAACTCCTAGACTTTCCCAGTGGATCATATGCAAGGTCATTTTAGGTGGTACGCAAGCATTTTCATGTTAATAACAAAGTGTTTATTTTCATGTGTGTTAAACACTGGCTTTTCCATTTTCTATCATAAGATACATTTTATTCTATTCTTAAAGATTTATAAAATTAGGGAAAGTGGGTTAATTTAAAGAAAAATATTAAGTAACTAATAACACAAGCGACAATAGAAAAAAAATGTAACGATAATAGATAAATGACTGAAGTTTGGCAAATCCTAATGTAGTAAGACCCACTTTTCAATCCAAGTGGATAAATGAAGGACCAGGAAGGTATTTTTGGTGGCAGATGAGGATTTGCCCCCACTTATCCTCGTTCCCAATACAAGACTATCTTGGGGCGCCTGGGTGGCGTAGTCGGTTGAGCGTCCGACTTCAGCCAGGTCACGATCTCGCGGTCCGTGAATTCGAGCCCCGCGTCAGGCTCTGGGCTGATGGCTCGGAGCCTGGAGCCTCTTTCCGATTCTGTGTCTCCCTCTCTCTCTTCCCCTCCCCCGTTCATGCTCTGTCTCTCTCTGTCCCAAAAATAAATAAAAAACGTTGAAAAAAAAATTAAAAAAAAAAAAACACTATCTTATTCATCTATAAGAGCATGATCTGCGTACTCAGCCCCCAGCTCTAATGGCTTTGTCATGTAACATATGTGACAAGCCAAAAAGACTTTAGGTCTTAACTGATGATCTAAAGATAAGCCAAGACCAAATGTCTGTAACTTCTGAAGGCTTCCGGAGCACATCTGGATTTTCAGTTGCTAAATATGGAAAACATAGCCCAAATGAGCTTAAAATATAAATATAATATGCATATTGTACATATAAATAAAATATATATTATAAAATACAAAAAGCCCAAAGGTAGTATTGTCTTCAGTCACGGCTTGATCCAGCAACTCACAGTCACCTAGTTTCTCCATTTTGACTACCTTGGAATTCTAAGGCAGGAATCTTTCTGAGTTACTTCCCCATTCATACCTAACAAGAAAGGGTTCCAGCATTCCCAACAACAACAATAAAACAAAGAGCCACTCTGGATCCGTGTAGGTCCCATGGCCCATCCTTAAACCAAAATACCCAGTCATACCTTCCATACCTTGAGTGGAACCTGGAACTACTGGTATCTCTAATAGGTGATTCGAAGTAGTAGGAATAGGGGACAGGTGAGAAGAAAGACTGGTAAGGTGTCTGCCTTACGAATATCCCCTGTAGTGAAGAAACAGTCATGATGTTACTGTATTGAGAAGTATTTAGATCTGATTGGGAGAGATTTTTGGATGCTTCCAAAGACATGTCGTATTCTTCAGAGGTATTTACGAAGTGTTCATATGCAAGGGGGGAACAGTGGTGTACCTCCAGTCACCTTAGGTTTGAGTGCAGAGCCAACGTCCACGAGGATTTCGGTGTGAATTTCTCCTTGTTTAATGCCACTCTGGGAGTATATTTTCCCCCACTACATTCCAGGCTGGGCCATTGCCCTCCTTAAGAATTTACTTCCTGGTGGCTGTTTTTAATGGGAGGGTAGTGGTGCAAAGATAATCCAGTAGTGTTATCTGGAAGCCAAAAAGAAAAAAAGAAAACCATAATTTCGATTTTGAAGTTGAGGTTTGAGGTGGAGGGAAGTTAAATGGCTCTGACAGGCTAGGGGCTGCTTTCTAATGAAGATGTTGGCTCCCCTGCTAGTTTTCCTAGTTTTTAAGGCTTCTCACAAAGCACGCACTATAACTCATGACGGACCCTAAAGAAGAAACTTACCTAGAAGTAAACCTACGGTTCACATTTTTATCCAGGGAAGCGAGGCTGCATTAAAATAGTACTTAAGGGACGCCTGGGTGGCGCAGTCGGTTAAGGGTCCGACTTCAGCCAGGTCACGATCTCGCGGTCCGTGAGTTCGAGCCCCGCGTCAGGCTCTGGGCTGATGGCTCGGAGCCTGGAGCCTGTTTCCGATTCTGTGTCTCCCTCTCTCTCTGCCCCTCCCCTGTTCATGCTCTGTCTCTCTCTGTCCCAAAAATAAATAAAAAACGTTGAAAAAAAAAATAGTACTTAAATGGTAATCAAAAGGATGCAGTTCCCTCTAGCTCTAGGCAGGTGGAGAAGGATTTGGGAAAGTATTGAATCTTCTCTGAAGCCTCTTGAAAACGTAACATTGTCGGTGGCTGCTTTTGATCTTTATAATTGGAAGACTGAGAAACATTCAACTAGAAGACAGGGGCCATTCCCTTAAATTATTGCATCTAATCCTCACATCAAGCCTGTAGGGTGTATGTCTACCCCATTTCACAGATAAATAAACAGAGGCTCAAAGAAATGAAATGGATCGTCGCTCACAGATCTGACAGTAGGGCTAGGGCATGACCTTGAGGCCGTCCCTTCTTTCTCAGAATTCGGGGCTGCTCTGTGAAATGAGGCCCTTGGCCCTAGAAATGCCTTCCCAGCTGCCTCCACCCTCTCAAGCCTCCGAGTGCCTGTGTTGAGCCCTCCTCTTCCAGTCTGTGAGGTCCAAATCCTGGGCAGATGTCTCTCACCATATGCTGGGGGTGATTTAACAAGGCCAAATGGGCAGCCCTGTGGTTAGAGGCGCTCTCCATTACATGCACGCGGGTTGCGGCCGCCTGCCCGGCTGTCCCAGCCCCGGCCTGCTCCTTCTCCCAGGCAGCAGCCTGCAGCTGCAGATGCCAACGCAGCTGAAGATATTTTTAAAGCTACAGCATCTGGTGCCTTGGCAGCCTGTCCCCTCTGGTGGGCTGGGTGTTTTGGACTTGCCTCTGGGCACTTCACAGGGTTTGGCATCGGATCCATTGTCTGAGCTGCCTTTTAGAGCAAAGCTTTTATTGTAGGGTGCGGGGGGTTGGGGGGGAAGGGCTCCCTGAAACCAACTTTTGATTATGACCTAGGTCTCCCCTCTCGGTGACATCAGTATGTCTCTAGATCTTTCATGGTGTTTTTTTTCCCCCCTTTAAAAGAAAGTGATGAAAGAAAGCAGAAAGGACATTTCCCCTCTGCCAGAGTGGGTTTGAATAGAAAGCTGCTCAGTAGTTGTGCAGCTGCCCAAATCTTGCCCACCGTGCCCACATTCTGACTAGCTCAGAACACGGCTTTCTTGGCATTCAAACTTCCCTCAGGCTTGACTATTCCTCAAATGTCTCCCCAGGGAGGTAGGGGATTTTCTTTTTCATCTTTTCTCTCCTGTTGTCGCAAAAGACTCGGAAGCTTCCTGTCTACATCCAAAGAGCCAATTCCAAAAAAAAAAAAAAAAGGAAAAAAGGGGGGGAAAAAAAGCATTGACACTTAATTCTCCCTGGCAAGCTATGTAGCTGAATTAAGTTTTTTTTTTTTTTTTTTTTTTTTTTTTTTTTTTTTTTTTTTTTTTTTTTTTTTTTTTTTTCTTAGAAAGGTGCATTTTAGCAACACCAGCTCCCTAGCCTGGAAACTCAGGCTTGGGGACTTGGCCCTGTTTCAGAACACCAGTTTGAAGATGACTTCGAGCGAGGATTTCAGGCCTTGTGACAAGAAAATTATCTCAGTTGGGGCAACAGGCCCCTGTGTCATGGGGCTGGGCCAGGCACCAGCCTGCCTCTCACCCATGACTTGGCAAGAGCTCTGAGTGTGGTCTTCTCTCCAGCCAGCAGACACAGGCAGTTGACGGGCAGTGGCTACCAGTAGGTAGGGATGCTGGTAGGCAGTGATGACCATGGGGGGTCCAGCCAGGCTGGCCCCAGGGTTGTTTTAAGTGACCTGTTTTAATTGGGCATGGCTGTCTCCTTGCCTCGTTCTGCTGTGCTGATACAAGACCCAGGAAATCATTACCCCCACCAAGCCGGGGTCTGCAGCTGATGAGGACAGCTAAGGGGAGAAGATGGGGGGTGCTGCGTTGTGACCATTTATGTTCAACAGGAGGGTGGCTATATTCTCATCTGATGACTAATAGGAAGGCTGCTAACACTTACTGAGCACTCATAGTTCTAAGTGCTTCACACACATTAGCCTGGTCAATTCGCACCACGACCGCATGAAGTAGATGACAACTATCCTCCCTTTACTGACGAGGAACTGAATACTAAGAGGAGAACTGGTCTATCCGAGACACAGATAATATGTGGTAGAACAAGGATTTAGACCCAAATGCTCTAGCTCCATAACCCCCTCTTTTGACCGTAAAATAAAGATTAATAAAAATGAAGGCTGACTTAAATTTTGACTCAACATCGAAGACCAAACTCCACCACGAGCTGTTGGTTGTTTTTTGGTCAGCCTTATTTGGAGTGAGAAGGGATTTAGGAAGAGTGTTTAAAGTAGAAAAGTATTGATTCAAAGCATACAGCCATTCCCAGCGATTTCACTACACTTGATGAAGGCTGTCTTCTTCCTTGCCCCTGTTAGCCAAAAGGTTTGACCTCAAGCTGGCCAGCAGGAAGGAGCTTAATAAAAATGGGAAGTGTTTGAGCAGAAGAACAGTGCCAGCTAGGCACAGGCACTGAAGACTTGTGAGTGGCTGCCGAAAATCTAATTAAAGCAGAGGCTGCTCGAATTCATTAGTTTATTCAAAATATTTATTGCGTACCTTCTCCATATCAGGCATTGTTCTGAGTACAGCAGATGCAAGAGGAAAGGGGGGTAAGGGAGTACTGAGTGAGGAAAGGGTCCAGTTTCAAATGGGGTGGTCAGGAAAGTTGAGTCTAAAAGACTGGCATTTGAGTAAGATGCTGAGGGAGGTGAGGTGACTGGTGGGCTGCACAGGTGTCTGGGGGGGGAGAAGGAACAGCCAGTGTAAAGGCGAAGTTAAGCACCCTTGCCTCACTCAGGGGACATCAAGGAGGCCCATATGGCTGGAACAGAGTGATCGGGGAGAACATAGTAGGAGATGAGGTCAGAATGGTAATGGAGGTGGGAAAGATTGTAAACAAGATCTGTATACATAAGCTTCATTTAAAGAAACGTCCCTCCCCCCCCAAAATAATTAAATTAAATTAAAAACAATAAACATTCCCAGTGTACCTGAGTCAAGGAACAAAATATGAATGATGGCATCCCCCAAGAGTCAAGGAACTCCTAGCCGGAAGGTCACAGGAGAATGCAGTTGGCTCCACGTTGGCTTGACTTGGTTCTCCCAACCTTGAGATGTGCTTTTGTAAAATAAGACAAGACCATAGAAACTGGGGCTTTTACTGAATGGGCAGATGAACTTGGCAACCTTCTAAGGATGCCAAAAGCTATGCTAATGAGAAGAAAGCAGATTTAACACCCAAAACAATGCCTGGAATCCCACCATTAAATGTCTAACTCTTTGGATTCTGAAGGCAATAAGTAGAGATGAGAGGGTACCAAAGGCCAACCCTACCTATTTCATAATGCTGTCAAATATTGGAATATGTATCATTCCCTCTTTACTTTGTTCTCTCAACTCTCAGACCTCCTTTCCAGCATCTTGCGGCCTCCTATCCTCCGAAATGCCCATCAAGAATTACTGTTGGTTCCCTGAAGTGTTTAGAGCTATTGGGCCCAAAATTCTCGTATTGAAAGCTTTTTAGGAAGTTACCAAGGAACACTTCTATTCTTTATGGTTCTTGTCTTAGGCTAAATGGGCAACAGTCCCACAAACCCAGGAACAGGTGTGCTTTACGTTGTCTGGGGCCGTGGCCCGGGCAGGGGGGGATAAGTCCGGCTCCATCATTCACCAGCTGTGTTACTTCTCTGGGCCTCAGTCTTCTTATCCACACAGAAAGAATCGTAACTCTTGCCTCATAGAGATTTTGTGAAGTTTAGACTTAAAGTCTATAAAGTACCTGGCATGAAGCAAAGCAGAGAGAAAGGAAGGAATTGGCCCACTAGTGCCTGTGTCCCACCTGTAAAAGGAAGGTGCTAGCTAAGCCATTCATTCAGCAAATTGTTTGTGAACACCTTCTCTGTGATAGTTGCTGCACTAGCACCCACAACTTCAATACTTAATTCTTCGGGGAAACAAAATGTAAACGACCAAGTCTGAAGGACTCCATGAAGGGTCTACGAAGGCCTGCCTGTCAGCCTGCCATCACTCATACAAAAGTGAATTTCAAGACCTCTCTAGGGCAAGTTTTTGCCTCACGTTTTTCTCCTTCCTTGTTTTCATTTATTGCTTTATTGCCATGATTCTAGCAAGTATTTTAAATCAATTATAAAGTTAGGACATGCCTTTATAAATGCAAAGTCCATAGTGTTTCATGTTGATGGCTACTATGTGATAAATACTCATGATTCCATTAACACCCTCCCTTTAATGCCCAGTAGGCTCTTGCCAATACTCTCCCTTGAACTGTGGGTTCCCAGAGCTCCTGAAAGGAATACAAAGCATCCACATTATTAGTGTGACTTAACTATTTGTATAACATGGCAGGTATGCAAAATGTTCTCTGACGATTTTTTATAACTTCCTGATCTGAGCATCAACTTTTTATTGTCAACTATATTGCTAGGATCTGCTTCATCATAACACCCTCAACCAACTATTCCAATGTCCTCTCTCAGAAGAAAAGACACTTTTTTATTTACTTACTTACTTGTGTATTTGGTATCAGAAGCAATATTTTCCAAAGTACATTGGAAAGAACATCAGTTACCTAAGAGCTACTCAGAAAAAGAGTTTAATGGTATCTATCACAAGTCGAACAAAGTGAAATAGGCAACTTGTCAATTCACAATAGAGTTTCAGTTTGCAGCATTTCCTAAAATCATAAAACCAGTATGTTAAAGACTTACATGGAGATTACATGGAGAATAATACTGAAAGCGCTTGTGGGTGTTTGATTTCCAACAATTCCTATAAATTTGTTTGCTAGGAGTCAAAGTCATTCCCCTGCACCTGGGGGATAACTCAGACAATTCTATGACTTTTCTGACAACTCAGACAGTAACTCAACTTTGAGATGCAAATAGATCAATCAATACTTCAATATTCTGGGTCTGCTGCACCAGGCGGGTGGCATACCTTCACACAATGGGCACACCTGGTTTTATCTCTCTCCCTCCATCTCTTCCCTGAACTTGTTTATCCTGATTTCTGGCCCCTCTGTGGTTGGAGCACAGGGCTGCGGGATTGGGGTAGAAGGAGAGTGTAAGAAAGTTCCTCCTTGATAGGTACCTTCAAAAGACAGCTTTGAGATCTCTGGGCCTGCCAGGTTTGAGAGATGCCTTGCTTTATTGGGTACACTTTTGTGGGATTTCAGAGGGTCCTCTGCTAGGCCCCCAGCTACCTCTCCCTTGATCTGACCCTCAGCAGCTACAGCCATGGGATGCACATCACTGACATCCTCACTTTGAGGGCCTTCTCCATTGCAGGCTGCCCTTTGGGGTGGGAGCCCTTGTTAAAGGACCCTGCAGGAAAAAGATGGAAAACTCCAATGGAGTTACTGAAGGGGGGTTAATGAAGGGTCTATTTATAATGGGGTGGGCAGGAGAGAGTGAGACAAAGGAGAGTCAGAAGTGACCTAACATTGGCAAGAGCAGAGCATGTTACCATCCCTAAGCCTAAAGGGACATGTGAAGGGACACCTATAGGAGATGACCACCTAACCCAGGACCATGACCTTCTATAACACGTTTTGCTAGCCTATCACCCAGCCGAGAGGCAGCCCAGGGAATGAATGCCCTTATCTCTCTCCTCACATTCTCCAATCTCCCCTGGTGCCACCTATTAGGCAAACCCAACCAGAAGTCAGAGGGCAGTCAAGGGAGTCCTGTCAAGGTAGCTTATAGAGGTCAGCCTCGTAGGGCACGGAGCACAGTGCAGAAGGGTGATGAGTGGATTTAGAAGGGTGTATCCACTCATGACCTCAAGAAGATATTCTTAACATGGGCTCTACCATAGACTGGCCCTCACCTGGCCACTCAGGTGGCCTCACTTCGACTGCATTCTCTCTTAACTCTGCCCATTCCAGGTGTTCCAGACATCTCTCAGTGGCCCTAACCATACGCTAGCTCCTTCCACCTGGAATGCTCTTTCTCTACTCTTAGCTTAGTGAAATCTTTTTCATTCTTTTTTTTTTTTCCTGTAATTCAATTTCTTGAAAATAGTAAGGATTGGGTTCTTTTTTTTTTTAATATAATTTATTGTCAAACTTGTTTCCATACAACACCCAGTGCTCATCCCAACCAGTGCCCTCCTCAATGCCCATCACCCACTTTCCCCTCTCTTTTTCATTCTTTATGATTCATTTTAAGCATCACTTACCTAGGGAATTTTCCACAATTTTTCAAATTTAATAAAAAAACCTGTACTTCTTTTATACATTACTTTGAGCATTTGAGATTCATTCATTGTTTTCAATTAAAGTTATTTCTCTCTTTTCCTCTGGACACAAGCTCCTTGAGGGCAGGGGCTTGGCCTAGAGAAAAGGGCTACTTTTTTCTGGAGTCTCATACATAGCAAGAGCTCAAGAGTAAGGAGTTCAATAGGTGATTGGTTTCCCCTGTTGAGGCCTCAGTTTCCTTAGTTAGAAAACGAAGGACTCCACGTGGCTGAGGACAGAAAGGCCCTTTGAGCTCTCAAATTCTCTGAAATGTAAATGCTATTCCCACAGGTGAGACCTTCTTGACTTCTCTGTCAAAAAACTTCTTCCAAGTTTATACATTAACCAGAGAATACAGTAGGGGGAGAAGGTTAGGAAATCTCAGATTACTTATGAGAGGCAAAAAAAAAAAAAAAAATAGCATTACAGTGGATGTATACAGTTTCACAAGGAAATGAGCAATCTCTTCTTTGATGGAGTATGTGAAAACTAAACTGGAAGGAATAATTAGATTAAATGGTGATGTAAACTGGAAAGGAAGCCTTACTTCCTGCACTGGGCCAAATGTCTTACAGGTGTCAGCAGGACCCACCAGCTCAGTAATTAGAGTGTTCTAACTGTCTCCACTTAACTATGTGCAAGTGATTGAAAACGGGAGTTTCATTGGGCCCCTGGCACGAGAACATTTTGGTGAAACGAGCTTTGTTCTTAGTTACAAGGGATAAAATAAAAAACAGGATTCGTGGTAAATGGGTGTTGTAATGACTTCTTTTTCACCCCACACAGCCCAGAGTTCTGCTAGTGTGTGCCCTAGGGACTTGTAACCCCAAAGAGTGCATACCCAAGGGGTGCCCCGAGTGTGAAGCTGGAATGCAAAACTCTGACTTGAGAGCCAGCAGTTTTATCAAGAGCTTGCTTTTCCACTGATAAGGGATGCAATCTTGGGAAAGCCAAAGCCTGAACTGCCTGATGCGCAGAAGGAGACGTGGTGACATTTCTGATATACAGAGAAAGCTTCTGATGTCCAGTGGAAGCACCAGAAAATGAAATTTAGCTTTGGAGCCGGGCAAACTTGCATTCTAACCTATGCCTGGCCATCTGCAATGTGGGTGACATTAGGCAAGCCACTTGTCCTCTCTGAGCCTTAGCTGCCTTGTATAAAAGCTTGAGTAAACAGACCCACATCACAAGCCTGCTTGAAGTGAGTTAGCATGTCTTCTATCACATGGTAGCCACAACAAAGCTCTGATAGATGGATTGGTCAGCCCCTCTCATATCCAAGAAGCCAGTCTTCTACTTCATTCATTCATATATCTACTTATTTAGCAAATTTGTACAGAGTGCCTACTATGTGCCTAGCCCAGATTATGTGCTCATCAGCAAGGCACCCGTGGTCCCTGTCCACATGAGCCTTGCAGACTAGGTGAGGTAGGAGAGCACAGACATCAAACAAACAGACAAGTCTATGAAAGAAAATGCATAGTCCTGTGAAAGCAATTAGTGCTGAGTGTTCTTGAGGTGACAGAGCTCGAGGAAAGCTGCTCTGAGGAAGTGACATTTAAGTCAAGAATTAAAGAATGGGTTGGTAGTATACAGGTGAAATGTAGGCAAAAGACAACTCCAGACTGTGAGAAGAGCATGTGTGAAGCCTTGGAGGTGGGGAGGGAGAAATGAGAGAAGGTCTGGATGGCCACACTTTCGTTAACCAGGGGAAGAAAGGTGCATGCTGAGGCTAGAGAGGTGAGCAGAGACCGACTGGGTTTAATCCTACATGTAGAGGAATACCTCCCTCCATACTCCTGTTAGGGGGCAGAGTCCCCTCCTGGGTCCCTGGCTCCATGATTACCAAGGCCACCTGGGAGAGTAGACAAGACATGGTCTGCATGGAAAAAGACCTATGTCCTAATCTCAGATTTGTCACCTAATCTTTGTAAAGTATGTCTTAAGCACACGGCTTCATTTCTGGATTCCTCAGTTTTCCTTTCCCCAAGCGAGATACATTTGAGCAAAATCATCCAACCTAACTAAGATTCTCATATTCTCAATTTCTTGCTAACTTCCTTGGGTATCATGGGGCCTGTCACTTCCAGAAACGAAGTGAAGGGAACAGGGGCTCCGATCAGTCCTGCCCTGGAAGGTCTCAAGAGAGGTGCTTAAGAAGAAGGAGGAAACACCAGGGCCCCACAGAGGATGTACTGTCAATAACGTAAAAGCTGTCAGGGCAGAAAGACACTGTTCCAGGGCTCCTGCCAGCCTTTGGGGAGGAAAGAGAAGCATTCTGCTCCCCAGGAGCAGAGCCTGCAACATGATCCCCCAGGGGCGGAGCTGCACTGAGGACATCTGGAACAAAGGGGCCCTTAGATTTTCCACTCTGCTCTGGTCTGTAATCAGTTTAGCTTCCAGTCTACCGGTCCGTAGATTAGTCAAACCTCTAGTGATTTTGGCTTGGTGGGCACAGGCTAAGTCAGGTGGAAAGTTAAGACAATTATCCAGATGATTCTAGTCTTGAAGAAAGAGAAAGAGTACTGAATTCAGGGCCTGGCACAGCTTGGCTTCCTGTAAGCATCAGCCTTGCCCGATCATTGCGCAGCCCTCTGTGTAGGCCGGGTGGTCCTATTAATCCAAGGAACCCTAATGGACAGTTAGAATCTGAAACAAATGAATAGTACTCCCCAGCAAGGCTTTGTTGCGGTGAGTTGCGGTGGCCTCACTCAACACTAACCCCTGGAGAAATGGTCATGATTAGCCTGTATTTGAGAATCAGAAACTTATAACTTAGGCAAATAAGACCAAGTGACAGGTAGGAATTAGTAAACTGTAAAATAGTCAACCTAATTGTTATGGGGTTTAGAGAAAGAAGCTGCCAGTAGGGCTGAAGTCACTGAGGTCAAGGAGGACGACTTACAGAGGTTGCTGGACTTAAAGAAGGAGGAACTTTCCAGCACAAAGGAAGGAAGAGAACAATCCCAACAGTGAGTTAGATAAACAAAGCAAGGAGATAAAGAACACAGAGAATTTAAAAGAAAGCAAGGAATTCAAAATTTAATCCTATTTGAGGTCCCAGCCAGTAGTGGGATCTTGACTAAGGTGCTCCGTTATGGGTTGAATTGTGTTCCCTAAAAAGATCTGTCGAAGCCCCAATCCCCAATACCGGTGAATGTGACTTTATACAGAAATAGGGCCTTTGCAAACGTTGAATCAAGTTACAATGAGGTCACTGGGGCGGACTTTAATTCGATACGACCAGAGTCCTTATAAGAAGAGACACAGGGAGACACAACTTGTGAAGACAGAGGCCGAGATGAGAGTGGTTGCAAGCCAGGACTGCCAAGGATAGCAGCAGGAGCTAGGAAGAGTCAAAGAAGGTTCCTCACCTACAGGTTGCAGAGTGAGCATGCCCCTGCCAACACCTTGATTTTGGACTTCTAGCTTCCAGAGCCGTGAGACAATACATTTCTATTGCTTTAAGCCACCTAGCTTGTGGCACTTGTTAGTTACAGCAGCCCTAAGAGACTTATACATTCTCAAGGACATTCGCTTAGTCTTACTGAAGGTGCAACCATCTGTCACAAGGACAGTGTTAAGGGACGTGATGTGACACTTGGAAAAGTGCTCTGCATTCCCCAGAAGGAATCCCATTGCCAAACAAAGGGACTGTACTCCCATACCCTGAGAGGACACGGGGTGGAAAGGAGGTAGAAGCTGACAATAGAAAGAATGGAGACATTTTGGTTTGTGGGAAAATGTATGAGCTTTAGAGTCAAATGCACCAAGACTCTGCCCCTACAGCCTGTGCAACCAGAGGTTACTTCTCCCTCTGGGCCTCCATCTTCTCAGCTAGAAAATGGAGATGATCATTGAACGTAGTTCATAGAGGCACATGATTTTTAAAGAAATAATATACACACAAAGCTCTTAGCACAGAGCCTGGCCCCTACCTCCCTGGTCCCAGGCCTTACCTTGGGGACCTCCTAAATGCATACACTTCCACCCACAGCTGTACCTTTGTCCCTACAAAATACACGGGCTTCAACCTCAACCCAGACACCTCCATACATCTCCCCTTATCCAAATATCTCTCAGCCTCTGGGTCCACTCTCATCCCCATGATCAGTCCAGCCTCATGACATTGGCCTCCTCTGAAACTTGTAACACATAAGAGCCTTTGCCACCAGGAGACACTAGAAATCAACTTGCCTTTTTGTAATATATGCTTCCTTCCATCCCAGGTCACTACCTTCGCCAAAAGCCAAAGAAAGGAACCCAGCATCCTTCAATGCTCACTCGAAGCCAGACCTTGTACTGGGCACTTTCCATCCATTCCTTAGCATTTCATTTAATTTCACTTAATTCCATCCTCATGATACCTCTGTAGCGTGTCTCTAACCTCTTCATCTTCTCATGGTGGAACAGCTCCTGCCACATAAGTAGGTGTTCAGTAAAAGCTGTTCTGCTATGCTAATACCTTTAGTTCACTTGGGCCAGTGTGAAAGAAGAGCCAAAGAAAAGAAAAGAAGACCTTTTGTGTCTCTAGAAAACTGTTCACTACTGCAGCCAGCCAACAGGGAAGGGGTTTCTCCTTTTGAAACTGGCTTGAGAGCCCAGAGTTTGCACACGAGCCTCTGCCCAGCACACCTTGACCCGCCCTACTTCCAGTGCTGCTGACCCCTGCCAAGCTAACCGTCAAGAGAATAATCTTGTTATTGGTAACCTCTTCCCAACACAGCCTCACCACAGGACAGCCTATTAGGCCGTCGGGCCCTATTAGTGCTCGTAGCAGGGCGGTCGAGTGTAACTGGATCCTGGGCTGTGTGCTAAATGCTGCATCTGGAGCTACTCTCTCTGGGCACCGATGAGGCCCTGCTCCCTCCTCATCCTTGAAGGTCTTCTGAAGAATGGCTCAGGTTTCTGAAACCTGCTGGAAGTGAAGATAGCACCCAGAGTACAGGGTCCTCAGCCCCACATAGAAGGACCAAGCAAATAATGGCGGACAGCTGCTCTTCCCAGTCTCATTCCTAATGTGGGCACTCGGAGAGTAAACGTATGAATGCCCTGTCTTCTGATGGATTTACTCCACCGATATTTATTGAACAGCACCTATATGGCAGGCATCGTTCTGGTACTGGGGTTATATCTGCGACCCGAACAGGAAGCAAGCTCTGCCTTGTAGAGCTTGTGTTCTCACAGGGAGAGATCTAGAATAAGTTTAATTTTGAGAGAGGAAATGACAGAGACTGTGTATTCGTTCCCCAGGGCTGCCATAACAAAGCACCACAAATCGGGTGGTTTAGACAACAGAAATGCAGTGTCTCACCCAGAGGCTGGAAGTCAGCAGGCCTGGTTCCTTCTGAGGGCTCTGAGGGAGGGGTCTGAGGAAGGGGTCTGTTCCAAGCCTCTGTCCTTGGCTTCCACATGGCCATCTTCTCTCTGTGTGTCTTCATATCATCTTCCCTCTGTGTACGTCTCTATGTTTACTTCTTACATTTTCCCTTTTTGTAAGGACACCTGTCCCATCTCACTTTGCCTGGACGACCTCTGTAAAGACCCTACCTCCACATGAAGTCATATTCTGAGGTCCTGGGGGGTCAGGACTTCAACATACGAATTTTGGGAAAGAGGATACAATTCAACCCACAACAATGCTAGAATAATGTTCTAACTTAGAATGATAACTGAGTTATGTGACGAACATTGTAACTTGGACGAATAAGTGCTCTGGAAAAATGAAGCAGGTGAGAAAGACAGGAGGGCCAGGGCATGAGGGAGCCCTAGTAAACAAAGCAATCAGGAAAGAACATTCTAGGCAGAAGGGAAGGCCAGAGCAAAGGCCCTAGGGCAGGGGCAGGACTGGAATGTTCTAGGAAAGCAGAGAGAGGGATGTGGCTGGAGCCGAGCAGATGAAAGGGTGAAGGGTAGGAGAAGAGGCCGGACAGGAGAGTGTGGAGGAGGCAGATCACATACGCAAGCCACAGCTTAAGTGAGAGGGTTTGGGGAGGCACGTTCTCCGTATGACGGCCTGTTCTCCTGTAAGTTTTGGTGTCGTCGGGGTAAAGAAATTGGTCTGCACGGTAATGTTTTGTGTCTGTAGCTTGTACAGGGCTTGTCTCACCTTCTGCTCCATCCACTCTGTGGCCCTAGACCGTGTGCTCCAGGCGCCGGTACGGGATTCTTCTGAGACTGCGTCTTCCTGTGTCCACAGACCCATTTCCTCAGACTTCTTGGCTCGTGAACATCACAGGCCTTCTGCTACATGTACCAAATTGGCCTCAGTGGACCAACGTGTTCTAACATTCCCCGTCATGGGGCTGTCCCTGGCCTCTCGTTTCTGCACCATCCCACGGTGCAAAGAAGAGCGAGCAAGCATCTGAATAAGAACCAGAAATAATAAACACTTCAAAAATTGCCTTCCTAGGAAACTGAAGCCTGTAAAAGCCTGTACTAACTACACAGTAAAAGGTGGAAATAGTTCCGCTCCCAGACACGGCCAAGGGATGTGTCATTAGAGGGAGCAGTGTTTGCTTCTGAGAGCCATCGCCTACACCCAGGGTGAATCTGAAAATTCCCTCACTTCTTTCTCCTGACTGACCCCAGCGGCTTGGACCCCAACAGGTAGCTTTTTATCTTAAGAATTGCTAATATCGACTGGGGAGCTGCCATGTGCCAGGCACATTATAAACATCTGCTTCTTTAATCTTCACGGGTATTACTGTAGCTATCACTATTCCCATATTATAGATGCAGAAACTGAGCCTCGGAGTCATTATTTTGGCCAAAGATCACACAAGAAAGTTCAAGAAGGGTGGAGCCAGGGCTTGAATCCAGGCTTCAAAGCCAGTTTATTTTCCCCCAACATATCTTGCTGTGGTCCAGAAACCCAGTTTGGAGAGAAGTCTCTACTTGAAACTCTCTCACTTAACATGCATGTGAAAAGTTTCCTTGTATGCTTCTCCTCTCTCTGACTAAGAAGCGTATCTCACTACAAAATCCCAATGTTCAAATGTTAAAATAGGTTTCCTCTTTTCAGTGTCCACCTGCTGTATTATTCCTTTATGAAGCCTTTACCCACAGTCCCTTTCCTCCAAAAAAATCTGGATATATTCTCTCTCTACTTTGAAACACGCGTAAAATAAGCATGAGTTTGGGAGTCAAATGGACCTGTGGCCATAGCTGAACTTTGTGACATTAAACAAGTTATTTACATCCCCTGAACATCACCTTCTCATGAATACCATGAGGATTAGAATGTCTACCTCAGGAGGTTTTCGTAAGGATTAAAAGAAATAATGTACAGCAAGTAGCTAGCCACTGGTAGCTGCTCATTGAATGTAAGCACTTTCTCCAGCTCTCTTAGAACCCTGAGAATTTCCACATTATGGACTCGCTATTTGTGGCTTGCCTTTGAAGCTACAGTCTCTTACTTATTTTTTAGCTCCTTTTGGTAGTCTAGAAATGCTTATGGAATAGGTTTCAGTTGCAAGTGACTAACCTTTCCTGAAAGGAAAAAAAGAGAGGAGACGAGAGGAGAGGAGAGGAGACGAGAGGAAAGGAGAAGAGAGGGGAAAGGGGAAAGGGAAGGGGGAGGGGGAGGGGGAGGGGAAGGGGAAGGGGAAGGGGAAAGAAGGCACAGAGAAGGGAAGAAGAGAGAGAGGGAGGCAATCCCATGGAAGCAATCGGTGAAAGAAAGAGAAGCGCTCAGACAGAGGCCCCCACAGCCAAGAAGGTTGAGGAAACACAAAGTCAAGTTGACTTGTTTTCCACAGCTGTCAGGAACTTGCCCCTTTAGGAGCTGCATCCTTTGTTATCTGCATTCATGCACACAAACATGTGCACTTTTTTTCTTTAGTTTATTTATTTATTTTGAGAGAGAGAGAGAGAGAGAGAGAGAGAGCAGGGGAGAGGCAGAGAGGGAGAAAGAGAAAGAATCCCAAGTTCAGAGCCCAGCACAGGGCTCGAACTCACGAACCATGAGATCATTGCCTCAGCCGAAATCAAGAGTCGGATGCTTAACCAACTGAGTCAGCCAGGCGCCTCTGAACACGTGCACTTTTCAATAGCTGATAAGTGACAAAAGATGGGAAATTTAGGCAAAGCCTCCCTCCATGTGTTAAACCCAAACCGAAGTGCAGAGTAACTCTGTAGGTATCACGAAGTTCCATTTTGCTCCTCACCCACACCTCACTGTGGAAGCCAAAATAGGCAGGTCATGGTGCCCAACAGGCCAGCATCAGGTCCCTCTTCCTCCCCTTGGTGAAGGAAAATCTAGTCTCAGGCAAGAGCTGCAGAGCTGTTTCCTCTCCATCTGATGATGGCAAGTGAAGGAGAAGAAATGGAGCCCCCTGCCCCCACTACTTCTAAGTCAATTAGAACCTGCTGATTTCCCTAACAGGATTATCTCTGTCCTTCCCCAGAGCCTTTTCCATTAATGAAGTGATCAATGATGTCTCCCTCACTCGCACATCAGAGTCCTTCGTAACACCCAGATCATTTAGGAACCTAAACAACCAAATGCAGAGTTAGGAATTCTTACTTTTAAAGTCATCTTTACGGCCATTTGCTCCCTCCAAAAAAGTGTTTTAACACTCATGAAAATACTTCTTTTTCTGCGCGGCATTATTCCAGTCTGTTATTACTAGGCTCAGGGGTGAGTCATGATGGTTCATTTCTAGCAACACCTAGGCAGGAAAAAAGAGGGGAAAGAGACATATTCTGTTCACTGGGTGACAAAGAGTGTTCTCCAACCCCCACCCCAGCCCATCAGAAACTTGGAAATAATGAATGAAATAAACGAGATAATCCATAATCCACGGGGAAATTTAATCATATGTAAGCAGAAATTGAGACATGTATCTATAAAAGTATTACTAAAGGATATTGGAAATCCCCCAAAGCCTTCCCTACAGTCAGAGTGATCTTCCTAAACCACAAATAGGATTACTTCACAACCTGCTTAAAACTTTTCAATAGCTTCCCCTTGTTAGGACAACAAAGTCCTCACTACTTAACTGGGCTAGGAGACCTTGCAGTTCTCAACCCTTTCCTAGCCTCGCCCCTGGTACCCTCCTAATCCTGTCTCCACTGGGCCCCCCTTCCACACCCATACATGCACGTGCACGTGTGCGCATACACACACACACACACACACACACACATGCACAAACACACACACAAATGCATGTACACACCTTCCCCCTACTCCTATCGATCTTTAAGGCCCAGAGCAGATGTCACTTCTTCCAGGGAACCCTCTAGAACTGTAGATTAGATGTCTTTCCCATGACTGCCCAGTGGCACTTCATATTTCCCTATCGTAACCCTTCTACACTGTTTTGTGATTGCTAATTTCCCTGCGTAGTTCCCCTAACTAGATTACAGGATAAAGACTATATATATTTATACTGTCTACCATTGCAGCCTTGGGATCTAGGACAGGGTCAAATTAAACTGAGTTGAAGAGACAGAATTTAATATAACCTGGAACATCTTAGGCAGGCCTGGCACATGGCAGGTACACAGTAAATATTGTATGGAATTGAATTAAACTGAATATGACTTGGATCATCTCAGGAAGGCAAAACCGAGATTAACTGCATTTCAGGAAGCTAGTGGATGGTTAATGGGATCAAATGGTGTTGCCATATGTGATGGACGATGATGGTATTTACCAAAGGGGAGAGGTCATAGTGGAATAGGAAAATAATTAGCACCGCTAAAGGGAAGAACTGGTTGTTTCTACCCAGCCCCGCTTAAGAGAAGAAAGTCAGTGCACTAATCACTGACTCCAGCTGGCCACCAGAGAGGGTGATCGGCTGGGGCAGAGGACTCGTCAGGCCTCATCATCCCTCAAGATGCTTGGCCTCCTTTTGTCGGATTCACTCTTCACCAAATATCCCATAAACTTCCCCTAAAGATTTTCCACCCGGAGACCATGTACTGACCCCAGCATTTCCTTTTGGCTGCTCTGTCTCTCACTGAAAATGAATAAATTGGCCCTGATCGTGCACTGCCCTCCTGGAAGCCAAGCTAGTAGGAATCTGTCCTGACCATTGGTCCAAATTCTAAATTTACAGAACTGCTCAGGCTGAGCAGTCTGTGGTCCCCCCAGAAGACCCTGCTGTCCCATTTCTTCTAGACACAGAGGGAAACCAACCTAAGATCTGCGTAACTCAGTGAACACAGAAGCTGAGAGGATGGACTCTGCCCAGAAGCTGGCTACACTGGGGCCATCAGGCGATGAAGGCACCACATGAAACCGGGCAATGGCAGGCAGGCATTCAGGGCTGGAGATAGTCTTTGGTGGTGGGAACCTTGCAGCTGGACTGGCGTTTCAGGCAGACTCAAGCTGTGGGGAGTGGCACACATGACCAGTGACATGAAGCAGGACTTTGGGGCAAGACTCCACTTGTAGGCAGATGGAGTAAGGAGCCTAGGACAATAGTAATCATATTCTAAGCCTGGCTTCCATTTATTGAGCGCTATGTTCCAAGCAATGTCGTTGGTGTCTTTATAAACATTATCTAATTAAATCTTTCAACAACCCTGTGATCCAGATACCAACACCTCAATTTACAACGAAGAAACCACTCTGGCTACAATTACCAATATTTGGCTGTTGTTTAACCACCAAAAAAAAAAAGGCAATTTCATGTGGTTTGATCCAATAGTTGCTGGCTCCATGGACACTGACCCAAGAATCTAAATGATGAACACCATGCTAGAAGTGAACAGAGAGGACAGAAGTGAAATAGAGAAGGGGTCGATATGACACAACCAGCTAGGACTTGAGGGAATGATGGCCTCAGTGTGGACAAGTTCCAAAAGTGCTGTTGTCAAGGCCCCAGCAAGTGATGGCAGGGTTTCTGGCCGAGAGGTCTGGTCCCACAGATAAGCCAGGTGTTGTTTATTAGTCAAGTCACAAGAGAAGTCACAGACTGAGCTGCCCCCTCTCCCAATACCCAGAGGCCCAAACAGCCATTCACGTCTCTGTCAGCCCTTGCCGAGCCTCTTTCTGTGAACAGAAATCAGATCACATGTTGCCTGAAGTCAGATATGTGACCAGACTCAGTGCACTGTGCAAGATTTCACCAATGATGAAAATAACTTTCTCCTGCTGCATTTAACATCTGGTGTCACAGATTTTTGCTGAGAGCCATAAAATCACTAACTTGCAGAGAAAACCTCATTGTTGAAAAAATACATCTATGGAGGGGTGGGAGGCAGCCAGAGCCTGGCTGTGATCTGGGGCTGTCTCAATGTTCATGGTGGCCCCTTGTCTTCTCGGTGGACAGTGACTTTCACAAGGCCTCGGGAGGAATCTGGGGCAGTAAAGACAGATAGACCCAGGCTAGTGACTCTGTCACTGACTAGCTGAGGTACCTTGGACTGGTTCCTTAACCTCTCTGATCTTCCTTTTCCTTGTCAAGGGGGAAGAAAAAAAAAGGATAAAAATAACCACCTGCCAGGGTATCTCCGTACATTCAATGAAATAACATATGTGACAGTGCCTGGCACAAGAGTAAATGCTAGCTTCTTTCTCCTTTCTTTTCCTTTTCTTTTTTTTTGCTCTCTGACATTTCCTTTCAGACCCAAGTCGGCTTGCACACTGTGGCATTTGTCAGAGACTCGTACATGTAGCAAGCTGGGCCCAAGTCGCCGTTAGCTGGGACCCCATGCTCTGCTTGGGGCGGTGGCACCCGCGTTCTGGTCCTTCTCTTCTAGTGCCATAGAAGCTCCTTTGGGGAAAGGGGTGGTGCCCATTCACCAGAGCCTGTGCTCGCGGCAGATGTGTGGCACATACCAAGCTGTATGACGTCAAGAAGCAGCAGGAAGGGAGGACGCGGCACCACGGTGCGTTGTGTCAAGCAGCCCTTCTCTGGCAAGCTCCCGCTCTGGCCGGGTCTGGTGCGAGGCCTGCAAGTGCAGGGATTAAGTGATAAACGGGAGAGCCCCAGGGGCCCCCTTATTTACCTGATAAGTGAGGGGCTAGGGTGGGAGGGCTTGCTCCTTATAACTATAATCATAGACTAGGGGGCCTGCCGTGGCCAGGCCAGCCACATTTGAGACATCCTCTCTCCCACTCATCATTCTCACGGCTGCCCTCAAAATTCACGTGAAGCCTGATTTCCCTTGTGTCTACTTGTTGCTGTGGGTACTGTGTGCAGAGGAAACAAGACGTGATTGACCCTTCCCTGCCCTTCCCCACTGCATGACCTCGACCTCGGAACCTACTCCAGTTGGTATAAATATATGCTCAGCGCACATTCAATCTCCCAGGTCTCTTTGTCCTCTCTCTCTCTCTCAGCCTGTTTCTGCCCTCCTTCCCCCTCCTCCTTCCCCTCCCCCCTCCCTCCCAGCTGCCCCCTACCTGAGCCCTTCCCCCAGCTGCCCTGGGTCCTGCACAGAGCCCAGCCACTCTGCCCATATTTTTAACTCTCACTTACTATCTCCACCGTTATCGCCATTTTTGGCTGCAGGCCACAGCAAACAGAATGTGAGAAAGCAAAAACTAATGAGCTTCTTCAAGAGAGTATAGGGAGCTTCTGTTATTTCATTTAGTCCTCAGAGTTTAACTTCTGGCACTTCCGTCACATCTCCAAATGGTAAGTGAAGGTTGTTACTTTTCAATTTGGTTGGGCTGTGTAGCACATTTCATCAATTAAAATGCACCCTCAGTGCAAAATCACAACAGGGCCGGCAGGAAGGGTGCTAGTGTGTGAGGGAGTTGGTGGGTTGTTGTTTTTTTTTTTTTTCCAAACTTACTTTTGTTCCATGTAGCTAAGATCTGTTCGAGGCACCCTTTCGCTCCAAACACCACCACCGCTCACAGAGAGCAACATGTGTGCAATCAGTCCGGGGCCGTGCTCAACCCTGACTGGCTGAGGACCCTGCAGGCCCTGGACCCAGGGCGAGCCCAGGTCTCTGGGTTTAGCCCAGGCTCTGCTGACGGGCCTCCAACCTACAGAGTGACCTGAACAGGTCATTCAACCTGTCTGGACACTGTTCCTGACTTACCCATCCCTCGCCCCTAGGCCACAAGAGGAATTCTCCAACTGGAACGATCTCCAGAAGGGGAAATGAATGGAGTAATAAGCTTCACCGACTTCCCCGATATTTGTTCAGGCAACAGATACTTAATGGACATTTACTACATACCACGTACTATCTGGCCTCAGTATTTGAAAATGTTAGATTCGAAGACTTAAACTTCCTCTCCATCCTTCCCTGCCATATTGGGGTCGATTGATTTGAGACACCATGAAAGCTTATCCCCTCAACTGTCCATTCTTTGTACCTATAAAAATTGCATGGAGGGGCGCCTGGATGGCTCAGTCGGTTGAGCGGCCGACTTCGGCTCAGGTCACCATCTCGCGGTCCATGAGTTCGAGCCCCACGTCAGGCTCTGTGCTGACAGCTCAGAGCCTGGAGCCTGTTTTGGATTCTGTGTCTCCCTCTCTCTGCCCCTCCCCCATTCATGCTCTGTCTCTCTCTGTCTCAAAAATAAATAAACGTTAAAAAAAATTGCATGGAGGGAGAACTAGGGATGCATGTTTCAAAAAAATTATTGTTGTATCTTAATTATAAAAGTAATGCCTTTCTTATAACAACAAAAAAATGTTTATTGCAGATCAAAAGAAAAAACAAAATGTGAAGCAGTCACAATCCTTCCTCCCAAAGATCATCACTGTTTTCAAAGGAATGTTATTTTTAATGTCAACAGAAACCAGCAAGCCTACTAGCAGAGGGCTGAACCCCAGAAAGAAAACCTAAATTTAATTTAACACACGGACTGAGCACCTACCTTACACCAGGTGCCATTATGGAGTCACAAAATTTGTAAGGTAGGGTCTTGCCTTTCCAGCACTGGGGAAACACAGACTTACTGGTAATTTTTACCCACATGTTTTAAACCCAGATCTAAAGTCTCTAAACCAAGAACATAACTTGGGAATGGGATCCATATCCCGTTTGCAGTGGTGTTTTTTTACTCATTCTAAAGCTTCTTCTCCATTTTACTCTCCCCACTGGTAGTACTTCCCCCCTACCATACTTCACCCCTTTCCACTCTGATTCTTTCCTCCATGTTTCCCTTTCAGAAACTGTGAATCATTGGCAGCCTTGGCCTTGTGCGGTGTCTAAGAGATTAGCAGTAACATCTCAGGCAAGCCTGTGAATGATAAAACAAAGCAGGGTGTGCAATGAGCAACATGACAGTTAGGAGACTCCTGCAGTTGGTGTCTTCTTATAGCTCAGGACTGGCTGTTCCTAAATGCTCTAAACTGGGCAGAACATGAAGAACATCCCAGGTCTGTCTGCAAAGTGTGTTGCTCAAAACTACAGTCCCTTGTGATGCGGGAGGAGAGGGAAGGTGGTGGTCAAATAAATTTGGGAAGTGCTCCTGGCCACATCCCAGTCACAAAGCACATTAACACATCTAACGTTCTGAGAAATGCCCTGATGTCATTTTAACCTGGCAATTTGCAAACATCTGACCATGGATGTTGGAAACTTTCAGGAACATACTAGAAAACACATTTGGCGGTTATTGTTACTATATATGCTATTCATATTAATATTATGTTACTACAATAAAAAAGAACATTGGATATGGTGTTATTAACAACATTCTTCTCTGCGCTTACCACCCCCAGAGTCATTGTTATTATCTTATACAAGGTCATCACTGGTCTGCCCGGTTCACTAGTCTCAGCTGCCACCCATCCCACGTCCCCAAACACACATGTGCTTTTAATTGTTCCTTCCATCTAAATTACCTGAGCAGCTGGCTCCTACCCATTTTTTAAGGCTCAAATTTCCTCTGCTGTGGAGCTGTCTCTGAACCCTCCAGGAGTAGGACACTCTTCCTGTTTTCTTTCCTGGCTTTCCACATATACTTCATCCATGGAGTAGGATTATTTGTTTCCATGTCTGTCTACTCTGTCAGGCTGGGAACTCCCAGAGGACAGGAACTGTGATTTATTCATCTCTGTATTCACAGGATTTAGTACAGTGACTAATTCATAGAAACTTCCAAATAAAGAAATGAAAATGGACCCTCATCCAGAGGTCAGGCAAACCCCAGTCAAAGGGGACAAATGGAGAAGATGTTTGAAAGAGGAAAAACATAGGCAGGGTAGCAACTGGCATTTGGAAACTTCAGCTGTGAGTGACATCCTGGTTTAAATAGTGTCTCAACAGCATTGGCAATATCCAGGCAGGTGTGTGGTCTGTATCGGGGAGGCAAGGAGGGATTAGAGAACTGGTTCCTAGGAAACTGAACTTCAGACATCGTACCAGGAGGTCAGGATGGGGTAAGCCCTAGGAAAAACAGGGGAACTCGAATGCAAATCTCAGTTGTTTGGAACTAGTCATTGGGTTGATTGAACTAACAGCTAGAGTTCCTTAAACTCCCCTTAAATGGGGAGAGAACAGTATTCAGGTTCGGGGGCATGGCTGAGCCCACAGGTGTAGGTTAAGTGGTTGGACCTGGAGGACTAGTGGACTACAGGGACAGGAAGCCAAGCCGATCATTAAGGCTCCAGATGCTTCTTTTCACGTGGCCTTGCTCACAGGTTTGCCTCTGTCTTTAGGATAGAGCCTCAGGCTCCTCCACGCTATAGATTTCTGCCTTCAGAACCCCATTCCGGAAAAGTGTCTTCAACCTACTTTCAAGGTCACTTGTTGCCCTAGAGCTTACATCCCAGAATCGGGCGTATGGAGTTGGGCTCCAAAGATCTATTCACCACAACATGCCCAAAGTCAGGTTGGGAACTTTGGCGACTTCCTAATAATATAAAAACCATCTATCCAAATTGTTTTGTATAAAATGAAGATAGATAATAAATATAACTGGGATTCTTCCAAGGAAAAAACACCCTGTTCATTTCCTTTTTTTTAAATATTAATTTATTTTTGAGGGGGGTGGGAGCAGAGAGAGAGAGGGACAGAGGATCTGAAGCTGGCTCTGAGCTAACAGTGGAGAGCCCAATGTGGGGCTTGAACCCACAAAATGTGAGCTCATGACCTGAGCCGAAGTCAGATGCTTAACTGACTCAGCCACCCAAGCGCCCCTGTTCATTTCCTTTTAATGCCTGAAGACAAAATCTCTCAGTGTCTATACCAATCAGAATAGTTAAAGGGAAAATAACAAAAGATTCAGGGCAAGCTAAGAGGATTTGAAAGGTATTTTATATTATTCAATAGCTTCCAAAAATGGCGGAAAATAGATTGCAGTTAAATTGTAAAGTCCCAAATCCCTATATCTAGAGCAAACTGTGAAGGCTCGAAGCTGACCACATTGGTTCAGAATGATCTTGTTGGCAGTGCAGGTAACTGTTCAGGAAATTCTTCAGTAAAGCAAGGAAAGGGGCCAAAGGAGACTAAAGTTTGACATTTTGCCATGAAAAAGTCTAAAGGATAGAAGAGGATTTTCTGTTTTGTTTTGGGGAGTTTCGGAGGTTGAGGGGGGTATTGTTTTTGGTTTTGTTCTTTTTTACTTTACCAGTTTGGGCACCACAGAGCAATGAGAGGAAGAGACAGAAATGCTGGATCATTGGATGTGTGGGGGACAGACAGACGGATGGACAGATGGATGGATGATGGGTGGGTGGATAGATGAGTAGGTGGTGGATGAATAGGTAACCTTTTTGAAATGTGCAGGAAGTGGCTAAGATTCTAACTCGGGCCCTTGCTTGGTGTTTCCCCCAAAAGGCCACACAGTTTCTCAAAGTCTTTGTGCTTTGTGGGATAGTTGGGACAAATTCCATATGCAACTCAAGTGTCCTCTAGGATCTCTCTCTCCTTTGAGATTCTAATATTGCTGAGCCATTGCCACGCCATTCCTCATCAAACCTAACAGTCTCCCCAAGACAGCGGTGGATTCTAGAGTTTCTATGTTCTTGATCTCTTGCTATGCAGGGTTTCTGTTCCTGCTACATCTAGAAAGCACTGGCGTCTCCCCTCCTGTGTCTGCCCTCTTCTGCTCTATGCTGACTTAAATACACAATGCCACCTTTTTCTTTGATTTACCCCAGACAACACTCCCTCCCAAACAGTTTACTGGAATACGGGAGAACAGGAATGGAACAGTTTACTGAGAATATAGGAGAACAGGGATGGGCCATGACACAATAGAACAACACTATCAGGCGATTAAGCATTCCTGTTCTTAAAATCTCTCAGCCATCCCTGCAGGGGGGTTTCTCACTTGCTTATCTTTCCCTCAGAATCTCTGGCCTCCCGTTACTGGTTTCTTCCACTGTCTCCCTAGGTTCCTCTCCTATGTTTCTTCTCTGTCTGCACGTTCTTGTCTATTTCATACCCATCTGGACGTCCCCCAAAGCTCTTCCTGGCTTCTTATAATCAAACGCACCCAGGAAGGTGTGTGTCCGAGCAAAGGTTTTTCACTCTGTGACAAGGATCGTATTTGTCTCAAAGTCGTAATCTTTCCCCCTCCACTCCACCACCACACTTCTGCTCCCGCAAGAATCCTTAGACACACAGCAACCATTATTATTAGCTCTATTCTGAATCAGGGGCTGAATATCTATGCCCCTGACTTCAGTCTGTAACCCTGCCCAGTCCAGCCCCACCTCGGCTCTTCTCCCACAGTTGTTCCCTGAAATACACTTGGCACTTGGGTTTCTTAAAAACCAATTACCTTGAGGGGCTCCTGGGTGGCTCAGTTGCTTAAGCGTCCGACTTCAGCTCAGGTCATGATCTCACTGTTCCTGAGTTTGAGCCCCTCGTCAGGCTCTGTGCTATCAGATTCTGTCTCTGTCTCTGTCCCTCCCCCACATGTGGTCTCTCTCTCTCTCAAAAATAAATAAATAAACATTTAAAATTAAAAAAAAAAAAACAATTATCTTGAAACATGAAGAGTATATAGGGCCAGGTAATGCTAGAGCCATTTGATTTATTTTCCCTTATTTTAAGGTCACAGCAATCCTATTATATGGGCAATATACCCATTTTACAGATGCAGATAGGCTCAGAGAGGTTAAATAATTTTCCCAAAGTCTCACAGTTTTCCTCCTTCCAATTCATTTCATTCCAATAGCTGGAATGACTTTTCATATCTGTAACTAGTTATTTTTCTAAAAGGGAAATGTCACTCTCTTGCTTAAAACTCTTCAGTGGCTGCCTACTGTCGTCAGGGCAAAATTTATCCTTGGTCCTGCCTTTCTCCAAGCCACCCTCTCCTTGCTTCTCCCTACCCCTTAGACTGAAGGTTCTAGCTACACTGAATCATATATTGTTCCCTAAAACCTCCTGTTCTTTGTACCTGTTCACTCTGCCCATCATTATCTCCCTACTAGAATGAAAGCTTCTTGGAAGAAGGAACTCTCTTTTGCTCATCCCTGCTGTAATCTTGATTTGTACAACAGTGCCTGGCACACAGTATGCCTTCACATCACCCGAATTACTCTCTCGGCCTTATCCTCCAGGCCCCATCCCAGATGTCACGTCTTCCAAGAAGTCTCCCTGACACCACAGCCAGGTTTCAATTCCCCTTTTCTCTTCACCTCAAATCACTTCACGGGTATATTTGTCACAGCACTGAGGAAACTCGATTATGATTTGTGATTTTCTCTGCACATTCTCAGCTGACTTATACACTAGACAGCAAACTCGAGGGCATGGCTATGTCTAGTTTATCACTGTGAGAGCCACAGTGAGAATTTCGCCTCCAGATAAACTGTAAGGTGTGTTTCAGGAGGCTACAAGTGAGCCCATCCTTTCTGCCCTCCCATCAACATGGCCTCCTCCAAGCTCTGGCTGGTTACCTTCCCCTCAAGGCCCACCTCGCCCCCTAGTTCCTCCCGGACAGGATATCCTACCGGCTCCACTCAAATGAAAAATTCCTTCTTCTCCATCTTAAGAAACCTTGGGAAACACCCTTGTAGCTGTCGGCCTAGATCACATCATCTTGTTGCGTATTGTGAAATGTGTATATTCTGCTGATAACCAACCTGTTCAGGCATTAAGGGATCACAGTGAGTCACTGAATACATCCAGAATTTCTACTCCTTAGCACATGACGGAATCCAGGCCATGTTTGTTGGTGAACTTGCCTCTACTCTACCACAACCCACATTAAACTCAACCCTTTAGGCTTTAGAAGTTCAGTATAATTCAACAAATAATTGTTGGGATTACAGTTGACGGCCCCAGACTGTACCAGGTGGTAGTGAGAGACCAGCATTTTCCCCAGAAGCACCTCCTCTGGACCAGGCAGGAAGCACTCACTCCATTCCATCCACACATCAGGCTTGGGGAGGTGAAATTATCAACCTCATTTTACAGAAGAGACAGCTAAGACTTTCTAAGGTTAAGCAGCTTTCCCAAAGACGTGTAATTGGTGATTTAGGGCACGAGGACTGAAAGGCATGTCTGATTCCAAAAGCCAATTCTTTCTACTTCATCTATTGGCCCTAGTATGATATTTATCTCTTTGACAAAAAGATTTATTTTAATTTTTTATATAAAAGAAACATATAAGATAAATATATGTATCTTATACTATATGGTATGATACATAGTAATCAAAGCTATTATAAATTATCCCAGAAAGATCCTATGGAAATGCATAATTCATCTTGGGATATGTGCAAAAAGGGGAAAAAATGCAGTGGCATAAATACATGGCAGACTGTATGGCCCAGAAACTCAGGATGGGTGACTTTTGATGGGATTCAAGAGGAGTGGGAAGGAAAAGGCACTGGGTATGTATTAAGCTTCTATAACATGGCAGGAGCTTTTCACGTGTTTTCTCATCAGATCCTCATGACGGTTCTGTGAGGTAGCTGTGAGGACACTGAGGCTCAGAGAGCTAAGTCCATCGCTAAAGTTCATAGAGCAAAATGGTAGAGCTTGGAGTTGAGCCCAGGTCTTTCTGACTCCAGGGTTGAGTCTCCTTCCTTTGTCCCAGGCTGCTTCTCCTGAACAGGGCCCTTACAGGGGACTTGAGCACAAATAACATAAAAATAGGAATAGAAGTGGGGGTTATAAAATTGAAATGGAATTAAAGGAGGTCCCATGGAGGCATTTTGCTTATTTCCCAAATCACCTGGGGCTCCTGCCCAACACGGTACAAGATCCTTGGGCTAGGAGCCCTGGTTCTCATCTCAGCCCTGCCCGGAACTAAGTCCTCACCACCTAGGGAGTCACAAAGTCCCGTCAGGGTTCCGTTTCCTCCTCTGTAAAGGTAGTCTGTTGAACAAGGTGATTTAAGACTGTGCAGCCCTGAGGTCTTGTGGGTCTGCAGAAAGTAACAGCAAAATATAACCTTTTTTGTTTATCACACTATTATTGTCCAAAGTCCTTCCTGGGGAGTTGAGTATGTCCAGACTGTACTGTTGGCTCAAAGAGTTCTTCTTTCACTGCGTTATTGATCTAGATGGACCCAGATAAAAATTGACTAGAGCACTGGTAGTTTGCTAAGGATGAACTCTGTGGGCACACTTGTGTAATGCCCTGTGTGCAGGGGAGTCTGCCTAGGTACTCAAGGAAGACACTTTCATTTAGCCAATATAAAGTCACGAAGGCCCTGCACACAGTGCCTGGCAAATGATTATGAACATAAGTAACAACAGTTGTGTTCCATTCTGAGTCTCCTGGGGAGCCATGGAGGGTTTAGACAGGGAAGTCACACAGTCAGCTTTGTATATTACTCCAGCTTCTATGCAAGTCACAGACAACAAGACTGGGGACAGAGACCAGCGGGGAAACCCACTGCAACAACACAGGAGAGACTTGATGAGGCCCTGAACGAAATCGGGGCCAGTGGGGACAAGGACAGACTGACACTCCTGGGAGGTAGAGAGGGGTAGAGGGGAGATTCAATAGGAAGGCACCCCCATAGCTGGCGTTGCTGGGCAGGAGGGTGATTAGTACTAATCACCAGCTCGAGGCTCACTTGGTTCACCCATCCAGGGAGGCAAGATGCCAAGAGGCACAGGTGTTCCAAGGCGGCCTCTGCCTCTCCTGATTGCATAAACAGGCCTCCTGCCTTCCTGCCTCCGCAACATCCAGCATCCCCAGGGAGACCTAGCCTCCAGTCTGGGGTGCTCTCAGCAGAGAGGCAGAAGGGCTGCAGGGGTCCAAGAGAGGGTGAGGGCTCCTTATGGGCTTTGTTATTCAGACTCTACCAAGTCCTGGAAGGGCTGTGGTCCCTCCCATGGGCCCGGCTTCGTGTGATCTTCGCACGCTCTGCACCCGTTCACTACCATCTGTTTCCCATCGATGCTGAGCACAGGCTCGTGCGTGTGGTCACAATGGCCCAGAAAAAGCACTCTGCCAACAGCTATGAAAATGCTCGATTTCATCCTTTCCCTCTCTTACTCTCTTTTTGACTGACTTATAAAATGGACGTTGAAAATGCTGATCCTTTCCACAGTGCCTCCCCCAACCCCAAGGAAAATATAGTAGCGTCGGATTGCCTTGACGTCCACACTTTTTTGAAAGGGAGGGGGACCCCACGGCACATGTACAAGGGCCAGACCAAAATAGGAAATATGAGCAAAGTGGTTGCATCCTTTTGCAATCAACTATTATAAAAGCTGGCCATCCCCGTTCAATAAGAAAACATGGAGTTTCCAACAGGCCCAGTTTTATTTTACATAATTGTAACCATCTCGGCATGTCAATTAAGATAGAATGTTACCTTTGGGATGGGATCAATTAGGGCCCTGAAATTTGGAATCATGATTAGCCTGTTTTACATTTTGCATTCACTTTCCAGAATATACAATTGTCTGATTCAGACCAATTTTTTTAAAAACATATTGTAAACGTATTTATTTTTTTAAGCCAAAACAGACGTGGGAGGCCTGCTGGTAACAGGAACCATAGCAAAATGGAGGATGGGGTGGTGGGGCTGCTATTTGATTAGAGTCGATTCTTAAATTTCCACAGCAAGAAAATATTGAATGTGGTGTCATGGTTGCTGGATTTTCTTAAGAACTGAAATCATTACGCTCTGGCCACGATCCAAGTTCTTCCTTTTTTTTTTTTTTAGGTTACAATTTGAAACGGTGCAGAACACGCTATAGTGTTGTAGTCATTCATGTAATGTCATTGAATCGAGCTTCTGGAAATAGACAAAGGACTTTGTGTCCCAAAATGTTCTTCTGGCGGAAAATTGATAGCAGCATGAGATATGCTATTACTGGCTTTGGTTCTGCCTCCAAATTTGTGCTGACTAAAGCGATTTCATGAGAAAGAGAGAGAAAGAGAGAGAGAGGGAGAGAGGGAGAGAGAGAACGGGTAAATGAGTTGCCACTGTGTGGGGAAGCTAAATGCCTGAAATAACTGCTGCACGGAGGGAAGGCACACATTTCCCAGCAGAGATGTGCAAGTTTTTTCAGGGGTCACTAACGTAAGGTGAACTTCTTTGCTTGCTTTTCTGAAGTTGTTGTTTCCCAAATGGAGATGATGAACAGGCAAATGTATGACATAAAACCCCTGGGTAATTCCCCCCAGCCCTCCCCTCCCGTCCCTCTGCAGTGTTTTCTCTTTCATTGTCACCCCTCGTCTGGAGCTTTTGCCAGATTCATCAGGACGACAAGCGAGTTCAGTTTCACCAACCAGGGATGCAGCCTGAATGCAAATCAGTCCTCAGCCTGGACACTGCAGCCAGGACACATGGTGTTGGGCATGAGCCCAGGCCCGGCCCATTCTTTGCCCCCTAATGCCTTTCCAAGATTGGCCATCTTCATTGCTGCAGTCCCTTTCAGAAGGAAAAGCTACAACTGTTTGTGCATGATGTGAAAGATATGTCAATAAAACCCCTTTCCACATAAATAGCACATCAAAATATTACCAAATAATGCTGGTGACTTTGCCAGCAGGCAGAGGACTCCATCTGGAGATAATATCTTCCAACTGAGAGGCAGCCAAGGTGCCCTTTCCTGGGCAACGGGCAAGTTGACCGTTCTGAGGCTAAATCCCACCCCGTCTGCACATTCAGGCTCTCAGCGATCCCCCTCCTCTTGGGTCATGCCCAGACCACTCACACCTGGATCTGGGAGTTGTCCGCTCTCCTCCCAAATGAGCTCACTGATCCTTTTTCCTCTGTGATGGCAATGGCATGATCCTTTTCTGACCACACTCCACTGATATCCAAGTAGCCTCCTGAGGTGCCTGTAAGAACAAACCCCAGATTCTAAAGGGGCACAGAACGGGTTGGCTGTACCAATACTCTCCATTCACGTGCCTCTATCAACCCAGTGACAACAGCAAAGCTCACTATTGGGTCAGCTCTCCAAGGCATCAGAAGTGACAGCTTCTGAACAAAGTCTTCCCCACTTTCCCCCAACTCATGGGTCTCTCCCTCCTGTTAATTCTTACATAATTAGAGTCTGAGCCACAGAGATATGTTTTTTGTTGTTCTCCTTGGTTATTTAACAAATGTCTGCTGAGCACGTGTCATGTGCAAAGGAAGTAAGGCAACCAGAGTAAACAAAATATCAAATAGGGGTCCCCCCATCTCCACATACAGTTGACCCTGAAGCAAAGTGAATTTGAACTGTGTGGGCCCAATTATATACAAATATATGCAGTTCAGCACTGCAAACATATTTTCTCTTATGATTTTCTTAATCACATTTTTTTCTCTAGCTTACTTTATTGCGAGAATACAGTATATAATGCATATAACATCCAATATATGTGCCAATTGACTATTTCTGTTATTGGTAAAACTTCCAGTCCACAGTAAGCTGTTAGTAGTTAAGTTTTGGGTGAGTCGAAAGTTACACGTGGATTTTTGACTGCGTGGGGGTTAGCACCCCAAACTTTTGTGTTGTTCAAGAGTCAACCGTATCGACATGAATCCCAGCTTACTCTGTCCAAAGCTTTTTAAGGATTCTCAGAGGAGTTCGTATCCTATGGTCATCCAGGCTCCGTTTCGGGAGTGCTATTTCTACCTAGGCCTGTGTCCACTAGGTCATGAAAGAGGTCCTCTCTACTTATTTAAAACTTCATGCAAAGCTTTTGTGAGTTTTGTGAGTAGGTATTTGGGAGAAATTGCTGGACTCATGGAAGAAACAGGAGGGATTCATGTTGCAACAACACAATGTCATGTTAAGCATTAAATGTAAAAAGTTAAACCATCTCACCAGCCAAGGATTTCAATGGGACTTCACTTAACTTTTTGTAATTCACTCCTTTCCTTCCCACCAGCTCAGCCTCAACCTTCATGATTCTCTGCCCCTTTGTACTCTTCTCTTCCCTCTCAGGAGAAGATAAGAAATCTAATTTTCTAGATGCAACTGTTTGAACCATTCCCCTTTTTTGGGGGAAGGGAGGTGTTGGGCTTACAACAATACTCAGTACCCTTTGATCTGAAACACTCTTAGTAAATCATCAAGGTTATTTTCCCAAACAAAGACAGTTTTCTCCCTAAGAGAAATGTTCATACCAACTGTTAAGGTAATAAATTTTTTTCTCTTATTACACAGAGGTGTGACACCATTCAATTCAGTATCAACCTGACATTTTCTGAATGCATTCTATGTACTTGGCATCATGCTAAGCCCCCAAGCAGACAAATTGACTTAATCCCTAGCATGACTTACTGTGGTGGAGAAACTGAAGCTGAGGGCTGAGGGCTGTTCCATTGTCCAGGGCCACCCAGATCTGCCTAATGGTAAGAACTAGTCTCTTAATCAATAAGTAGCTCTCCCTCACACAATGTAGCAAAACTAATTGTTTTCAAGGTACTAAGAGGAGTACAAAGGCATGATCCCACCACCAAGTGATCCATAGCATAGTCATGGTATAGTAAACCGTGAGAAACAGCAAGAGTTACAACTGGGAGACAGACAGACCTGGATTGAAATCCTAGCTGTGCTGTGAATTTGTTGGATGATGCTAAGCAAGTTACTCAACCTCTCTGAGCCTTACTGTTCTCAAATATAAAATGGAAATGGTAATAGTACGTACCTCATCATGTTGTTTGGGGGATGAAGGGAGGAGATAAGGCATGGAAAGCACCCTCTGTAGTTCTTGGTGCATGAGGAGCCCTAAATCAATGCTACCTTTCCTTATTATACTGAACATATTTTATAGCTTGCTTTGTGGATTTAGCATTTTATAATGAGAATCTCCCTGCTGCTGAATACCCTTTCTAAACATCATTTAGATGGCTACTTAATGTCTTATCATATGACATACCATAATTCATCACACTATTCCCTTGCTTCATTTATCTACTGGAGAATAATATTGTTTCTCTTCTCAATATGTTTGACATCTTTATACATTAAGGCTGTTAAGCTTTTCTTTACATTTGCCACAAGTATTTTTCCAGATGTTTGCTTGCCCTTTAATATTGTTTAAAATATTTTTGGATATATAGTTGTTAGTTAATTCTTATGTAGTCAGGCTATCTAAATTTTCCTTTGTGATTCCTTCCATTAATTTTAAGCTTAAAAAATCCTTCCTACACAGAGATTAGAGGGTCATTCACTAACTTTTTTTTTTATGGTGTAAGGATACATTTTTCAATGTAAGGTGATTCGGGAACTAAATAGATCTGAAATTTAATATTGGTGGTTTCTTTTACTCATGAGAAACCTTCAATATTCCATGACTTGTAACAGTGTTCATAACAATTTTTTATAACATTGTTTGGGAATTAAATGAAAATCAAATTTAAGTCACTAATCCTGAGTGAGTCAGTCCATTTTCCCCTACTGGAGTAGAGTGATTTCTAAAACCTAAGAAGTCGCACACATCTCCAGAAATGCCTTCATGAATATCAGAGCTCTACTTGGCATGACCTGGTCATGAAAGCATTCTCTGTTTTTCCTGAAATCTGGAGAGAAGACTTTGGAGAGAGGCTGACCCAGGTTCAAAGCTCAGCCCTCGTTTCAACACTGTAATTGAACTGTTCTAGGTAAATCCTCTGAGCCTCTGTTTTCTCATTTACCAAATGGAAGAAAATACTGGAACCGACTTCACAGATCCTCTGTGAACATTGAAAAAGATAATGAATGCATTGTAAATCTCCTAGCACAACACCTGACAAATAATAAGTGAACAACAAATTTCAGCTATTTTTCAGTTTTCTCCACCCCAACATGGTCGTGATTATTTCAAAGTCTAGTTGCCCAGCACAGACTGTAGGATAAGATCCCTCAGAACACTATAACAGGAGGTCTCACACTTCAGAATAAGCCTTATAGCAGCAGACTGGGGTGGCAATAAGCTGGAGATACTGAGTCCAAAGCATAATGTATCAGTTTCCTGGGACGGCTATAACAAAGTATCTCCAACTGGGTGGCTTAGAACAACAGAAATGTATTCTCTCATAGTTTTGGAGGCCAGAAGTCTGAAAATCAAGATGTCTGCAAGTCTGGGGACTCTGAGGGAGAAACAGTCCTGTGCCTCTCTTCTAGCTTCTGGTGGCTGCCAGTAGCCCTGATCTTCCTTGGCTAGTAGACATATCACTCCAATCTGTGCTCCAATATTCACATTACCGTCTCCCCTATATCTGTCTTCTCCTCTTCCTCCACAGACACTTGTCGTTGGATTTATGCCTACCTGGATAATCCAAGACGATCTAATTTTGAGATCCTTAACTTCATTACAATTGCAAAGACCCATTTTCCAAATAAGATCACATATGCATGTTATGAATAGATATATACTTGTCAGAGGGGGTCACTATTCAACCTACTATACAGAGGTTCCCCCCCCATTAAGTGAAAAAAATGGGGTACTGGGAGGTCATATTCAGCAATGCCTCAGTCTGTATCCTTGAAGACCAAATAACCATTAGCTGGATGACAGCATTTTAATCATCTCCTTTACACATCCAAATCAATAGAAAATGCAGATATTAAAATGCATTAAAGTCAGAAGGGTAAAAATGGTTATCTGTTCACTAGGTCAAAAGCATATCCATGGTCACCTGCTGAAAATTGCAAATATGAGAGTCAGGAATTCCTCCCAGTTTATTTTAAAAAGGCATTCCCAGTCTGACAAGGATTTCTTTATTCTTTCTGCTGCTGCTATTTCTATTGATTTGAAAGGAAGATCCCAGGCAGGAAGGCATCAAGGTGATCAGAATAGTGCCTTGAAAATGCCAATGCTTTGTAAGTGCTAAAGATAAAACATGACAAAGAGGAATAAGCCCCTCCATTACTCTCCCTAAAGGTATCTTCTGCCAAATAAAATAAGTTGTTTATGTTGTGTGCACCACATTTATGTATCTTTACTTCTTCTTTCCTGGTAAGTGTTTTGTAAATTGATTAAGGTCATTATAACTGTGGTTCCTCAATTTCAAGCGCCATTTTCCCTTTCCAGGTCAACTTCGAGTGAACTTTAAGAGATTCCTTCTTACTGGAAATTTGTAATGCAAATGTAATAGCAAAAAAAAAATAACTTTAAAAGATGTTAGAGAGAAATTTAATGACTTCATATCTGTTGTGTTATTTGTGAATATAAAAAGAATTTCAAGTCCAAAAAAATAACCACATCTACCTGTCGGTTCATGTAAATTGTTCCATCTTTCCTAAGTATAGAAAGAACGAACACAACATCACTCACAGGCGCTTATTTAATTTTTTTTAAACAAGTCTGTGAACCCATTCATATTTTGCAACAAATCGTCTGGAGTGCCCACACTGTGCTATTTCAAGAACTATTTAGGAGGGTGTAGTGGGAGAGTCAGACACATACCTAGTGTTACCCAACATCAGTCACCAAAACTTTTCTTGATCTCCCACAGAGTAGCTTCACTATCCTTCTAGAGTAGCTCATGCCATTGGTGAACCTTCCTGGTGTCCACAGAAAGTGGAAAGCAGGGGGAAATGCGGATTTGTGGAGCCACCCCAGAAATTCTGACTTAGCCAGTGACCTGCAATATTAATATGCACCTTGGATGACTTCTGCAGGGGTTTCCCGGGTGGTCTACAAACTGTTTTGAAAACTATTTACCCAGCGATGGGGCGCCTGGGTGGCTTAGTCGGTTAAGCATCCGACTTCGGCTCAGGTCATGATCTCGCGGTTCATGAGTTCAAGCCCCGCGTCAGGCTCTGTGCTGACGGCTCAGAGCCTGGAGCCTGTTTCAGATCCTGTGTCTTCCTCTCTCTCTGACCCTCCCCTGTTCATGCTCTGTCTCTCTCTGTCTCAAAAATAAATAAACGTTAAAAAAAAAAAAAAGAAAACTATTTACCCAGTGGAAAGGAAGTTCCAACCATGCTGCCAAACCTGACTTCTGGTTAAGGCTTGCACAGGACTGAGCCTCCTGCTGGTTAATTACAGGGCTAGAATGTCTCTCAGATAATCTCCCTGGAATTTCTCCCCGCTGTCAAACTTTCACCCTTTGGAGTCACACAGAAAAAGTCTTATCTGAGTTCAGCTTCTCATCAGCTGTTTATTGAGTGCCAGTTATGTCCCATGCATGGTTGTTGGTACAGAGGCTACAGCAAAGAATGAAACAGTCAAAACCCCCACCCTTCTAGAAGCTTACATTGGAGTGGAGAATGATCTTCAGTTCCCCTTCTCTAGTTTCATGCTTACATGTATGCATCCATTTCACAAACTTGGATTGGACCAGGCATGGCACGGATGCTATGGTTCAGAAGTAGACACTCGTCCCTCCCCCTCCCAAGAAGCTTACAGTCCAAAGTGAGGGACAGACAAGTAAGACCTTATAAGGCAGTTTATTGAGCATAAAGATGGAAGAGTCTGGGGTTTTATGAGAACTTAGAAAGGGACAAACAAGGAAAGGTTCCCAGAAGAAATGACAGTAGACCTAAGCCTTGGAGGACAAGTAGGAGTTGACAGCAGGCTCAGGCACATCTACATAAGAGGAGAACACTAAACAGAACTCTACATGACTGAAGCAATAGGGGAGGTGGAACAGATGGCGGAATGAAGTACAAAGGTAGGCAGAGACCCAGACTATGCAGACTAGATTTCTATCCCGAAGGCCATGGGGCACCCCTGAAGTGTGTCCCCAAAAATGGGGTAAACTACTCTGATTTATGTTTTAGAAATACTTCTCTGGATTCAGCAAAAGGAAAGGAATTAGAAGGGAGAGAGCAGAATCATGAAATGAGTGAAGAAATTATTTCACCAGAACAGGCTAGAGTGATAAGAGCCCCAACACACAAAAGCACTGTGTGTGTGTGTGTGTGTGTGTGTTGAAGAGGGAGGCACAGAATTGAGAGATATTTAAGAAGTAGAATTGGGAACACTTGATGACCAATTAGGTGTCAGGAGTATGGAGGAGAATGAGTCCCTAAAATAGTTAGATGGCAATTACACTCCCCAAATTTCTCATCATTAGCCTTTCCCCAAGATTAATAACCCAGTTTTCAACTTTAAATCACCCTCTTTCCTCCCAATCTTCATTGCTATTCACAATAAGTGAACTGAATTAATGGGAAGCTGGACCATGGTCCCTGTGGAACAACATGCTCAAGTTGAAGCCACCTACTTATATACCCCAGTCAAGTTTAAATTATCTTCAGAGGGTCAGATCAACTAATAAAAAAAGGCACTTGGTGGTAATCCAAGGAAGAATATCTAAAAGAAGTGGAAATTCTCCTTGCTGAGTAACTGAATCTAAAGTTCATACATACCAAATTACACCCTGTGGCCTTTAGAAAATAATGGCAGGCTGTGGTAATCACCGCAAATCCAGAAGAGTGATTACCTTAAGGGGTGGTGTCGAGAAGGGTGTGATGAGGGTAGGAGGAATGCAGTTAAAGAAGGGGTAAACAGAGGCCTTCCATTAGATTTATGTTGTTTTATTCTTATGCTGATGGTGGACACATGGGTGTTCATGTCATCATTTTATACACTATTTGATGGGCCTGAAATATTTCAGGAATACCTGGGATCACTTTAAGGGTCTGTTCACTACCTCCATGATCTGAGCCAAAGGTGCCAGGAGACCCTGGCAACTTTTGAGACTTGAACATGTGCCAACTCTTTCCTCACCTGGGTATTGGTAGATTCTTGTGTATCTGAGGGGATCATATGCATGGGGAATAATGCCACAGCTGGTTATTTTTTTATTGCTTCTTGGTATATTAATCACACGTATCCAGTAAATAAAACTTCGAAAATTAAAGGCAAAAGATGAGAGACGACAGAGATAATGAGTTAAGCCAGTGGGTTTTACTCAAAACCCTAGGTACTCTTTGGGGAGAGAAAGTTGAGCAACCCATGTTAGGAAATTTTAATTTCCTCCATTTCTCTTTCACAACCAGAATTTAGGCCTGGCTAGTTCACGATAGATGATAGATAGATAGACAGATAAACATATACATACCCACATACACAGCTTATACACACACACACATACACATACGATACGGTTAATGACCAAGTGGATCCGAGAAAGAGAAGCAACATAAAATTACTGAATGAAAATCTCATTTCTCACTTTATTCATCAAAGGGAAGGATCTCTTTTTTTCCATAGGTACTTCTCCACAAAGCCTATTGTGATCCCTGTAGGCACATTAACCTCTCACCAAGGGATGGTCCTGGTACTTGTTGTGTTTTTGCTTACAGTGTTCAGTCTACTAAGCCCACAGTTACCTCTCAGATACTTGTCAAGTGAGCCAACAAATGAGTGAGTGAAAAATGGAAGAGCAAAATAAAGAACAAAGAGATGAATGGTTGGACAATTTGTCTAATCAATTAATTCACAAACAAATTATGCCCTGCCCACATTAAAGTTATAGTTCATCCACAACAGGAACACATACATGAATTTCTGCACATGTTAAGTTTGCAGCCAGAATCCATGTCTAATGACATTTTCATGTGTGAGCTCTTAGAATCAAGGCAAAATGTCTTCCTTACATCAAGGCAAAAGGTCTTCCTTAAACCAACATGATTACCCCTGACAGTAGTAGTATGAACAGACTCATGTCAGAAATTTGTTAATTACCTCTTGGCTGCTAACATCCACTTTGTGAATCTGCTTTACCAGGAGAAGGCTTTTTTTTTTTTTTTTTTTTTTTTTTTACCAGAAAGCATATTGGGGACCTCCTATGTGGAAATCTGCTAGCACGCAAACAAAGTCTATCTAATTGCATACTTTCCCATCACTCTTCTTTCATGGACAAATCTGAAGGCCAACAAGTCAGCCACAGTAGTTTCCTCAATCAACAGAAAGAAATAAAGACCTGACATTAAAATCTAATTCAGTTATTGTTGGGCGCCTGCCAGCAGGACTCTGATAGATGGAATGGTGACATGCAAAGATATCCCCAAGAACAGTCTAGGGACACCTGGGTGGCTCAGCCAGTTGAGCTTCTGACTCCAGCTCAGGTCATGATCTCATGATTCATGGGTTTGAGCCCCTCATTGGAGTTTCTGCTGTCAGTATGGAGCCTGCTTTGGATCCTCTGTCTCCTTCTCTCTCTGCACCTCCCTCGCTTGCGCGCGCGCTCTCTCTCTCTCTCTCTCTCTCTTAAAAATAAACATAAAAAAAGAAGTTAACAATCTAGGTAGGGTTGCAGACATCTCATTCATTTGTTTACTTACTTAACTGTTGTTTACTTAACACATGCTATGAGCCAAGCACTTTTGGTAAACACTGGTGATAAACAGAAACAAATTGGCATGGTCCACGCCCAGAAGGAGTTTGCAGTGCAATAAGTTAGGCAGATATTAAGCAATAAGCATACACACAAATACAAAGTTATAAATGTGGTACATGAAAAGAATGAGATGCTATGAAAAAGACTAATAGGGGATAATATACTTTAAAGGGAGAGTTCAGAGGTGAGCTCCCTGAGAAAGTATCATTTGTGCTGCTCCCTGCCTGTGACACTTAGATTTCATGGTATAGTGAGTACATAAGAGCTGACCCAAGATGCAAAGTTCCGTAGACATACAGGTTAAAAAGGCATTTACTTTCAGCTAAGGGACTTCTCCTGGGAGAGGTGCCACTTTTGGATCTCCTGGGAGGATGGGCAGAGATCTGACATGTGGAGAAAACTGCATGAACAAAGGAACAGAAGTACGAAAGCAAAGTGTGTCTAAGAAACAGCAAGTAGTTGAATGCAGCTGAGGAACGAGGTTCAGGGAATGATCAAAAAGACCAGATAGTGGAGGGTCTAGAATACCAGGCCCAGGAATTTAAACATCATTCTATAGGCAGGGGGGAGCCATAGAAGGCTTATGAGCAGGGTAGTGGGATGTTCAGATCTGTGTTTTCAGATCAGAATGGCAGATGAGTGGAGAGTAAATCATATGGAAGGACATACCACCGGAGGGCAGAACAACCAGATCCAGATGGGATTAGTTAAAGACAAGCAAGACTTCCATCGTCTACCTGAGAATAAGGGCCTGAAATGGGACAACGGGTACAATAATGGGAAAGGCACGACAAATGCCAACGTCAACAAGATGACGTGCCTGGCTGGCCATAGTCCAATCCTGATGGGCCTTGGGAAGTGAGAGGATGATGCCAGTTGAGATGCTAACATCTTGACTCTCTGGGACCAGCGAGATGGTGGTGTCGCTAACAAGACAGGTAATCAACCAGGAGGAATGGGTCTGAGGAGGAGATGCTTTGTTTGGTTTGGGACATGTAGTGTGTGGAGACTTGCAGGGCCCTCTGTCCATCCAGCAGGCCGTGTAAGTTCAGGGCTGTCGCACCCAAGTTGAGATGAGCGAGTCAGAGGCTAGTGGATTGACTCCATGAGGCAGCCACCATTGCAGCCTGGAGCCCCAGGGCTCTGCATCCATTCTCGTTAGCTGCTGAGCTATCATGAAGTATTTCCTGTATTCAAGCCGGGGCCTCCCTGAGAACAGGGACCACAGCACCTAAACCTAATATTCTCTGGGATTATTACTGCTAATAACTCTTTATTGGGGAAATCAAAGAGCTGTAACTTTTCACTGTTGTTGGAAAAGCTTGAGGGGTGAGTCATTTATTACCCACAGAACTCTGCCCACGCTAGCCACATAGTAAAATTAAGTTCAAATAAAATGGTTTTGGAAGAGTGTTTCATTTCACAAAGGCTTACATTCTTCCTCTTACTGGAAATGAGTGTTGCAGGGCATTAAAAAGCTCTATGCCCTATGTGGTGTTTAATATAAAGGCTCCATTTTGTTCTTTAATCTACATGAGATCAATACTAAAATCCATAAGCAGTAAAATCAGTTACAACAGGCCTTTACATTGATAGCGCTGTACTCTTTATGAAACACTTGCCGATGCTACTTTTTGGGCCCTCAAAACAACCCAGCAGAGTCAATTTTGCTGCCGCTGCTTTCCTTCAGAGAAGCTGAGGCTCAGAGAGGTCACATGAGTGCCCAAGGTCACCAAAGTTGGAAGCATCAAAGCCAAGGTGAAGTCTAGAGCTTTGTCATATTTGTATCGTACTGTATATTTGCGTGGTATTTTAGCGTGCAATGTACTGTCATGATAACCTAGTAGATCTCAAGGGCCCTGTAGTTGACCATAAGGTCCCAGAGGGACCTGAGAACCTTTAAGACTGGATGGCAATCACAAGGAGAGTTGGCAAAGCCGGCTTGGGTTCCCTCTATCCTCTCCCCACCCTGTGCAGACTTCCTTCCAAGACACCCAGAGAACAGAGTCCACTGATTATTGTCACTGGGACGTCCATCTGTCATGTACTACAGGACTAAAATGGCCCCATGAGCTCTTCCTCCTTGACATTCTCCAACCCTACATTACTATTAAGAAAGACACCTAAAAATTGCTGCCTTGTTCTTGAAATGCTTCAAAGTCTTCAGATCTGAGAGCAAACTTCATCGTTTTTGCCCATCCATACCATCACCAATTTCATCCTCTTTCAAAGCAACTCAGTCCAGCATGCCAACTGATTACCGCTCCCGTGAGTCTGCTTAGCTTCATCGCATGGACCAATTCGCAGAGAATAGAAAGTAACTTTGCCCCGCCCTGTCCAGAGCCTGGAAAGTAATTTGAATGTAACTAGCTACTTTGAGCCACTTATCCTGAAGGTTGTCATCAATGAGTATCACAAACCATACTCCAAATCCACTGCACAGTAATATAGGTTTTTACCAAAGGCTTCTTAATGGAGATGAAGTGAGAGGTTTACGTTTTGTATCAAAAAGTAGAACCTCCTCTAACTCATCCTCAGAAATCTCTCTGTTCCCCAAAGTGCCTTTCCCTGCAAATGCTTTTGCCTCCAGCTCCTCCCTGCACCTTCTCTAGACTCCTCCCCTCCCTTGGCCACTCCCACCACACCCTGTATCTCTTCTTTGTGTAGAGCAGCTGGCATCCCCATTCACCAACCCCATTCAGGAAACCAAGAAATGTTCCTCTCTCTTTAGAATATTTCCACTCTCTGTAAAAATTCAGGAACTTTGGGGGTGCCTCGGTGGTTCAGACAGTTATGTCTCTTGCTCTTGATTTCTGCTCAGGTCATAATCTCACAGTTTGTGGGATCAAGCCCCACATCAGGTTCTGTGCTGGCAGTGTGGAGCCTGCTTAGGATTCTCTCTCTCTCTCTCTCTCTCTCTCTCTCTCTCTCTCTCTCTCTCCCCCCTCCCTTTCTATCTCTGCCCCTCCTCTGCTAGCATGCTCTGTTTCTCTCTCCCTCTCTCTCTCTCAAAATAAATAAATAAACTTAAAATAAAATAAAATCAGGAACTTTTGAACAGGGAGAGAGAGTTGGAGAAAAATTCTAAAAACTACTGATTTAATTACCGTTCCTGCCCCCAAGTAAAAAATATAACAGCCAGGGCACCTAGGTGGCTCAGTTGGTTAAGCGTCTGACTTCGGCTCAGGTCATGATCTCGCAGTTCATGAGTTCGAGCCCTGCGTCGGGCTCTGTGGCTGACAGCTCAGAGCCTGGAGCCTGCTTCGGATTTCGTGTCTCCCTCTGTCTCTGCCCCTCTCCGCTCATGCTCTGTCTCTGTCTCTCTTTCTCTCAAAAGTAAACAAACCTTTCAAAAAAAATTTTTTTAATATATAATAGCCAACATTTTCTGTCTCTGATTCTTTGCATGCTTTCCCCCCTAATTCTCAAAGCAGCCCTACAAAGGCAGGTATTGATCCCCATTTTATAGACAAGTATACTGAGGCTTAGAGGAATTAAGCGACTTCCCAGCTACAGCTGCTAAAGTGCAGACCCGAGTCTATCTGACTCCAAAAATCATGCATCCCCTACACACTGAACAAAAACAGAAATAGCGGGCTGCTTGCCTTTGGGATCGGCCCTCTCCTCCCGCCCCTCCCCCCCTCATCCAGCTCAAGCCAGCTGTAGCCCTCCCCCTCCTACCCCGTGTTTCCTCTGGCCAGAGGCGAAAGGAAGCTTATTACCTTTTCAGCTGATAGAGCCGCTTCCTGAGCCAGCCCTGGGTGCTAGTGCACACATGGCCCAGCTCCTTCATGCCTGGAGACCGGCTCACCAGCCTCTGGTCACATCTGGAACGTATTTAAAATCACCTCTAACCACAACGGCCAAATAAGGGGTTTTGACTCAAAGATGGCAAGAGGTGCAGCAAATGGCTTAGGCTCACTGGCTGAAGTTCAGCACAGATCTGCAAGCCCACTGCCTTGACTCTCGCTGGCTCTGCTCGGACAACTTCACGTGGGCAGTTGGATCCAATTGGTGCCGCTTGAGATCATGGAAGCCTCAGTTCTCCTCTGGCCTCAGGGACCACTGTACCTCCAGGCAGGAGCCATGGGAAGGGCTCCAGGATGGCAAAGCATCAGCTTCAGATGCTGACCCAAGTATGAGTCCTCAGTCTGCCAGTTCCCATCTGTGTGACCTTGGGTGAGCTACCTCTCTGCCGCAAGCCCTACCTTCCTCACCTGAGTAGGAGAGGACTGTTCGGGAGTAAGGAGAGAACGCCTGCACCTAAAACAAAGTCCTCGGTAAATGTACTTTATCCTTATGATTAGTTCCAAGGGCAGCCCCAGCTCTCTTGCAACTTCTCAAATGTTGGGGAAGTCATTAACCTCTGGGCTCCAGATTTCCTCACCTGCACTGGCAGACTGAGGTCAACCATCTCTCAGTCCCATCCTGCACTGGCTATCTATGAAGCAACCCCCATTTTGCATGTTTCCCCCTGTTTGTTGGATGAATATAAAATCGCTCCCTCCCAAAACCTCTTGGAAAAAGAGGGACTCCACTTGGCACAGACTTTCACTGGAAACAGCTCTTCTTTTCCAGAATTAGAATGAAAAGCATGTGTTGTTTACTATTTGTTCAGGTTCAGAGGGAAAGAGAAATGGTAGAGTAGCTTCATGTGACAAGGAGATCTGGGGCAAGAGGGGCAGGAATCGTTAACATGTCAAATCCATAGCCCGGGGCCCTGGAGGGTCTCCTGCTCATCACGGGTTTGCCCAGCGAGCACACCTGTTGTGTGATAGAAATAACAAAACAGAATTCTCAGAGATCTCTGTCCTGGAGTGGAACTTTTCAAATCAGAACCCAGGGAGTGATGATCAATCCCGAGGGGCGCCAAGTAGGGCAGGCAGGGAGGTGATGAGATGACTGTTAGCCCATGATAGGGGAGGGAAAAGCAGGAGGAAGAGAAATGGTGTGATGATCTGGTCTCAGATCAGCCAGGCCCCGGCTGTTGGCCAGACAAGCAGGCTCTGCCGGCAGCTTCCTAAACACATCTACCAACCCCATCCAAACTCCTGCCAGGAGGCGTCCTTGCAGGCAAATGACTGTCTTCACTGTATCAAGAACGCATGGAAGGAAAGGTTTTCTACCCCCTCTTCTACAGGAGTTCTGCCATTCAGACAGATTTTCAAGGTCACTTTCTAATCCACTTCCGGAAAAACGATAACTATCGGATCCCCTCCTGACTTACTTGATAAGTGGAACAAAAACGGTACCTCTTTCTTCAAAATACAGACCGATGTCCAGTTCTAGCCCTCAGGCTTTATGAGGCACCTCTGCTACCCGGTCTCTTGCCCGTTCCCCCTACCCTTTTGGCCATTCTTGAAAAAGAAATGCCCTTCCAGTTCAAAGATGCTTTAGGGGCGCCTGGGTGGCTCAGTTGGTTAAGCGTCTGACTTCAGCTCAGGTCATGATCTCACGGTTTGTGAGTTCAAGCCCCACATCAGGCTCTATGCTGACAGCTCAGAGCCTGGAGCCACTTTCTGTTCTGTGTGTCCCTCTCTCTCTGCCCTTCCCTGTTCATGCTCTCTCTCTCTCTCTCAAAAATAATTAAACATTAAAAAAATTTTTTTAAGTTGCTTTGACTAATTAATTTATGATACTTATCTCTGCTTCTTCTGTAACTTTGACCATGACACAAAAGCTTCCAAAACAGAGTTTGCTCTGACATTGATGACCAGTTCACCCACAATCACTGGAAAGTAGAGTACGGAGGGCTGAAAGAAAGAAGCACATAATTTTTCCCCCTTCCATTTGCCTGGAGTACTGATTTATCCAGTATGTTAGAGGCATGGAGACATCTGAAACTGCATGAGAAAGAAGCTAACCTCTGCTTTTGCGAGAGGATTTCCTAGCCCTAACCCTTTCCAAGTCATGGGGAGGAGGCGAAGTTAACAAACTCATGAATGATTGTGGAACGAAAGAATAAACAATACTAATTGAGCAATTACCATGAGCCAGTATCTTCACCAGGTGCATTACATGTTTTTAATCCTCAGATAATCTCATAAATAGGTAGAATAATGCCTGAGTCACAGATGAGGCATCAGTGCCTCAGAGAAGTCAAGTAACCTGCCTTGGGTCACTCAGGCCTTGACGTAACCTCAGATCTGCATCGCCCTCCAATCTACTGCTCTTACAAAGCTGCACTGGGAAATGTGCATCTCTTTGGGGTGTGTTTTCCAAACAATTCTGATGATTCAGGGTCTTCCACAGGACCCCATGGGGCCTTCAGAGATGGAGGAAGTAAGTGAACACGACCAGTGTGTATGAGCTCTCCCTGACAGCTTCGGAGAAACAAATGTGGCCTTGCATGTACAAGCTTCCTTGATTGAGTTAGTCGCCTTTATTTGAAGTCAAATGCCCTTTATGTGAATTGACACCAGGTTTCTGATCAAATATTACTGAGTCTGCCTCTAGGTGCTAACCTGAGTGAGTTCTTCTGGTTCCCCTCGGTTAATGCCTTGTGACTCCGGGTGCCAGAACTGAGCAGTTTGACTCAGTCTAACACAACGTGACAGCCAACGTCCAAAGGAGAAAACAGCTCCTCTCCGCTATCTCCCACACTCCCCGTGTTTACAGCATGCACATTTCAAACCCAGGCTGCAATGGACTTTTTAACACAGCAGGTGTTGCCACTTGGAAAGGTCACTTTTACATTTGCAATCTTTGCATCATGTTCCCACTATGGATTTTTGGAGCAGAAGGGGAAAGAGCCTCATGTTAATGTATATCCGGTCCCTCCAGTGCCGCAACTCGCGAGGCCGACGGAGGGAGAGGTCCCAGGCCTCGGGCGCTGCGGGTGTGGACGCCAATGGCCAGGCTCGGTGCCGCAGAGGTTCATGTGGCCGCTCTGCTGATGTCCGGGCCATGTGATGGCGCAGGGACGGATTTTCTCCAGTGCGAGAGCTGTGCCCGTTCCAGCCGGTCATCGACTGAGATAACCTTGACAACACGAACAATGAACAGCACATCATCTTCCCGAGGATGTGCCGGTACACAGAAAGATCTCTGCCAAATCTCATCCCCTTGCCAAGGCTTCCAGGTGTTTCTTTGTGTTCGCGCAGAGCACTAACATCATTTTTCCCTTCAGTTCAGAAGAGGTGGTCCAAAGTGTTTAAGCGAGAGTAGTTGCAACATGTCAGAGTGGGAATTTATTATCTCAGCCCCAATAGGTCTTAATAAGCCTTACACAACTGTTTAGGCATTTATTCTATTAACGGCTGTTCATTCTGGTGGCTTCACCTGAATATTCATGATCCTCCTATCCCCAGAGCTTTAGCATAGCAGCTGTTTGAAACCCGCAGCAAATGTTCAGGAGAACTCCGCAAATATAAACACCCTCACAGCTGAATGTTCCAGCCCTGGCCTCGCAGAGGCTAGCCATGAAACATTTATGTCGAGTGGTTTTTGGAGGGCAGCATTTACCAAACTTAAATAAGCCTCCCCCTTTGGGGAGCCCTTGGCTCTAATTGGGACACGGCCACGCGGACAAAGAATCGAGGAGCGCCCACATCCACAAAGATAACTGCCTCCCTCCTTGCTCCCTCCTATAGTGGGAGGCTCTGAATAAATTCCAATTGGAAGGGAAGCTACAGCGACCCGGGGGCCCGGGTGCAGGTGGGATGGGCTGTGTACGTTTGTGGGGAGGGTGCCGAGTTGCTTGTTTGTGAAAGAGTGAGGTGGCTGTGCGGGGAATATTTTTAGCATGAAAATATCAAAAGAGAAAGGATCGGTGGTGGTTTTCCAAAGGGATGTAACTAGGAATGACAGGATTAAATTAGCAAGAGGACGATCTGACATGAAAGTTAGTGAGACCTCCCCCTTGAGCATATGTTCTCTGCCCTTCAAGTCAGAATGCAAAGTAGAGAAAGTTCAGGCCCATCTTTATGACTGAACAAATCTCCCCCTTGGGCAAGTCACTTAACCACTTTGTGCCTCAACTTCTTCATTTGTAAACTGGGGGCCGGGAGGGGGAGGTGTGGTGTCAAAGAAGATGATTATGGGATGGCATTTTATGAGCCAAAAAGCTATTCATGTACTATAGATACATTCTCTTGTTTTTAATTTGCCGGAAACGTAACGCTAAAGATAAGTGAACATCCCTTTCTCGCCTTTTTGTGGGAAACCAAGGTCACCTGGACCAGCGAGGACCACAGGGTGAATCGGGCTGGGACGCGTGCTATTTGTACAGTTTGCCGGAGGACAAAGAACCTGGATTGTGGAGTCACATGAACTCGTATTATGGGTTCAAACCCCAGCACCACCACTGAAATTTGAGCAAATCATGTGTGTGTGTGCGTGTGTGTGTGTGTGTGTGTGTGTGTGTGTGTGTTGAGCTTCAGTTCCTTCATCTGTGAGATGCAAAGAATATCTAACTCACACTTCTGTCACAAGGTTCAAGGGGGGTGTTCATATCTGCTTCACCAGATGCGGGCCGTTTCTCCCACCTTCTGCCCCCAGGAGCACCGCTCGTACATACCCCAGCAAGTCTACCCCATGGTCCCTCTGCCCTGAGCTGTGAGGATTTCAGAACCTGCATCTGGGTGGATGGATGAAAGAGCCCCACCGCCAGCTACTAACTTCTCTAGCCAGGATACCACCTCTGCAAGAATCTGAAACCAAAAGCAGGGCAGGAGAGAAGCCTCTGTCCTTTCCTTGTTTTTGCACTGGCCTTGCATGGTCCTTCTAGAGAACTCTATGGACCTGAAAGGGGAGGAGAGAGGTAAAGGTGGTCCTGCAAGTTCATTTTAGGAGGGGGAAATAAACTGGAACTTCTCAAGGAAGATGGTCTCATCCCTGGCTAAGCCCCCTCCTGTGTGCCTCCCGGGAACTTGCCACATGTATTGCCATTCTTGACTTTTTTTACTCCATTTCCCTCAACAGATAAATGTTCTCAACTTTTTATAAACGCCACCTTTGGATTCACATAAAAACCACAAGTCCTCCGTGGTCTCTGGCATTTCAGAATATAAGAATGATCACAGTTAAAATCAAACTGATGTAATCATAATATAAACACATTTTTTCAAGGCGTGCAAGTTTCCTCCCTTATACAACTCCATATCCCAAGCTTGGAAAAAGTCATGATATAATGGAGAATGACAGAACCAAACATGGAACAAACGAATTAATATGACACATGTGAATGTTATCACAGGGGAAAAGAGCAAGTCCTTGGGAGCATGGTGGAGGGGAGGAGTTGGCCTTGAGAAGCAGAAAAGGCTGCAGAGAGGCATCATGACTTGAGTAGAGGCTTTCTAGATGGACCAGGCATTACAGGCACAAGCAACTCATGGTCAAAGGTCCAAAGGAAGGAAATGCAGGATGTGGCAAAGAAGGGGAAAACGTTCTTTGTGGCCAACATGGTTTAGTGGGGAGCAGAGGCGAAGTGGGGTAGGGCCCCCTTACGCTGTGCCGAGAAGCTGGACAAAATCCCGTAGGCAGGGGTGAGGTGGCAACATCAGGATTTTTTTTTCCAGAAGGAAAACGCATGCATATTTGTGATAAAAGAAGTGAGATGGGGAGACCATAGACTGGGGGAGCCCACACCATTTATTTAACCCTCCCAATAACCCCACAAGGGAGCTATTATTTCTCTATAATGACAAGGAACTCACAACTTGCTCTTTTGCTGACAAGTGGCAGAGGTGGGACTCAAACCTGGGTCCTGTGATTTCAAGTCTAGGACCCTTTTCACCTTATTATATAACCCATTAGCTACTAAAACAACAGAATGCAGACACCGACTTGATTTCAGGATTTCTTAACCTTTTTTGCACTGTAGACCCAGTTAATAGTCTAGGGAAGCCATGAAACTTTTGTCAGAATAATTTCTTTTTAGGGGCACCCGGGTGGGTGAGCCAGTTGAGTGTCTGACTCTAGATTTCGGCTCAGGTCATGATCCCAGGGACATGGGATCCAGCCCTGCATCAGCCTCTGAGCTTAGCTTGGGATTCTCTCTCTCTCTCTCTCTCTCTCTGCCCCTCTCCTCCACTCATGTGCACTCTGTCTCTCTCTAAAATAAAATAATTTCTTTTTAATGCATAAAAAAAATGTATTGAACTACCAAATACACTAATAATACTGAATTCTAGTTATCAGAATATTTAAAACACTGTGCTTTGGTAATATAAGTGCTTCTTTTTTTTATGTTTTTAATGTTTCTTTATCTTTGAGAGAGAAAAGGAGAGAGAGACAGAGCACGAGCAGGGGAGGGGCAGAGAAAGAGCCACACACAGAATCCGAAGCAGACTCCAGGTTCCAAGCTGTCAGCAAAGAACCTGACAGGGGGCTCAAAGTCACAAACCGTGAGATCATGACCTGAGTTGAAGTCAGACTTTTAACTGACGGAGCCACATGGGTGCCCCTAAGTGCTTCTTTATTAATGCATCAAAAAGGAAGTTCTATCGGAGAAACTAATGACTACTAGAATTTCGAAATAATAGTATATGTGAATAATGTTTCCAGGTACTTTCAACAACCGCAATGCAATATGAAAATAATTGTGATTTCTATTAGGGACATAGTCATGGGTTTTGCTGATATGACTGTGACTCACCTGTAATCATAATTACTAAAAATTATAAATTTCTATCATAGATTAGTAAACATAAAAGTGTAATTTTTTCCCACCCAAATTCATAAATCCCTGAGTAATACCCACAGACCCTGGTTAAGAACCTTAGGAAATGTTTCAAATTTGAGCTATTCTGTAAAAGTGATTTCTAAAATATCAAGGAATGGGGTTCTTTTTTTTTTTTTTCAAATGAACTAAGAAGCAGAATTTCAATGGTCAAATAATTCAAAGGAAAAGGACTCTGACTAAAGCAGAGTATCAAGGACTTGGAGACCTACCCGCGGGTCTCTTCTACATGTCCCCGAGGCCCAAGCACCCCAATGGGGCAGGACCATGAGGGATATCCTCAGAACCCCAGGGCTCCTCAGAAAATGCTTTGCTGTGGTTTCTCAACACGTGTCAGCAAGGCTCAGCTTTCTCAAGACAGAGAGGTCTGGAAAGTTTCCTGCTGATAATAACCCTTTCCAGAATACACACTGCCAACCCACTCTCAGGAAACCTTGTTTTTTGGTTTTTTTTTTAAAGGTAATTTTCTGAGCAACTGTGGATCCCCAGCAATATTCCAGACTTTACATTGTTCGTGCATAGGCTGCTCCTGGTGAACAGTAACGGTTTCAGGCTAATAAGGAAATAATCCATTTTCAGCAGATGAAAGAAGGGCGATCAGAAGAGTAACTTGAGCCCAGGGAACTAGCAGTGCCAAAAACTTATAATGGAAACTCTCTAAAGAATCCAAGACCCTTTGTTAGATATGAATGATTTCTTTTTTCTGGTGAAAAGTGTATGAAGAACTTGAGAAGAAAGGCCTGAGTGGGTTTTGTGAAACAACCTCTGTCTGGGGAAGACGGGCTTGAGGTAGAGTTGCAGTCTCACTGTCTCCTTAGGTTATGTAACAGGGAGGCAGTTGAAAGATGTTCAAACCACCACAGTGTGATGTGTTCTGTCTTTGAACTCTTTCCTCCGGGTTTTAACTGGAAGTTCATACACGTTCCCTTGCTTTACCTCTCTGACACCTCCCAGAGGTGTGTAAAATGCAGCAGAGACAGTGGGGCGCTTGGGTGGCTCAGTCGGTTCAAGCATCTTGACTTCGGCTCAGGTCATGATCTCGTGGTTCATGGGTTCAAGCCCCGCATCAGGCTCTGTGCTGCCAGCTGAGAGCCTGGAACCTGCTTCAGATTCTGGGTCTCTCTCTCTCTCTCTCTCTGCCCCTCTCCTGCTCACGCTCTGTCTCTCTCTGTCTCTCAAAAATAAAAACATTTTTAAAAAATACAGCAGAGACAGAAACAAATTTAATTAAGAAAGAATCCTGGGAGGGATGCTCCACACACCTGGCACTCTCCACGCCGAGTGCCAAAATCTTCACTGTGATCATCAGGAAAAACACACCTACGCGAGATACCCATACACAACAATGCTTTACGGTTTTTGAAGGCAAGATATCTATTGATAGATATAGATATACATATAGATAATGAATTTTGTTACAAATTGTCCGATCCCATTCTGAAATAAGAACTAGAATCTGTTGGCTCTACTACCAAAATGAAAAAGAACTGTAAGTGATACACTATGGGTTTGTGGTATCGGTTTATAGCTTCTTTCCTTCCTTCCTTCCTTCATTTATTCATTCATTCATGGTTGATGGACTAAACTAGATGCCAGAACAAGACCTGGGCCTTCATCCTCACGGGATGCGTATTCTAGAGAGGAGAGAGAGAGACGTTAAACCAATACTTATCCAGTTCCTCCCAGAAGACCTGATTCTCAGCCTTCAGGGTGAATTAAGAACCACCAAGGAAGCTTGTTAAAAACACATATTCCTGATTCAGCAAACCTGAAGTGTGGCTGTGGAATTAGCATTTTTCACAAGCTCCACAGTGAGCCGAAGGCAGGCGGTTGGCAGGATTTGAAGGATGGTTGCAACTAATGAGGCCCCAGAACAACCCTGTCCTTGGGTCCCCACGCCCTTGTCCCACACTCTTCAAGGAGAAATGCCCATTTCTTGCTTCAGACCCGTTACGGACAAGCCTTAGTCTTTGCCACACACTTCCTTCGAACGCAGCCTTTAAATACTAGGTCGTAAGGGTTAAATAATTTATTTCCAGGGAAAACTTTGATTCCCCCCAACGCCCTCTTAAAATGCCCTCAGTGTTTTGCTGTAGCTCCCTGTCTCTCTAACCTGAACCATCTGCCCCCCTGTTTTTAGGCGGCTGTATCGCTTTATATCCTGTGAGCTTCGGCAGCAGGAGGAGGATTTCACACCCGCTTTGAGCAGTGACATTCAGCTTGCAAAGTGCTTGAGTGCTTCCAACGCTATGTAATAGCCCACCCTGGCAGTATTATCAAAGGGCATGATTGTTTGACCTCCTCATGCTTCATGTCACACACACACACACACACACACACATACACACACACACACTCTCATCCATGTGCACATAAATAGGTTTGCATATAAAATCTATATAAATAGCGGTGCCTGGGTGGCTCAGTCTGTTGAGTGTCCAACTTCAGCTCAGGTCGTGATCTCACAGTTCGTGAGTTCGAGCCCCATGTCGGGCTCTGTGCTGACAGCTCAGAGCCTGGAGCCTGCTTTGGATTCTGTCTCTTTCTCTCTCTCTCTGAAATAAGTAAACATGTGAAAAAATGTCTTTAAATCTATCTAAATAGAATCTGCATTTTTCTTCATGCTATCAAAAAGTATTAATTTCCAAACCATCAGCTATTTAGTATATACAGCAGGTAATCCACACAAAAATTTGGCTAGGGTCAATTCTATTTCCATAAAGGCACCTCAAAGCTAAGAACTCCAGTCTCCAAGTGCAATGGCCTTTTCTCTTCCCGGAAATGGCAGGGCTGGGATCGTCCTAGATGTGACACGGTGCCTGGCCTGTACCATGACTCAGTCCATAATTCCCACCAATTAGAACAAGACCAGATTTTACCTTTCTCTGAAGCACCAATGGGTGCTGCCGACCCATCTCTGAACCAATTAACCGTATCCCAGTGGATTCTAAACATAACACTTTTTTTTTTTTCAACGTTTTTTTATTTATTTTTGGGACAGAGAGAGACAGAGCATGAATGGGGGAGGGGCAGAGAGAGAGGGAGACACAGAATCGGAAACAGGCTCCAGGCTCCGAGCCATCAGTCCAGAGCCTGACGCGGGGCTCGAACTCACGGACCACGAGATCGTGACCTGGCTGAAGTCGGACGCTTAACCGACTGCGCCACCCAGGCGCCCCAACATAACACTTTTTAAAGTTAGTCTTTCTATTTTTTATTTCTGCTTAATATGGTAATACCTTACGAATAAAAAATTAATTGCTTAGGGCTGAGCTGAATTAGTGAAAAGTATGGATTATAAATTGTCTTCTCTGTGGAGTTTTGTTACTACAAAATACAAGTAGATTAAATAAGTGTTGCCAAGTGGAAGGCATGCTGCCTGTCCTGCTTTAATGAGTAGATGAGACTAATTTGTAATTAGCGTGTGAAGCCCGGGAAATTGCTTTTTTCAATGTTCTTAGCACGGGATGCACATGTGTCCGCAGCACACATCAGGAGAGTTCTCCAAAGCTGGCTCTATGAATAGTCAATACGGGTGCTATAGCAGATCGAAGCACTGGATAGTTTTTTGAGACCCGTTTTAGCCCAAAACATCCACAATCCTCAGATTAACTGAATTTAACAAATCTTTTTTTTTTTTCTTTTTGGCGAAATTCTTTAATGCATTAGCATGAATTCCAAATTACTGAAATTCAAAAGGATAGACTTTGCTGAATCCATTTATTCTATCATTTCCTGCTTTTCATAAGAAAGCCAGGATTGGGTGCCCTGTCAAGAGTGTCATGTTCCATGACCTCTAACTGGGGAAAAAAGGAGGCAATTCCACTCCAGAGGTGAAGAGTAGCACAAGAGCAGAATTACCAACCAACATGCGCATCAGAGTGCCAATTTACTTCCAAGTGCACTGTATCTTTTTGTCTTCACGGGTATTCTGTGCAGCAAGCAAGGACAGTTGTTATTAATGATACCCGCTGAAAGAAAGAGAGCTCAAGGGTCTTTCAGGATTAGAATTCAGGTCTCCTGACTCCAGAGTCTCCCTTGAATGTAGAAGAAGTTCAATACGTATTCGTTTAATGTGTGACAGAATTGATCACCGGTCAACCAATAAAAATAGAGATGATCTATCTGATTAAAAGAAAACACTGGTGCCAAAAGAAGACAGTCATTCGAACACTAAGCATCTTTCTAATACTTAGGAATGCAAGGGTCTTAGCAAGATACACAGCCAGGGCTGGCTGTATAATTTGCAGGGCGGGGTGGGGGGGGGGAGCAAATCAAAAACGCAGGGCCCATTGCTCAAAACTCAGGGATTTTTAAGGCAGTGACAACAGAGTATTAAAGCAAGCGCAGAGCCCTTCTAAGAACAGGTTGGCCCTGAGTGACTACACAGATCCCCCACCTGTAAAGCCAACCTTTCACATCATGTTTCAAAGCTTAGGGTGGGAATGGTACCATCCTGTAGACAGCATTTTGGATATTGTTAGGTGGGGAGGTTCTTGGCTGGCAGAATGAACGGAGGCCTTGCTGGTAAGCAGCAGGCCAAAGACTCCAGAGACGCTCAAGGTCGGGGACAGGCCTGCACTGTAAGGAAGAGAACTTTTGAACATCCCACTTGATATTCACATGGTGAAAAGCCTGTTTATAATTATCTGAGCTTATTATTTGTTTTACACATCCTGAATTTTCCACTGTGACTACTCTGTCAATTACACTACACACTGCTTTAAGACTTCATCATTAAACACGGTTTCATTAACAACACCAACCATCATTCCGTGATTCTCATGGAAGTGTGTACAAGCATCTGACCCCTCAGTTTCGTCTTCTAGTGAGGTCCCAACCATGCCGTTACCTAAAGGAACATATACTGTCTTATCATAAATTATTTTGCTTTCATAGTACAGTTAGAACATTGGTTGGAGATAGGTCATACTATGGGAGCATTTCATTTCGTGTTGGCCAAAGGGGATTTCAAAATGCTTGTTACAAAAAGTGACTTTGGGTACAAAAGCATTGAAACCTAGGCTTAGAGGCATAAGATTACAAAATGTTTCAGCTCGGAGGAATTTGAGGGATTATCCACTTTATTGACAGATGAGGAAATTGAGGCTGAACCAGATTATATATCTTGCCTAAGGTCACCCTGCAGGCATTGGCAATGCCAAGAGTTGAAACTGTTCTCATTTCTAAGACTGTACGAAGTAATCAATTCTTTCCTACTTTCCTTCCGCTCTTCCTTCCTTCCTTCCTTCCTTCCTTCCAACAAACACAACTATGCTCTTACCATGTGCCGGGCATTAGGGTGGGTCTGACGCAGAGATGACTAAGACACAGTTTCTGCCCTTAAGAAGACCACAGACCTGCTGGAAAACAGAGAAGAAGCTAGATTGGGTACAACGTGCTTTGGAGTAGACCTGTGTTCAAAACATTACGGGGGCCGGGGAACTGAATCTTCCTGGGGGCTTGAAAGCTTCCCAGCATAGGTGGGTTTGGAATCTTGAGATGGGAGAAAGGCGTGTTGTTCTGCAGAACAGGGTAACCCTCATTCTAAGCAGTTGCACGGAGCAGACAAAGACACAGTGGTGAAACGGGGCCACTCTGTAATCAGGTATTGACTGTCCTCAGCCCTTAATGTCAAGGAGTATTTGCCAGAAGCACAGAGGTGGTCATTATCTTGCCAAACACAGCCAAGCAGAGAGCAGGCAGAGAGCAGAGCTGGCTCAGAGGCCTGGGGACTCCCTGAGGTCATCAGGGAGAGAGGAAATGAAGGGGGAAGTCTCCATGCTGCTCCGTGGGTGACGAGGGCTCTGTGGGCACTGGCCAGAGTGCAAGCTGAGAAAATAGCTCGTTGATTGCTGAAGTGATTAGTGGATCACCTTATTGATTCTCACCTAGCTCAGAACAGACCTCAATAACCAACATCAAGTGCTTTAATAAGAGCAAAGGAAAGATTTACTGGATGCGAGTGCTTTTCATTAGAGAGGGCTAAGGGGAAATAAAACACACTGACCCACCAGTGAGGGGCCCCAGCATGGCTTCCAGCCTGGTGACTGCCAGCCAGACAGGAAAGTGAGTAAGAGGAAGTCAAATGAGACAGCCCCTGGGCCCATGCTTATCAGAACTGCTAGAAAAGACTCTCCACAGATTGCCAGATTGTCTGTTTTGCTTCTCTTCCTCTCCCCTCTGCAAACCCAGCCACCCAGGAAAATGGGAGACAGGCAAAGTGGCTGTTGCTCATGAAGCCCAAAACCAGGCACCAGCTTGGCATGTTGTAGGCATTATCTCTCAACCCCCCAAGAAATGAACTCTTTTCTCCACAGTACAAGAGAGGAAACTATAATGAAGTGACTCTTATGTGTTGGGGCTGGGATTAGAACCCCGGTCCCTCTGGCAGCAAGGCCTCCGTGCTTAAAAATTTTTTCTTGGAAACAAGACTCGCTGGGCATCTATTTTTCCTTTCAAGGCTTTGCGTTGAATCCACTCTATCCTGCATAAACTGACCACACTTTAATTTCAATGGAGCAATTACTATATTTCAGATACAATAAAATACCACTTGCTCTGCACAACTGGCTTGGGAGGTTGCCCTGCGATTATTATCCCCATTTTAGAGATGAGTTAACTGAGGCTTGGAGAGAGTTACTCAGGTAGCATGTGGCCAAAGTGAGACCTTGAACACAACATCATCAGATTCCAGACCCCACGCTGTAATCAACTATATCCTAGATGTTTCTTAAAGAAAGGGACCAACGAAAGGTATAACTGGGCAATCTAAGTAGACATAGAAAAAGACTCAGGGAATGTCAAAATTCCACAAATTTTTCTTGAGCTCCTACTTCATCTTAAGCATCTTTCTGAGCCCAAAGGACACAGTGATGATCATGGGAAAAACATTCTTCTGGGGGCAGCTTACTATACATGAGAGACAAATAAGGTAAACCAGAGAAGTCCTGGCAGACACGAGTGCAATAAAGAAAATAAAACAGGGCACGGTGGATGGATCGACTTTCTAGTGGGTGGTCAGAGAGGTGTCACCTGAGAAGCTTGCTGTGAGCCGAGGCTTCAATGACAAGAAGGCTATAACGATGCAAAAGTGTAGCTGAGAAGATTCTAAGCAGGCAAAGTGGCGAGTGCAGAAACACAAGGCAGGAAGGAGCCTAGTGCACCCACAGAAGGGGAGGAGTCCACTGTGATCAGAATACACTGAGGGAGGGAGGAGTGGCTCTAGATGAGATCTGAAAGGAGGGAGAGCAGGTCTCCTGGGCCTGGCAGGCCATCGTGGGGAATTGGACTTTAAGTAAGAGGGAAAGGTATGAAGGGGTTTTGAGCATTTAAAATGATGTGCATTGAAAAACAGACTTTGGGCTGCTGTTTGGATGGGTCATGAGACCAGTGGGGAGGCCACTGCAGGAGTCCAGCTGGAGCAGCAGAGTTGGCTTGGATTCAGTGCAAGCAGGAGACGTGAAGAAGTGGACACGTCCCGAAAATATTTTGAGGGAGAGCTGACCTCGCTTTTGCTGCCTTGCACTTTTATAAACGGACAAGAGCGGCTACCTTTCTGACCCCCCGGATGGTGCCCCCCGCCAGCCCGCTCTCATTATGTTTGGACTGGCTTCTGCCAAGCTCGACTATGAAAACTTGACCAAAAGAACAGAATGTGATGACGTCATCTCCTCGGCTCACCCCAGGAGAAGGTTTTATGAAGTTTCACAAAAAAACAATGCCTGCCAGGAAGCCAACTCCCCTGACCACCGCTCACCATGGCCCAGACAGAAGAGAAAAACTACTGACAGAGAACCCCTGCTTCCCTAAACCAGGCCCAGTGACGGCTTGTCTTGTTCACCGTGGTCAGAGCGCCAGTTACTTCAGAAGAAAGAGAAACCTAAGGTCACCATGACATGCCATCTCATATGGTTTTTTTTAATGTTTATTTATTTTTGAGAGAGAGAGAGAGAGCACGAGTGGGGGGGTGGGGCAGAGAAAGAGGGAAACAGAATCGTAAGCAGGCTCCAGGCTCTGAGCTGTCAGTACAGAGCCCGATGCGGGGCCAGAACCCACGAACCGTGAGATCGTGATCTGAGCCGAAGTTGGATGCTCAACCCACTGAGCCACGCAGGCACCCCCACCTTATATATTTGAACTCACTCAACTAAGGAGTGATGGTATTCCTCACAGTGTGATAGTGGAAATATGAGGAAGGTCTATCTACCCCCGACAGGTCTAAGTGCCCATTCTAGAAATCAGAGAAAGTCATCTGAAGGATAATGAAGAATTTGACAGGGAAGTGTTCCTTTGTGTCATGTTCTCAGGAGGGAAGACAGCAGGTGACATGCGATTGTCTCCAGGTCTGCCTCCAGGAGACAGAAGGCTGGACACAAGGTGAACTGTCAGGAGAAAAAAAAAAAAACTGAGGGAACTCTGTAGAAGATGGGCCTTGTCCATAATTGATCTGACAGAGTACTGCCCACTCCATCACTGCAGCTGAAATATGGCCACTCTCCCATGTGGGAATGCATTTGTGTGTAAGGACACCAGACTCCATCTATTAAGGAAAGTGTTTAAGCAGGAAAGATAACAGTCTGTCAGTCTGAGTGAGTGATTCTGGAAACCCAAACACCATGTCAGAGCTTCAGGATTCAATATATATATATATATATATATATATATGGCCTAAATCGAAAGGATTTTTGTTCATTGAACAAGGGAAAGGAGTAAGGTGCTTATGACAACGGCCCCTCCTGACTTTCGGTTGGTTAATTGTATTTGGAGAGAACATGCTGTCTGTTCTGGGGAACTTCATAAAAAATGACAATAGAATTACTCTCAGTCACTTGGGGTTGCTTTCTTCCTAAGGGTTGGAGAAAAGATATTCGTTATTTAATCAACAAATATTTAGTACCAATCTCTTGTCCATCATTCTGCTAAGAATAATATATGAAAACAAGACAGGCACACAATCCCTGCCCTCATGGACTTTATAGCCCAGTTTGGTTTTCGGTCTTTTTTAGGTATTTTGACATTTTCGTGACAAAGAGTTAAATTCTATTAATTCAACACACCTGTATTGATCTCTTATTCTGAACAAATCAATATAATGACAACTCCTGCATTCAACAAACATTAATGCAACAAGAGTGATATACTATGTATACATGTGGAGAAATACATAGTTGATTTAGATCCAGATAGCTGCCTCAAGGGGCCCCCGGGATGGACGGGATGATAAGATGTGTCTGTAGATAACTAAAACCAATGCTACAAAATGATAAACAGCACTGAAAAAGAGAAGTTCAGACAAAGAATTTTAACAGGAAGGCTGAGGCGATGGCCAGCTCTGAGACGGGCAAAAGCTATTCTCTGCCTCAATTTCCCAATTCATTCATTTGTTTAATCAACAAGTATGGCTTGAATCCTTGCCACATTGCAGACATTGAGCCGGACTGGAATGAAAGTCGGACTGGAAAGGAGAGATGTGCCAACGAACAGGGGTAAATACCTCAATCCAGGTAGAGAGAAGAAGCAGCAGAAAAACAGAGGAGGGAACTTCCTAGTCGACTTGTGGTGAGGGACAGTTAGCCAAGGAAGGTTTTAGCGAGTAGGTGAGCTGTGGCTGAGTGTGAAAGAAAAGTGAACATCTCAGGAGAAAGAAAAGGGAGGACGCAGTCCTCCAGGCAGTTATTAAAAAGGCTCTCAAGTGGGAGATGAGGAGGGGGTTCAGGTTGTGTGCGGGAGGCAGAGGAAGAAGGCGAGGGAGGAGGCCAAGGGAGCCACTACCGCTTTTCCCCATGAAATGGGAAGGGAGGTTAACAGCTGAGGGGCGGAGCTAGAGTGATCTAGCTAGTGATCTAGTGATCAGTCTCCTGACTGAAAGGGCAGGCTGTGCTCTGGAAAGCTGCTTTGAGAATGTAAGAAGATACTATTAAAGAACAAGCCAAAGGCAATTCTGAAGTAGAGACCACAAATGTGACATCCATTCCACATAGTAATGCAAGATACTCAAACAGCACGCAGTAGTCAGGGCATAAGAGTGGAAGGAACACCTTGCTGGACATGTGTGTGTGAAAGGGAACAGGGGTGTTGTGACCATCTCAAATGATCAACCATGGGGTCTAGCCTGATGGGCTGAAAGAAAATGGTCAAATCATTGGAGTAGGAAAGGTTAAATGGCTTTCATCTCAGCTGTCAGCTTCAACTGATAGAATCTTGTGTGGAGAAGGATTCCAAAGTTACCTCTGTGCTCAATAGGGAAGAGCGCATGATCAATCAGGAACGTTCACCATGGCCCAGAAAGGATGGCAGTCCCCATAGCAGGTATTCACCACCTCTGGCCTGGAGGCCAGATGAGGCCAGGAGAGAGAAGGAGTAAGAGAGCTGGGAGGAGGGGAGGTCAGAGAGTGAGATGTGGGGGCCTGAGGTCCAAGGTGGAATTTGCACTGGAGCTGTCCCGGCCTAGACCTTGGCCATGGGAAGGTTTGGCCGAATAGAGGATAAGACATGGTCTAGTGTTCAAAGACCTGAATGCTGCTGCTTTTGTCTCACTGAAAAAGAAAAGTGTCTTCAGGGGAAAAAAAAAAAAAAAAGACATTTGTGCCTTAAGAGAAGGATAGATGATTGAAAGGGCACTTGGCTGTTGCCATGTTAATGGAGAAAAGCATGGGAAACCCTCATTCCTACATTAGCATCAGCCTCCACATTCAATAAGCCAAAGACAGTAGTGACATACTGCATGAGGGGGCCCCCTCCACACTCACGCCTCAGACCGACCCACCTAAACTCTAGTGAAGAAGTCAGCTGCTGACCATTTCCTGCAGCCGGCCAGGCAGGGAGTGAGCCAGCGACCTCGCCTCCAATGACCTGATCCTATGACCTTTTTTTTTTTAATCATGGTGAGAACACTTAATATGAGATCTACCCTCCTAACAAACGTTTAAGTGTAAAATACAGTATTATTGACTATGGGTGCAATGTCATACAGCAGATCTCTAGAACTTTTCCACTTAACTGAACTTGATGCCCTCTGATTAGTAAGCCTCTCTTCCTCCCCCAGCCCCTGGCAAAGGCACTCTTTGACTCCATGAATTTGCCTATTTTAAAGACCTCACGTAAGCAGAATCATGCAGCATCTGTCTTTCTGTGACTGTTTTTTTTTTTCCACTTAGCTTACTGTCCTCAAGTTTCCTTTATGTTATCACATCCTGCAGAATCTCCTTCTTTTTTAAGGCTGAATAATATCCCATTGCATGTATATATCACGTTTGCTTTATCCATTCATCCGTTGATGGACAGACCCTTAGGTTGCTTTCACATCTTGGTTATCGTGAATACTGTTGCAATGAGCATGGGAGTGTAAATATGTCCTTGAGATCCTGGTTTCAATTTTTTTGGATAAATACCCAGAAATAGGATTGCTGAATCATATGATAGTTCTATTTTTAATTTGTTGAGGAGCCTCCATACTGTTTTCCATAGCAACGGCACCACTTTGCATTCCCACCAACAGTGCACAAGTGTTCCAACTTCCCCACATCCTCGCCCCACATCTCTCTCTGGGCTCTGGAGTGACAGTCTCAGAAAAGACCGTCACCTCCTCACCACTCAGTGCCACTGTGAAAGGCTGAGCTCACAGTCGTCCATGCTTCCCTGTTTGCCAGCCTGCCTCGTGGATAAATGTAGAGAAGGGATCGGGATGAATTCGTGGTCCTAAAGAGCATGTCTAAAAGGGTTTGTCAAAAAAAGAGTTAATGACTGCTTCTCTGCGGGAAACCCTAAAGAAATGAGTGTTCTGGAGTGTAGAACATTCGCTTTTACGGTAGGTGGTGTTATTGTTACATGTTCCTACAGACAGTGCTAATTAACAATCCTAAAGGCCACATCATTAAATTATTTCTCAGCTTAAAACCCTGCAATGTTTAACGCACCTCGGCAATTCAATTATATCTAAAACACTTGCCTGAATGCCAGGCATTATTCTGCGGCCGACAAAGTGCAAGTTTCTCTTAAGAGCAGGTGAGGCTTAAAAAGGAAAGAAAAACATCTCACAAGCGACTTCCCTGTCCCTCTCCCTGACACATACTCTAAATATAAAAACACCAATAATCCTCAAAGAAAATTTAAAGTAGACCTAATCTTTGCCAGGCAAAATGCAGACTGCTGACTTTTCTATAGGCGCAGATATGAAGAATCCAATAACATTTTCTTAGAGATCTCACCTGAAAAATCAAATCATTGCCCTCAACTCTGTTTAAGGTCCATTGGGTTTCAGGGATTTTCCTCTGGGTCTTGCCCCCCATCCTTTGTCATTTCTAACCACTGCAAATTGCATTTTGGGTTTGAACTTGGGGCCATGTCATGGCTTTGGGCTGGGTTTTTCCTGGATGTATACCACAGTCAGCACAGAGCACTGTGAAGAGAACACAAAGCCTCTTTGTCTCCTACCCAGTGAAGTATCTTAAGTACAGAGTGCAATGGGAAAGGGCTTCCATCCAGCTTAAACACACACACACACACACACACACACACACACACGCTCTTGCCCTTCCCTGCCATCCCCAGCCTGATCTTCTCTGTAGTGAGACAGTCCTCTGCACAGGCGCAGAGCCTGGTTCAGCTGGCCAAGTGGCCTCAGTCCTCTGGACAAGATTTGGCAGGCAATACCATGACAGAACCTCCCGCTTGGAAAATGCTGGTGCCGAGGATGCATCTGGGAGCAGCACATATGTGATTCCACTGGTTTTCACACAAAGAGGCAGACTGTGCCAGTGGCCAGCTGGGTACTCATCTGCAGCCACGGAGGCAGGAGTGAAGGAGCAAACCACTGATTCTCTTTGCATGGTCTCCCCAAATACCCTGTCTCTGCATAAACCATCTCGCCATCCCTCTCCTTTCTGACACTATGTTAACAGTATCCTTCGAGGAGGCCCCACTACACTCTGTGGGACCAGGAGACATATATATCTCCTTAGTCAAGCACTGTGCCTTAGACCCAGACACTTTCAACAGATTTGTTGACTTGGGGGCATGCAGGGATAGATGACTGGGGGATGGGGGATAGATGCATGGGTGGAAGAATAAAGCAAGCAAAGATGCTATTACCCCTCTCTAAAAGAACCGAGTCCTCTCACTGACAGCCTCAATCTGGACTCTCGGTCTCCAGAGAAGCAATACAGGCTGGGGTTAGCAGGGCCCTTGTATTACTGCCAACCCCCACTCTCTCACCCATGGCAGACATTGCTAACAGGCCACAGAATTCTTGCCAACAGATTCAAGACCTTGCCTCTCAATTTTCCTCACTAGTGGTCCAGGCAGGTACTACTTATCATCAGACAGGATGCAGCCACATTTCTGTCCCAGGGTTAGAACATGGGCTTTGGGGACTGAGACTGTCTTTAGGTCCTGATTCAATCATTTTTTGCCGTGAGACCTGGAGAAAGCTACTGAACCTAAGTTACCACAAAACTAAGCATTTAGTGTTTCTGTCTGTGTGAAGGAAGACAAAGAAAAAGAACTGAATTCATAAGGTTACTGTGGAGATCAATGGGAACGTCTAGTAAGCACCTGACATAATAGGTGCTCAATAAACACTAGTTATTTTTATCCAGAGACTGTTTATGGATTATCATGTCCCCTCTTTCTGTAGAAGGATTTTTCATCATTGTTACATCCATTGCTCAGTTTCATCTCTCCCCAGAGAATGACAGAGAAAGGGCAGTACATGAACTCTGACTTGGTGTGAGAAAGGCAGCACTAGCATGGACTGAGGAATGACCGTCTCTAATGAGCTAGCCTAGAATGATTCAGACAGGCATTGCGTGGAGGTTCTATACTCAAATGACCAGATCTGGAAGTGAGGAGACCTGGGCTCTAGTCAAAGCTGTGTCCCCAACTAACTAGATAAACATAGAGGTCACCTATTTTTTTCTGTGAGAGAAAGCCATCAGATTGCCTGAAGGCTGAAGTCCCTTCAACCCCCAATTCTGTGACGCTATCCAGTTGACATCTTGCCTCTTCAAGGACGCCTGGCCTGACCATTCCCACTGAGGCACGTAGAGCGAAGTCTGGCGCCCAGCCAGAGCTGTGGAGGTGTGCACTGTTACCATGCACACGAACCCAGCCCAAACATCCCCATACTCCTGTGCCTCACACACAGTAAGGGCTCTTGTGTTGACTCGGTTGATTTAACTGACCAGCTCAAGAACATGAGATTAGAAGCCAGAGACCAAGTTCAGTCCCAGCTCAACCAGAACCCACCTCTGTGGGCTGGAGCACATGAGGTAACTTCTTCAGAGTCTCTATTTTCTCACTTCATCAAATGGGAATCAAACACACTGCCTTGTGAGTCCCACAGAATTGTTGTGCTGGTCGATTCAACAAGATGTGTGTGTACACGGTACATAAACTATTAGATAAAGGAAAAGGGCATAATTAGTTTAGTTTGGAGGAAACCACCTCCTGGGGGCCTCTGAAGGCCTCTGCTTGAGGGTCATTCTCACCTTAGGGCAAAAACAGAAGAGACAGTTGCCTCCAGAAGAGCTATTTGGAGAAATCTTGCTAGGCCAGATAATGTTATCATAAAAGCATGTCGCAGAGGGGACTTTGATCTTATCGGACTGGAGGAACCAGTCCTGTGTCCAATATGGGGCAAGTCATGGGTTTTCTGCCACGTGTGGCTGTGCTCCAAAACATTCAAAGCATTCTTCCAGCATCGACAAGTAGGTCCCCATTCAGTTTGTTGGAAGTTAGGGAGAACACGATGTCACAGACCAGACAATATTATGAAGGAGGCATTTATTTTGGTTGCCAAGCCACACATAAGTTCCAATGCCAGTTCAACCACTTACGAGCTATGTGGCCTCTTTAATCGCTTTCACCTCACCTAGGACCGTTAACAAGGATGAGAGGTCTTGCACCTACTCTGGCATAGAAGACATGCTCCGTGAAATGAGTCATCATTGTTGCTATCATTTCCCTCTTTAGAGACTCCCCAGTCACTTGTCTCAGCCTGAACACAAGTGCCCTGAGGTTCTGCCTTTCTTCTCCTTCAACCCGCTATAGGCAACACTCCGTAGTCTGAACCTTTCCTGACTTCCTTCAACCAACTCTCCTTTGCCCCTCCCATCAGATAGGCCAGTTCCTGCCCAGAGATGCACCTCGTAATGTGTTCCCCACCCGGGTAACTTTTGCTAACTCATTGCAGCCCTGAAAGGCTCTAATTACAATCATTCTTAATGATATTCTTCCAGCTCATCTTCAGCAGAGAACATTCCCTGTTACTACTAGGTCCTAAAAACCCTTCTCAGGAATACTCCGCAGTTAGAGTCACAGTCCGAGGTAAAAACCCTCACACATTAGAGAAAGGAAACGGCACAATGTAGAAACAACAAAGCACAGGTTTTCTCATCAGAGAGATCTCTGGCCCGTGGGCAACTGTGTGACTGGAGCCCTTGCTTTCCTATCTGTAAAGTAGGGACGATAACAAGTACCTCATGGGTTTATTGTGACAAGTAAAGGAGATTACGTATCAGTCAGCTTTTGCTGCCTAACAAACCACCTACAAATTTACTGATTTACAATAACAACCACTTGTTCAGCTCACAAGTCTGTGGGTGTGCTATTTGGGCTGGGCTCAGCTGGGCTCTTGAAGCTCAGAACTCAAATAGCATTTACACCACATTAAACTGGTCGAAACAAATCACAAGGCCAGTCCAGATTCAAGGAGTGGGGAAACAGACCCTGCCTGTTGAGGAAAGTTGCTTAAGATTATCATTGAAATTTTTTAATGCTTTTATTTATTTCTGAGAGAGAGAGAATGAGATCATGCAAGGGGCAGAAAGAGAGGGAGAAACAGAATCTGAAGCAGGCTCCAGACCTGAGCTATCAGCACAGAGCCTGACGTGGGGCTCAAGTTCATAAACCACGAGATCCTGATCTCAGCCGAAGCCAGTTGCTTCATAGACTGAGCCTCCCAGGTACCCCTATTGTGGCAATTTTTGAATTCTACCATAGGTAATAAATATGAAACACCTGGCCCTCAAACTGAATAGATTTCTAACATATCTTCATTTCAGAAATCCTTGCGGTGGCCTTTTATATGAACCTAAAGAAATATTTGTTGAGTCTTTGCTCTCCAACCCTGCTCTAAATACTGGAGAGTAAGGAAGGATTTTAAATACGTTTATCCAAAATCTCTGCCCTCAACGTGCTCTTATTCTAATTGGGAGAAAAAACATACACACACAAAGATGAATTATGAGGCCAGAGTGAAGTATCAAGTTTAGGCAATAGTAGGCAAGCCATGACAAGGCCGGATGTGATTAGTTGCTAAATATAATATAGAGACAATAAGTCATGAGGCAGAAAAGGGGGTGTGTCTGGAGTCCTTGGGGAAAGCTTATAGGAGGAGGGAAGATTTAAGGTGGATCTTGGAAGATGGTTAGTTGCCACAAAGCACCAAAGTGACATGACTCCCCAACATCCTGTTTCTATTCAGTCTCCCTTTCTAGGGGTCCTCCTTTCAGAAGGTTCTCCCTATATCCACAGCCTGCATGCTTAGGCTCTGCTTCTGATGCTGTAGGGGCAAAGAAGTGAGATCCATGTCCCCAGAGCCATTAGTCAAAGGCAAGATCTTCCCTGGTGATAGACAGAATGGTAGAGTGGAAAGATTCTGGATGTTTTTAGTCCCCAAAGCTGGCAATATGTATCTTCTTTTCTTCTCCAAGGCTTCATCCCTTTATCTTTTATCTCTCATAGGGTTTGTTTTTACAGCAGTACATGGGACATCACAGAGGATTTGAATGTGACACTGCTGGCACGTAGTAGACAATGAATAAAATTTATACCCCCCCCCCTTCATGCTTCTCCTTTGCCTCTGCCATCCACATATAACTTATTCATTAAATGTTCCATGTATTACTGGTAAATAAGCACTAGGCCTTTGCTGTAGGATTCGTACAGCAAAGCTCATTCCAGGAGATCCCAGTATAGCACTAGAACACAAGAAAAGAGCTCATTCTTCCTGCTGACAGTTCCTGAAACTCGTCACGCTCACCCATGTCCTTGAGCAACTCACCCATCTTGCCCCATCCACCAACCTAGCTGACTAGCTAACCCTCATTCATCTTAGATGACTACTCCTCCAGGAAGACTTCCCTGTCCCTACCTCCCACCCATCCCTACTCTGGTTTAGGTATTTCTCCTACTGCTCCTATGGTAGTACATGGAACAACATAGGGTTTCAGAAAATGGTTATGGAAGGATGGAAAGATGGATGGATGGAAGGATGGATGGATGGATGGATGGATGGATAGAAGGGCGGTTAGCTCAGATATCCCAATTAGAAATCAATCTGTCAAAAGTTACTTTGACATTTTGGGGCCAGTATGAAGGGTCTCTTACGAGGCATAAATTACTCAAATCAGAGATGTAAGCTAAACTTTCTATGAATAGTGGGAGTAAATAAATGAAAAGGCTCATTCTCATAGAATAAGAGACCTGGCATGGAAAATTCCTGCACAGCACGATGCACACTTAATACTCACAGGAAACAGCAGGTAAGCAACATAATTAGAAGGAGATGCATAAGCCTGAGGAGCAAATGCCATTCCCCTTGGAAGTTTCCAGGGGCAAACTTAAGACAAGGTCCATGGAGACAAGATTCTTTACCAACTGTCAGACTCAGTAAGCACAAGACCCCAAACTTGAAATGTTTGGGAAGGAAATGTTTCTGTCCGTGGAGACTGAAGTTAGTGGCTCTGAGATCCCTAGCATAAATCATTTCCATTCTGCCAAAGTCTTCAGCCAGCAATGGGACCAGGAGAGCCCCTGCTCTCAGCTTCCTAATGCCTACTTTCTCTCTTACCCTACACAAAACCCTCACCACCCCCTGCTCCACCTCATCCTGCAATGTGGCCTAAGTGTTTTGAGATCACAGAAAAATAAACATAGCCTATTTCATTTGAAACACCATGAAATTTTTCTTTAAAAAAAAACTCATACAGCAAAAACAAAGCAATTGATTCAGATGTTAAAGCCATGAAGAACATGTTATCTGAATTTAATAAAAGGGAATGTATACCAATAGTGCATGATATTTTAAAGAAAGGTGTCAAACAAAAGAGAAAGGAACTGATCTCTTCTTCCACATTTCCTCCCTCAGTTCTTTCTTTCTTGCCTTCTTGATATCCACACAAGAAACCTTTACAGATTGTCATGTGCCAGGCAGTGTGCTAGGCCCTGTGATGTAAATTGAATGTGGCCCAATTGTTTCCCACAGTCTAAGGGAGACAATGGCAGGTGATATGCAGTTATCGTACAGCATAAGACAGGAGATGAGAGAGATACGTCCAGAGCACAACGAGGGCACAGAGAAGAAACGTTCAAATCAGTCTAATGGGTCACAGAAGACTCCCCCAATGAAACAACATCTGGAGGGTGAAGGTGATTTTAAGGATAAGCGGGGGTTTGTTTGGGGCGCCTGGGTGGCTCAGTCAGTTAAGCGTTTGACTTCAGTTCGGGTCATGGTCTCACGGTTTGGGTTCATGGGTTGGAGCCCCACGTCGGGCTCCGTGCTGACAGCTCAGAGCCTGGAGCCCGCTTTGGATTCTGTGTCTCCTTCTCTCTCTACCCCTTGTCCACTCACATACACACATTCTCTCTCTCTCTCTCTCTCTCTCTCTCTCTCTCTCTCAAAAATAAACATTAAAAAAAAAAGTCATTCAGGCTCTGTGCTGACAGCTCAGAGCCTAGAGCCTGCTTCAGATTCTGTCTCCCTCTCTGCCCCTGCCCCACTCGCACTCTGTCTCTCTCTCTCTCTGCCCCAAATAAATGAACATTAAAAAAAAAAAAAAAGAAAAGAAAAGAAAGAAAAAAGGGGTTTGTTTGCCAGGCAAAAAAAGATGCAATTTCCACACAGAGAGAATGGCAGACACAAAAGCAGAGCAGTGAATCAGCATTTGCAGAACCATTGGTCCCTCATCACAGCTACAGGAATGAGGAAGGCAAAGCAAAAGAGAGACACAAGAGTCAAATTACGAAGCGTCTTGTGTGTAAAACTGAGTTTGTATTTTATCTTGAGAGCTATGAGAGCTCCTGGAGGGCTCTAAGCAAGCAACCATGATCTGGTTTGCATTTGGAAAAAGGACCCATCATAGGGTGGAGGATAGACAGGAGGGGGGTGAGACTGGAGGCAGAAAGACTACCTGGAAAAGTGCTGGAGTAAGCTTGGTGAGAAAGGGAGGAGGCCTGGTGGACCAAAGCAATGGCCATAGGAAAAAATGGTTGATAGTCTTTTAATTTTGGACAGAATAATGTATTTTTGGATAAAACATCCCAGCAAATAACATATTGTGTGATCAGCCTTACTTGTAGTTTCCTTCACATTCCTTTTATATTTCCATCAGTATCAGGTTTGGGGGGGGGGGGGAAATATGTCTTTGCCATCACTGTGATCAGAAGCTAGCCCTATGTCCTTGGCCCATCCCAATCACTGACTAGCTTGTTCCTTCAGGTGAGTCACTAGTTCTATCTGAGACTCAGTTTCCCTATTGATAAAACAAGATCATAAAGCTTGTCGTCTAACCTTGCATGAAAATTAAGTAAAATAATTTAATATATATTGTTTCAACAAGTTACGTTGAAAAATGCCATAGATCATCACACACTGTACTGTATTAGGAATATTTTGGATGCAAATGACAGAAAAGCCAACCTAAATGGGCTCAAGCTAGGAAAAGAATATGAGCCGATCTGGCTTCAGACACAGCTTGACTCAGGATGATGATGTCCCCAGGGTCTGAATCTTGGCCTGGTTCCTCTTACACAGGCTCCACCCTTAGGCTCACACTGCAGTCTCCTTCTCAACCACTAGCAACTTCAGACGCACACAGAGGCCCCCAAAAGCACAGGATGAGAATGTGAGGGACAGTTCTCTTAAAGCAAAAGTGGAGTCATTAAGCAAGGCAAAGGGAATATATACTGGGTGCAAACTCCAGGTGTCCCTTACAACATACTTCGCAGTTGGGAGCCACTCAAAGCCTCTGGTTGCTAAGCAGCTGTGTAGAGAGTAACCAGCCTCACTGTGGTTGCCACCATTCTGAGACGGAGCACTCAAGAGATGTGGCCCTTCTTTCCACTTATGTCATAATCGTAAAATGGTCATTTATTGTCAAGCTTTCAAGTAGTCTTCCGAATGCTCTCATAACACCTACAAGCTATTCAGGGATCACCAGGATTCCACAGGACCCATTTAAGAGGCACTTCCAGAGGTAATGCGAGGCAGAGGGCAAGAGAGAGCTTCTAGCAACAAGAGAGGGCCTAATGGGCAGGAATCAGATAAAAGAATCTGACCGTAATCAATAGTAGTTGTATTTATAAGAGGCATCCTCTTCCTCGTTGGAAAGTACCTTCTAGACCCTGGGGGCTCACCCATTTCTATAAGGTTTAAATCGTTCCACGAATCTTTTGTGCACAGCCACCTTGTGAGTGGACCCCAAGAGTGAGTTGCCCTTAGGTATTCCATCAGAACGTGTCCAAGGGCAGTGAAACACACAAAACTAACAATTGTCTGGCCATCAAGAAAGATGACCGTCAACAACTTAGAAGGTGGCTGCCATCATTTCTTTGGCCACAAGAGAGCAAAGAGGGGATGAAGCTTTTCCTGCCTTGCAGTTGGCAATGTAGACCAACAGAATGCCTCCTTGAAGGCTACCTCTCAGAATCTGTTTCCTTTAACTTTATTCCTGAATACGTGCATAGTTCATTCCTCTATCAGAAAGCAAGCTTCTCGAGGGCAGACGCCGTATCTTTTCCATCTCCAACGCTAATACTTAACCACTAAGCCTGGCCCATAGTAGGTGTTTCATAAATGTGTATTGAATCAATGAATTCACTTTGCTAGGCACTGGCATATATAAAGGTCTAAAAGACAGCTCTGTGCATAAAGGTCTCATAACTTGGTGGAGTAGAAAATGAGAACATAACGGATTTGAAATAAGGCAAGGTGTTCTAAGTGTACCCTGCACTCCCATGGCCCTTTTCTGTTTACAAAGCACTAAACCGCATTCATTTTCTTATCTGATTCTCCAGACACCCCAATGATGTTGACATAGCAGATTTGTTAGTCTCATTTTATGAGACATCATCAGTTACTTGAGACGCAAGGGGCAGAAATACTCAACCAAAGTCACAGGACTTATTAGTGACAGAGTTTGGACTGGCTCTGAATCCCAGGTCTGGACCTTTCTTATGATGTCTTTGCAGATTGAACACAAGGAGGTTCAACTGTCCATATCAAATATGGTGGAACTGACTTAATTGTTAAAGATCAACCTTATGTTATTAAAAGTGCTTTCTTAATTATACTCTTTTTTAATTGCCGCACTGAATTTGTGTAGTGATTTTACAGATAAGAGAACGGAGATAGCATTTATGTGTCCCAAGTCTAGACTAAACTGTAAAACTAGTCAGCAACTAAGTTAAACGTAGAATCTACAACTCCTGAGTCACCACTCCCCCTTTGGCCCTGTCTCTTGCCTTGAAAAATCGCAGAATCATGGAATACTCAGATGGTAGGAATAGAAGAAACCTTATGTAGTGTACCCTCCCAACCCATGCAGATTTCCTCTCGTCCAGCTTCTCCAGTGAGAACGCACTACTCACCACATCAGAGTACAGGCCTTCCACTCTTGAAAATCCCTGGCATTGATCTTTCTGTCATTAACAAATTGAATTCTGACTCCCTGCCATGTCCACTCATTGGTTCTGCATTGGTCCAATTTCTGTTTATGCTTACTGGGTCCCTGCCATGTGTCAAGCAACCCCTGGGTACTATTATTATGTCCATTTTGCAAACAAAAAAAACTAGACCTTTGAGAGGTTAGGCAATTTACCCAAGAGGTAAGCCCAGATCTGCCACTTAAAAATACAATGCTGTCTGTGGCTTTTACTTCAGAGACACACAAATGAAATGCACGCCTGTCTCCAGGTAGAGCCGATAAGACCAGTTTTGTAGACATGGCTCTCTCTATGCCACTCTCCTGTTTTACAAGTCAGTAAATGTTCAGGAGCTCCCAATCCAATGTATGAGGTTAATTAATAATATGTAAAAGTTTATAGTTTATACAGTATAATCTCATAAACATTTATTAGTATGCTAATAGAGAGTAATGGCCATGTGAGCATAAAATGAGACAGGGGCTGGATGACAGAGTGAAAGAGCTGTTGAAAAAGCATGGTATCACTTTTTTACCAGAAAGAGCATGATCTCCCTACAGATTCATTTTCCTGGTCGCACCTCTCCATGACCCTGACAGGATTGAAAGGATGCTGACCTTAGAATCGGGAGATCTGGGGTCTAGTTCTGACTCTGCCCTTAAAGAGGGAAACAGCACTGACCTTTATTGAAATCTACTCTGTGTCCACGCTCTGCGAGGCACTTCCCCAGTGAGTTCTCCATTTGCTCTACCTGGGTGAGCTCACGCAATTACTTGGCACATTATAAATGTTCCATTCTATTTATTCAGGGGCTTCTGGCTGGCTCAGTCAATAGAACATGCAACTCTTGATTGAGTCTCCAAGAGACTCTTGATCTCAGGGTCGTGAGTTCAAGCCCCACATTGAGTGTAGATATTACTTTAAAAAATAATTTCCTATTTGTAAATAAATAAACAAACAAACAAATAAATAAAATAAATAAATTTCCTATTTGTAAGTAAATAAACAAACATAGAGATGCAATCCTATGTATTCAATTATGCTGAATTGAAATGAAATTGCTCTCCTTCTCTGGGCTGTTTTCTCACCCTATCTCTAGGGGTCTTTGTATATTGCACTCTGATTCCAAGAAAGGTTTCCACCATCTCTCCCAAATACATTAGGCACGTGACATAAAATTTAAGTCATCCCACTCTCTTGAAGTCTAACACAAGGCAGTTTAGCGCCAGAGAAATGGCGTAAGAGAGGCACCTGGAATTTTGTCCGTCACTGCCCTTGGTGGCCAAGGACAAGTCACTGAATGTACTACAGTCAGTTTCCTCATCAGATAATAAAGATCTCATGACAGAGAAAGTCATGAAATATGTGGAAGTATCTAGAAATTCATTTACTGAGCGCCAGCTGTAAACAAGCTGTCAGGCGAGGACATTGGGAATACAAAGACAGCTAAAATCCGATTTCTGCATTTAAGAAGTTCACAGTGTAACCTATAATGGAGAATGGAGGGCAACAAATAATCCTTAAGCAAACAAAAGAAAGTTATAAATAAAGTTCTATGGGGAAAAAAAAGAATAATTCATTTCATTTCAATGGGATTTTTCAGAGAATGCTTCATTAAAGAGAAGGATTACATGTTTGACCTAGCCATGAAAAACAAGGAGAGAATTTTGCAAGTTGCCCGTTTTTAAACCTAACATTATATTTATAACGCACATAGGTTTTATTTATTTTAACTATGATATACTATTTTATTTTTTTAAACCACAGTATATTTGCCAACTAGGGGACAATTAAGCCGTTACCACTTGTGCACTGTTAGATTGACTATCCCTGTACATGCTTTGGTCACATGTGAGATCCTTCCCTATCAGGGACAATTGTGAATAAAATTACTAGGTATTGCTAAATGGCTCCCCAAAGGACATGGGCAGATTAATACAATTATGCAAAATATAAAATCACATAAACAATGTTATGGATGATTTGTGGATGCATTTAGATATAGTAAAAGCACACTGGGAATGATTACATCCGACTTCACCATGGAGCTTACCTCTGGGGAGGGGAAGGATAAGGGCCTTAGCCAAATGTCGACATCTCTTCAAGCTGGGTGATGGGCATATGAGTTTCTGGTAAACAATTTCTGTTCTCTGGATGGAAATGTGAAATAGCTCATAATGAATCCTGTTTAAATTAGAAGACCCAAATCAGGCTGAGAAATGGGGAGAGGCTGGCCTTCCAAGCTGAGGGAAGCACAGCAAGAGCACAGAATAATGAATGCCCGGCCTGGTCTGGATGGGGCACATAGCATGGCTTTGACGGGAGGGAAGGATGCTTTGGGGGGGGGGGGGGGCGGGGGGGGAAATGGACACCAGCCAGACCAAGGTATCTGGACTGCATTCCGAAACCAATGGGGAACCGCTGATATCCCTGAGGACCGTAAGCCTGTGTGCTTCTGGCCGCCTCCCCCATTACTTGGACCCCACAAAGGGCACCGGCCACCCCTCTCCTCCCCACACATCTCCTGGCCTCCAGCAGATGCTGCAGTTCTGAGCTGGAGAGCCAGGCGGTTGGGAGGCCAGGGCCCCCTCCGCGGCAGCCCTTTGAGATGAGTCAGCTCAGAGCTGCTAACATGGAAAATGTGCATTGTCTCATGCACAGGTGTGAGAACCGGGGGGAGCTCTGAGCCAGCGCCGTCCGAAGCTCAATGAGAGTTCAAACAATCCCCAGAGCCGGCGAGAAGAAAATTGTCTCATAAAACTTCCCATTGATTTTAGCTGGATCCTTATAAATTCCCGTGGGGCCAGATTGCTTTTAACATGATTAATATCCCTGCCTTCCCTGAGGCACGTTAGTTTCTCTCTCTCTCTCTCTCCCGGTCTCTCTCCCCACCCCACCCCCAAACATGTACACAGCCACACCACACACTCACACCCTCTCACACACACACACACGTTCTGTCACACACTCGGTCATGCTTTCCGGCAGGGACATGTGCACACACAGAGATGCATGGTTTCTGCGTGAGTGCCTCTCACACTCCTTAAACATAGGGTTAAATGTTTCCCTTGTCAGGAAACTTCGAGTCTGTTTCCTTTTGCAATGTGTTTTTCACACTTATCTCAAATCTGGCTAGGCTTTGCCTTATGACCAAAATTTTCCCTTGAAAACAGCCTGAGTTCACATAACCCAGCGCACAGGCCCCGCATCAATCATGGGGCCCGATGACTGGTGGGTCGGCCCCACGAACCAAAACAAGCCACTCAGCAGCTTGTTCTGGGCTCTGCCAGGGCTTCCCAGGGTTCAAGAGGGGAGAAGACAGCTCAGTGAGTCCTACACCCAGGGGAGCACAGACCTGAGGCCAGAGGCACCAGGAGCTTCACAAACTTGTGAAAGAGCAAACATAACTCTGGGCTTTGTTCAGGGAATCACAAGGAATCAGGAGAGGCGGAGTCAGCTGGCCCTCTCCACAGCACAGGGAAAACTCCAAATGAACTTATACACAGAAAATGGTCCCAGAGGATACAATTTCCAGCAGATGTCAGCCTTCAGGACTTGTTATTTTGGTGGAGAAATCAGTGTGTGTCATCAGAAGGGAAAACATCCGTAATAGCTCTTTTTCAAAGGCACACAGCTTAGTAGAGACGTTAGCTCACATCTACTACCATCCGGGAAACCCGCTCCTCAGTCAAGAAACGTTCACTGCCAGGTACTGCATGCTGTCTGCTCATCAAGCAGCCCCCCCGCCCCCCCGGAGGTTCCCCAACCACTCTTCCAATTCTTAGTCTTCACCAAAATCTACCAAAAGAAGGTAGATTCCAGCTAGTAAGAACAATTTGTGAGAAACCAAGCTTTCCAGAACTGATAGGGTGCCCTTTGAGTAGATACCAATGGCCAAGGAGAAAAGTGGGCAGCAGCCATATTGAGTTGTGGAGAGGGGGTTTTCATCCATCTCACGGCACTTTGGGAGATTTGTAATTCCAAGTGTTAAAAAACAAAATTCAACTGAGTAAATTTTAAAGATCTTGTTGGCTTCATTCGATGACTCATGAAGCAGGCAGCATCCCATCCAGCAGACAGAGAGAAGATGTAGAGGTATACACATGAAAGAATTTTATGGGCAGAAGGGAGCAGGATCAAGGAAATACTGGCAAAAAAGCAGATCAGTTATAACAAGGCTACTTTCCTCACTGGCTGGCAGGGGGTTTATCAGGCAGATGACCTAACTAGTGCTGATCAGGTGATTCCTGACTGACTGATCCAAGGTTCCATTTCTAAGAGAGCTGAAACTGTAATTAAGTTTTTGGTTTGGTGATGTGGGCCTTAGCATAAGTGACTCCATTTTGGGCCTCCCGTGTTATTTTTAACCCAAGCTCCATTGCAGGCCTTACTACCACCTGGAAGGCAGTAGCCCCCACCTCAGAGCTCCTACAGCTCATCACCAGTACCTGTGTCTTTAGTGATCTTTCCATGTGCAGAGATCGTTCTCAGATGAAGTCTTTGGAATTTGAAAGCACAAACTCAATCTCATTCTTTCATCCCCACACCTCCTAGCACAATGCTGGCACACAGTGAATGAATTATTTTATTGATGGCAGTGCTTTGGAAAGGAGGTGTACACAAAAAGATGGTCCTGGGAACCTTCTGTCTGGATGGTTCCTAGAAGGCAGACAATCCAGAGTGGAATCACATCAGGATCCTCCCCCATCATCGCAGCTCAGATCCAAACATGGTGACACATAGTGGACCTTCTCTGTGCATCAGTCGTGCCCCATATTGGATGCCATGGGAATATCTGCAGGTGTTTAATGCACTATCTCTTTTGTGTAGCAAAGTGGTTAAAAGCAAGGATAGTGGGCATCAGGCTGCTTGTGGTTCAGATTCCAGCTTTACGTCTTAATGAGTGATTCTGGGGTTCACCGATCTCATTGCTAGAATAAGGATATGAAGAGTTTGTACCTCATAGGGTTGTTGTGAAAAGAGGTGCTTTGTTGCATGTAAATCTAGACTAGTGGCTGGCATATTTATCTAACAATAAATATTTACCATGTGTCAGGAACTGCTCTAATTGCTAAAAACAAAAAACAGCAATGAATAAAAACAACAAACAAAAAAATCGAAGTCTTCATGCAGTTAAAAGTCCAGTGGGGACATTGCCCTAAATATATATCATTGGTCTTTTTTTTTTTTTTAATTTTTTTTCAACGTTTTTAATTTATTTTTGGGACAGAGAGAGACAGAGCATGAACGGGGGAGGGGCAGAGAGAGAGGGAGACACAGAATCGGAAGCAGGCTCCAGGCTCCGAGCCATCAGCCCAGAGCCTGACGCGGGGCTCGAACTCACGGACTGTGAGATCGTGACCTGGCTGAAGTCGGACGCTTAACCGACTGTGCCACCCAGGCGCCCCGGTCTTTTTTTTTTTTTTAATGTTTATTTTATTTTAAAGAGAGAGAGGAAGAGAAAACAAGTGTGTGCGAGCAGGGGAAGGGCAGAGAGAGGGGGACAGAGGATCTGAAGCAGGCTCTGTGCTGACAGCAGACAGCCCGATATGAGGCTTGAACCCCCAAACCGCGAGATCATGACATGTGCCAAAGTAGGATGCTTAACTGACTGAGCCACCCAGGCACCCCTCATTGGTCTTTTTTTTTTAATGTTTATTTATTTATTTGGTGAGAGAGTGTGTGTGTGTGCACGCACAGTGGGGAAGGGCAGAGATAGAGAATCCCAAGCAAATTCTGCCCTGTTAGTGCAGAGCCCGACACAGGGACTCCATCTCACAAATGGTGAGATCGTGACCTGAGCCAAAATCAAGAGTTGGACGCTTAACCAACTGAGCCACCCAGGCACCCCTATATCATTGGTCTTCATAATTAGTTTATTTTTATTATTTCTATAGCATCACCCTTTGTCTCCCCTACCGACCTTTATCTCCAGGCCTGGTAAAGTTCCAGGCACACGATAGCTATTCGGTCAACAGGTTTTGAATAGACAATGACTAGATGAATCCATAACTGTAATATTGCCATATTTATGTTAATCTCAAAGTTATATTAGCCAACGTGTATTGAGCCCCGGTCTAGCAGCTGAAATGTCCAGACTCAGTTAACCCTCACAACAAACCCACAGGGCCAGTACTGTTATCACCCTCATTATCTGGGTGAAGAAGCAGGCAGACAAAATTCAGAGACCTTGTTCACGACCAACGAACCAGAGTTCATGCTCAGACTGCCCATGTCACCCTGCCTCTCAAGAGAACAGAATGAACCAGATTTTTAAGATGCACAATGGACACCCTTCCCACAATTAGGAGGAAATTAGTCGGTGCTTGGACCCTTGCAGACACTTAACTCACCTGGCTGGCCTTGGTCCACCTTGCATAAAGTACCCAGGCGGATCACCCTAAGTGACAGATCTGATCGAGTCATCTGGTCAGTTCCCTGCTTGAACACCTGTGAGTCCCTGTTGTCTTTAAAAATGTTCTTCAAACATTTTTCTCTGCTGTCATCTACTGTAAAATATAGATTTTACATGGTAACCCAGCACTTACAAATATATGCACATAGAACTGAAACAACAGTTTCCAGAAGCAGCACCTGCCCTTTGTGTCGTATACCTTGTATACTACAGGAAGTAGATACACGGTTATATCTTGTGCCAGATTATCTTCCCTTTCCCCTCCCGGATCTACTCCCCCACCCCCTCCATCCTACCCTGCTCTGGGTTCAATGTCAGCCTCAGCTACTAGGTCTCTGTGTGACCATGGGCAAGCTATTTAACATCTCTAAGCCTCGATTTTCTTCCTGGTGAGAAATGGAGATGATGATAATAACAGCCAGCTCATATAGGACTGAATGAGTTTGGACACATCCAATTCCTAGAGTATGCCTAGCTTATAGCAATAGTCCAAGAAATGTTAGCTATCATTATGATTATTCCAAGTAGAAATAACAGTAAATGTGCATTAACTTTCACTAAGGTACTTTAATGCTTGGCTCTGATTTAGTGAGGAGACGTCAGACATAGGAATTGTGTCCATAGTCTTTGAGCTACAAGACTGAAATAACTATTTGATTTGATTTAATTTGATACGATTTGACTTGATTTAATTTTTTAAGTAGGCTCCACACCCAGCAGAGTCCAATGTGGGGCTTGAACTCATGACTCTGAGATCAAGACCTGAGTTGAGGTCACAAGTCAGACACTGAACCTACTGGGCCACCTAGGTGGTCCAAAATGACTATTTAAAAAAAATTTCTTTTAACGTTTATTTATTTTTGAGACAGAGAGAAACAGAGCATGAACAGGGGAAGGTCAGAGAGAGAGGGAGACACAGAATCGGAAGCAGGCTCCAGGCTCCAAACTGTCAGCACAGAGCCTGATGTGGGGCTCGAATCCACAAACCGCGAGGTCATGACCTGAGCCAAAGTCAGACGCTTAACCAACTGAGCCACCCAGGAGCCCTGCCAAAATGACTATTTTAGAAAGAAAGCCAGCAACATGTTGTTTGAAGCAATTTTTAAGGCAAAATCAGATCGATTGCCCTACGGATCTCAGTTGTCCCAAACTGTATGTTAGAAGACAGCTTTCAACCAAAGAGCAGTTTCATCTCTGACAGTGTCTTACTGTGTCCAGAGTCAGAAACCTGAGCAAGTGACATTCCTAACAGACTTACCTAACAACATGTTTCAGGTTACTGGGGAGTGAGGCCACCTGGGTCTCCCTTGTGATCCTTTTGCATAAGCACAGGCAATGGCTTTTTATTCTCCAGAGCTCAGGATTATTCCCAAAAGGCAACCACCCAGGTTAACAGCCAAACCCTAAAAGGTGTCAAGGCTGTCTATTAGGAAGAAAGAAAAACCTCAAGTTGTAAGTCACTTGGAAGGCTATTTAATTATAAAATGTGTGAAGCTGAGTTTTAAATGTGAAGGTTCATATGGGCTGTTTCTTAGGACTCTTTGGAAAGTGTTAACTAGTTATCATTATATGAAATTTATGAATGTACCAGGCCCAGGGCTGTATATTATTTCCTAGACCCCTCAAGAATTCCCAGTTACAAGGAGCTGGTATTCACTATTTAGACATTCCAATGCAGGCATCAAATTCAAGGCAAAAGCCTTGAATGGAAACATTTGTATTAATAGTCTGATCACCAAAAACTCTTCTAACTTTGGAACATGTTTAGCATCTTTATTTTTTTTTTTCAACGTTTTTTATTTTTATTTTTGGGACAGAGAGAGACAGAGCATGAACGGGGGAGGGGCAGAGAGAGAGGGAGACACAGAACCGGAAGCAGACTCCAGGCTCCGAGCCATCAGCCCAGAGCCTGACGCGGGGCTCGAACTCACGGACCGCGAGATCGTGACCTGGCTGAAGTCGGACGCTTAACCAACTGCGCCACCCAGGCGCCCCTAGCATCTTTAAATAATGTTTAGGGGCACCTGAGTGGCTCAGTCGGTTCAGCATCCGACTTCAGCTCAGGTCACGATCTCACAGTTTGTGGGTTCAAGTTCCGCTCTGTGCTGACAGCTCGGAGCCTGGAGCCTGCTTCAGATTCTGTGTCTCCCTTGCTCTCTGCCCCTCCCCCACTCACACCCTGTCTCTCTCTCTCTCTCAAAAATAAACATTAAAAAATTTATTTAATAAAAATAAAAAAATAAATAATGATTAAACAGCCACATTCTTACCTTCTCCCTCCTATAGCTCAATAATGTGAATCTTCTTCCTGTCTATACTGCACACACACACACACACACACAGACATGCACTAACCCATTTTGAAAACATAATCACTGCTGATAGAAACAGCCTGGTTTAAGGTGTGTTGGTGCAGTACATTAGCCATGAAGTGTCCTCAAGAACTCCACCCCAACTGAAAACCAACTCCTTCCAGTTACAAGAATGAATGAAGTCACAGTCACTGATGCCATTTTCCCTTTCTCCATTTGTTACACTGTGAGATCAAGGAGAAGGGCTGGGAAAGGTTGGCAGATGTTACCAGAAACCACCCTTTCATAAGCCCACATTCAAGTTTTCATTCTACAAATAGGCTGGGATAAGGGCAGCCTAGGGAAAGGGAGACTGTGCTCCAAAGATGACTAGATGCTGGTCCCTACCCTCCACCTGGTCATAGAGCAGTAAAGGATACAACTGATGTACCAGGAATTGCAAACAGTGTCATAGCTGCTATGGCAGAAGTCTGAGCAGCCTCAATAGGCCACACTGGGAGAGCTGGGCCCCGTGGTATGCAAGGCCATGTTTAACAACCAGCTCTCTGAGGGAAAAGAAGTTCTAATACGTAGCTCATGCCAATTGCCATGGTATAAATAATCCCTGTGAGACCAATTTCAAGCTAGCAACATATATCACAGAACAGAGGGCTGGAAAAAGATGTGTAAGAATAAACCACTACATGGTACTCCATGTATAATCCCAAGTACAGATCAGAGTAAAACATAATAAAATAATCTGGAGGCAATCAATTTGGAGTACTTATTAACTCTGTCATCCCTATCATTTATTTGATTGCAAATTGATATCATTTAAGTTGTAGTGGTGGCTATGTTTAACAACCAACTCGCAAAATTCCTATAATTTTTAACAATTGACTTTCCCCAGTGGTTTCAACCCACTTTAGCGCGCTTCTGGATGGACTTCACCCAGACGGAGGGTTGACCAGGGCACCAGCTGCGGGGTGGGGATTCAAGAGGCCAGATGTGAGCTGAGAGCTGACTCGAAGCCATGTGGATCAGCAAGAGGTAGGGGTACAGGCCAAGCCAATATTTAAGGGGAACGGGAAGCCAGACACATAAATGAGACAAAGTACTAACAGCAGACCATGAGAGCAGAGTTGATTGGAGGCCAAGTCATAGTCGGAAAGAGAACAAAGAGAACAAACAGGTGGGGGGAAAGTGAGAAGGTTTTTGGAAGGTGTCACAGATATCTGAGAGATCAGCATTGCTTATGTTTATTAGTGAATAATCTTGAGAATCATTCATGAGCACTTAATAACCATTATTGAGCCTTTAGAATAGGTACTGTTTTAGGTGCTTTACATGCTTTCTGCCCCTACTGATAGCCCCATTTTATAGATGGAACAGACAGCCGAACTTCAGAGTCTACTGTGGTATCTGCTAAGCAATACAGGTGCATGTTTGTGTTAGACTGGTTTGAAATGCTGTACAGAAAGCAAACAATACATTGAAGAAACACACCAAAGTGGAATAAATACATGTTTTTGACAGTGTGTTCTAATACTTGGTCCAAAACAATATATGTGTTCAGAGATATCACCACACGTTCCTATGGCGGGAGCGGGGAGCAGGGGGGAGAGGACTGTGAAATTAAGCAATGGTTGATCCTACCTTTTGGTGAACCAGATGAGTACAATGATGGAAAATACACAGATAGTCCCTGCCTTCATGAAGCTCCAGTTTTCACTCTTTTAACCCCACGCCCAACCCCCTGGATTTGACACTACGAGCAGTCCATACTTCTTCCTGAGTCTCCTTCCTCCAAGCACAATGACTTTGTTTCCCCTTGATCCAAGGCCAGTACCTGCAAAACACCCCAATCTGTTCCCAACCCCAGCCCAAGCAGAGTCCTCGGTCCTTGCTCGCCTTGAGAGGAGAGTCTAGCCTGTGAGTTCCTTGAGGTCTTGCAGAAATTTTTTCACAAGATCCAACACAGTGCCTGGTACAATAAATACTTGTTGAACTGAACATCAAGCCTGCCAGAGCAGACGGAAGGCATTATCACAGCTTCATATTTATTAGGCCTTCTCATTTTATGATTCACTACATGGGACAGAAGCCAACTGCCCCTCTTCCCTTCGGAAGTGGCCTTCTAACTCAGAATGACACAGTATTGCACATTCCCGACAGAGAACCACAAATGCCTCCCAAATGCTTCAGGCTGGCTGGAAGCTATAAACTGAGGCTCAAGAAGTGTTTTCTTTGCAGCCGTGTCTTTGAATAGTTGGGGCACGTGAGGAAGAGCCATTATTTCGCACACGGTGCTTCGGGGAAGTGAGCGATCAGGTCTCACCCACCGACCTGGGAAAGTTTCCATGAATTCTTTTTTTTTTTTTTTTTTTCCGTGATGCTCCGTTTGCTAACTTGGGCGAGGGGAGAGGTCTGTTTTCAATTAGGGCTGCTCAAAAAAGTGTTTTTCAATAGCCTGTAAAAATAATCCAATAAAGGCCTTAGAGGTGTGAGCTGTTGTCATCATCCTGTTTGGAAAACGTCACTCAGAATGCACCCAAAAGTGAGAGAGGGAGGTTGTGACGCCTTCAAAAAATTAATTTGTGAAATGAACCTGCGGGATTAGTTGTCCCCCTTTGTACCAGCTTTAATGTGTCCTCCACCAGGGAAATCTGAGGCTTTGGATCATTAGCCGGGTTGGATCACATTACCCTCTTTGGCTCTGCAGAAATCACACTTTTCATTTTGCCTTTAATCCTAAAGGTCACCGGGAAGGTTAGCCTCAAACACAAATGATACTTTGTGGTCTTACTTTCAGACAATTATCAACTCATAAATCTTGGTCAGACTGTAATGAGAGTACGAGAAATAATTGAATTCAGTCCAGACGAGCAGTGTCAGAGGGGGAGAGACCTGTGGGGGACGTGAAAGGCCAAGAGGGGTGGGGGTGGGGTCCAGCCTGGGAGCCAGAAAGTCTTTGTTGACTCCCGTTTGTCCTTGTTGAGGTTTGGATGGATATGAGTGAGGCCATTAAAGATGATGATGGTCCAGTGGGAGCTCGAAAAATAGAGGGTAAGACCTAAGTAAGAGCTCAGATGCAAAGGCAGCCAGCAGAAATGAGACAAGAAAGGAGCCTGGGACTGAGAGGCTGAGAGTCCCAGTTCAGCCACTGACCACGCTATGTGGCCCCAGGACAACCATTTCACAGCCGGTGCTGGGAATGAGGCTGCCAGCCCTTCCCCGCACCCAGCCCTGCATCACGAGATTGTCATAAGGATCACATGAGGGGAGGCTGGGTGCCTCAGTTGGTTGAACATCTGACTTCAGCTTGGGTCATGATCTCATAGTTTGTGGGTTTGAGCCCTGCATCAGACTCTGTGCTGACAGCTCAGAGCCTAGAGCCTGCTTCGGATTCTGTCTCTCTCTCTCTCTCTCTGCCACTCCCTTATTTGCTCGCTCTCTCTCTCTCTCTCTCTCAATCGCTATCTCCTCTCACAAAAATAAATAGAACATTTTTTAAAAAATTTTTAAAGATCACACGAGATAACACACCGAAACTTTTTTTAAAGTTCAAAAAAGACAGTATTCTTAAGCACGGTAACTGTTTAATTAATCCACAATAATTTGCAGAAGACACTGTTGGCTGTGTATTCCTCATATATCCAAAGCGAGTCTACTTCTGGGTCCAATCCAGCATCGTCTTTTTTACCCAGATTATTGGAATAGTTCAATAATCATTCTCTCTATGAACGCCCCCTTCCATAGCCCACTCTCTATCCAGCATCTAGTCATGGATCTTTAAATATGCCATGTTACTCTTCTGATCCAAACCCTCCCATTTCACAGGAGTAAAGCCAAAGTCTCAAGATTCTCTACAACCTTGCAGGGTCAGATGCCCATTTCTTCCCTGACCTCACCTCCCACTGCTCTCCACCCTAGTGTTCCTCCAGCCACATCAGTCTCCTTGCTACTCCCCACACCCATTGGGCATGCTCCCACTCCGGTCTTGCTCTGACCCTTCCCTTGGTACAGAATGCCCTTTGCTTAGATATATATGCATAGCTAGTTGCCCATCTTATACTCTTTACTCGAGCTGCCCTATCCCTGACTCTTTAAAATTACATATAACTTATTTATTATATCTATTATAACCTATTTATTATATCCATTATAACCTATTTATTACATATGTTATAAACTTTTTATTGTATATGTTAACCACCTCCCCCACTACAATGTAAGCTGCATCAGGACAAAGATTTTTATCTGTTTTCTTTACCCCAGTTCCTAGAAGCGAGCCTGACATGAAATAAGCACTCAATGTTTGCCAAACTGAAATGAAAACTTGATTTCCATTGGACTGGATAGATTTCCATGTGACTAGATCCCTCATTTATGACACTGCTTAGATACTGAATTGACTAATAATAGCTCCAAACTGCTTTTTCTGGAACTACTTGTATCAAGCCCCAGATGAAATGCGTACTTTTTTTGTCAGTCCGTGTGCCCACCTGTGTGCCTTCCAGGGTAGCATGCACCATATTCGGTTTCAGTTTTGTTGTTCTGTTGGCTCTTCCCAATTTGGCCAGAGCTTGGAGCAGGTCTTGCACATCTGGTTGTGACAAGGGACGTTATCTTGGCCGGCTTTCCAAGAAGTCAGGGACAGCCGCAGGACAAGCGTGTCTCAGTGGGGAAGGAGAGAAATTTTGCACCACTGTGTCTTCCTACCAACCTGGTTTGCACCCCCAAGAATCCGCTGCAGATACATACTAAGCTGGCAGCACCAACAACAGAGAGGGAAGGAATCAAATTCTGCTAGAAGGAACTGGCATTTTTGTTTCCAACAACAAGCATTGTGAAGTTAACACATATCTTACCAAGTCTCAGCCCTTTATAGTGTTTTTCCACATACAGTTCCATTGTATCCTCATCCCCAATAAGTTGGCATTATTGTGATCTTTATCCTATAGACAAGGAAGCTGATTATGTAGTGAGTCCTTGACTGAGCTGTGTCTTACACTTTCTTGCAGTTGTAAGTGAATTTAGCTTAGCTGGCATGAACATCCACAACAAATGTTCCCTGTCTAGTATTCCACACTTCAGAATTCTGCTGCAGTGACATCTGTCCGTCTTGCTTTCTCTGCCCCTCTATTAAAGCGAAGGCTATTTGAGGGTGGAGACCACATCGGATCTCCAGCGAGAGATGGAGAGATGGCATGGTTCTTGGCACAAGTTAGTTTTGCAACAGTAAGAGAGGCTATGGCATGAAGTCAATAAGCAAATAACTGAGCAAGTATAAGCCCTGTGAAGAAAGAAACCAAAGGATGCTGAGAAAGAGAACATCTTCGGCGAAAGTGATCTACTTTGGATAGGGTACTCGGGGAAGGCGTCCACTCAAGAGTTCACACTGAAGTTGAGACCTGATGGATGCCTATTTTCTCCCTGGCAAATGACCTGGGCTGGACAGAGATAACTAACAGCAACCTGAAAGCTTCCCGTGTGTCGGAGCAAAAGCTGTGTACATACTGAGAACAGGACTTCTGAAAAAGAAAATGGGCAGGGCTCTGAGAATGGTGCTGTTTTCCTTTTACCCAAGGAAAATTTATTGAGCACCTACTTTGTGCCAGACTTTGTTCTCGGCACCAAAGCCATGAACAAAACTCATGGATCAGGCATTCTAACGGAAGAGACAGACGTGGACACTTTTTAAAGTGCTAGGAATGTAAACTAAAAAGGGCGAGAAGGGGATAGACAATGACAGGGGACAAAAGTGGACAGATAGGTAGGGCCAAGGGAAAGTCACACTCGGGAAATGGCATTCCTACAAGAGCCAGGTAGAAAGAGGGAATAAATGCCAAAATTTGAGAGAAAAGGAATAGTTGAAAAACATTTTAGCAGCAACAACAGCAAATGCAGAGACTTTAACACAAAACTCCCTGGCAACGTTCAAGAATTTGAGGAAGAGTAAGCCACCCAGTAGGGCTGGAGAGGGTGAGCAGAAGAATAGAAGGAAAAGAGGGGGGAGGTGTTGCCAAGAGCACGATTACAAACAGCCTAATGCGTTATCAGGAGTTGGGATTTTATTTCCTGCAATGAAAAGCCATCGCCTGCTTTTGAGCAAAGGACTACATTTTAAAAGTAGTTTTAAAAATATCCTGGCTTCTGTGTAGTGAATGGCTTGCAGGAGACGAGGAGGAGGTAGGAGGGAGGTGACAATGGCAGGGGTCTAGGTGCGAGATGGTGGCATGGGAGACTTGGACTCCGGGGACAGAGAGGGTACAGGGAGGTGGACAGATGTGGAGTGATTTTTGGAGAAGGAGGTCACAAACGCGTGTCTGATTCCAAGTGGGTGATGAGGAAGAGAGAAGAATCGAGGACACTCTTAGGTCCAGGATCTGAGCTGCTGGGTAGAAGGTGATGCCATTTCCTCAGACGGAAACCAGCAGAGGCCCAGGGTCTAGAGGGCGAGGTGTCACATTCGGTGGAGAGAAAGGTGCTGAGTGAGACCTACCTGCTCCCTTCCTTCCCTCGATCTCTCCAAATAGGTAAGTCATCTTCAGGAAGAAAGACAAGAAATGAGGATCCCGTGCTTTCTCGGAGAGATAAGGGGAAATTTCATCATAGACATGTAACAGAAAGGTTATAAAGGCTCAGCCTAAAATTTAGATTTTATTTTCAGTATGACCCACCAGCAGAAAGGAGAAGACAGAAGGAGTAGGGAAGAGACGGAGAAACGTGTAAATAATACATGCCAAACTATTATAAGTACTAGAAGGAACGTTGTCTTACTTATCTCTGCATCCTCACACCTATTACTATGTCTGGAGCAAAAATATTTGTTGGCCTGAACTGTCATACAAAGTATAAATAAGAAATGAGAGATAATTCTGAATGAGGGAATCAAAGAATTCTTGTAAGAGGGCTTAAAGTCTTAACTTGGCCTTTTTTTTTAATTTTTTTAATGTTTGCTTTTATTTTTGAGAGAGAGAGAGACAGAGTACAAAGTGGGGGAGGGGCAGAAGGAGAGAGACACAGAATCCAAAGTAGGCCCTAGGCTCTGAGCTGTCGGCACAGAGTCTGACAAGGGGCTCGAACTCTGGAACCGTAAGGTCATGACCTGAGCTGAAGTCCGACGCTTAACAGACTAAACCACCCAGGCTCCCTGGCATTTTCTTTACGTTTATTGTTTCAGTTCACAGGATAACTCAAATGTACAGTAATATTATGGTCCTGGTACTCTGCTCTACCCAAAGATCTTGAATATGAGAGTGTATCAGTCCAGAATAAGTCAAGACCGCAAAGTTTGTAAAAATTAGTACCACAGTGGACAGGGATTAAGTATATGGACTTTATAGTCTGAGTCTCTCCTCTACCACTTACTTGCTGGGTGCCCTTGGGCAAGTTACTTAATCCTTCTGTACTTCAATATCCTCATCTGTGTAATGAAGATTTCACTAGTAACTATCTCACAAACTTGTAAAGATTGTGCTAACATACCGAAATCCCATAGAATAATGCCACACCATAGAGATATATAGCTACTACAACAGGCAGTCAACAGACCTAAGGGGCGTGTAGCTTGGTCTATTCCAAGATGCACATTCTTTGTTTTGTTTTAACTTTGTATTTAAATTCTAGTTAGGTAACATATTGTGTAATGTTGGTTTCAGAAGTAGAATTTAGTGATTCATCACTCACATGTAACACTCGGCGCTCATCACAAGTGCCCTCCTTAATGCTCATGACCCATTTCGTCCATGTCCCCAACCACCTCCCCTCTAGCAACCCTCGGTTTGTTCTCTGCAGTTAAGAATCTCTTCCACTTTGCCTCCTTCTCTTTTTATTTTCCCCTTCCCCTGTGTTCATCTGCTTTATTTCTTAAATTCCACATGTGAGTGAAATCATACAGTATTTTGCTTTCTCTGACTTATTTTATTTAGCATAATATACTCTAGTTCCATTTAAGTCATTGTGAATGGTAAGATCTCAGTCTTTTTGATGACTGAGTAGTATTCCTTTGTGTAATTATACCACATCTTCTTTATCTATTCATCAGACAATGGATATTTGGGCTCTTTCCATAATTGGGCTATTGTTGATAATTCTATTCCAAGATGCACATTCTTGAAAATGATTTCTTAAAACAGGAAGGTACAAAGGAGAAATGTTAAAATAATGACAAGTGGTAATACATAGTACAACCCAATAATTAAGTGTTCTATTCCATTAAAGCCGTTTAAAAATTTTTTTTAATGTTTATTTGTTTGAGAGACAGAAAGAGAGAAAGGCAGAGAGAGAGGGCAACACAGAATCTGAAGCAGGCTCCAGGCTCTAAGCTGTCAGAACCCGACTCAGGACTCGAACTCACTAACTGTGAGATCATGACCTGATCCGAAGTTGGACGCTTAACCTACTAAGCCACCCAGGCGCCCCTACAGCTGTTCTTAAAATCCAAGGAAGCAGGGGCGCCTGGGTGGCGCAGTCGGTTAAGCGTCCGACTTCAGCCAGGTCACGATCTCGCGGTCCGTGAGTTCGAGCCCCGCGTCAGGCTCTGGGCTGATGGCTCGGAGCCTGGAGCCTGTTTCCGATTCTGTGTCTCCCTCTCTCTCTGCCCCTCCCCCATTCATGCTCTGTCTCTCTCTGTCCCAAAAATAAAAATAAAAAACGTTGAAAAAAAAATTAAAAAAAAAAAAAAATCCAAGGAAGCAAACATACTTTTCTCTCTTGTATCCATGAGCTTTGAAGATTCTCTCTTATCTATTTGACTAAACAATGTAATCTTTTTAATGGTATTCAAGATGGAAAGTTCTCAGAATGAAAATATGTCCTTATAAAATGAATATCTTATAGACAATAATAAGTGTCGGGGAAGATGTGGAGAAATTGGAGCCCTCAAACACTGCTGACAGGAATGTAAAATGGCATGGCTGCTTTGGAAAACAGTTTGGCCATTCCTCAAAAATTTTAAATAGAGTTACCATATAACCCAGCAATTCCACTTCTAAGTATATAATCTGAGAGAATTTAAAACATATATTCAAAAACAAAAACAGAAAAAAGAGTAAAGGAAATATATATTCATATAAAAATATAGGCACGAATGTTATTGCAGTATTATTCATAATAGCCCCAAAATGGAAACAACCCAAATGGCCCCCAGCTCCTGAATGGATAAACAAAAGGTGGTTTATCTATACAACGAAATCCTATTTAGCCATAAAAAGGAAGCAAAATACTGATGCCTCCTGCAACACGGTGAACCTTGAAAACACTATGCTGAATGAAGGAAACCAGTCACAAGAGACCACATCTTGTATGATTCCGTGTATATGAAAAATCCAGAACAGAAAAACCCACAGAGGCAGAGGTAGATGGGTGATTACCAGGGGGTCAAAATAGGGAGTAAGTGACCTCTAGGGTTTACAGGGTTGCTTCGGGTGATGATGAAAATGTTCTGGAATTAGATAATGATCAGAGTCGCACAACCTTGTGAATATTCTCAATACTGCTGAATCACATGTTTTAAAAGGTTTCATTTTATGGTATGTGAATTAATTCTCAAAAAAATAGATTAGGGTTGTTAACTGTGTCCCTGTTTGCAAAGTCTTTTTTATACATCATTTTCAAGGATAGAAAGAATGTGGAGTTCTTCAAGTACCTGCACAATAAATGCATGGTGTTTCTACCATTCCAAATGAGATTGGAGTCATAGACTCAAGAGTTACATGGGCCACCAGACTTAACAGCGTTTCAAGGACTTGGCCCATGTGCTCTACCCTGCTGGCAATGGGAGTCAGTATCATACAGTGAGGAGAATGGGGAATAGGGCGTAAGGAGACATGGCCTGACTTGGGCTTTGCCACTAACTTAGTCAATGCCCTTGAGTGATTTACCTCTTTGCTCTGTGTTTCAGCTTCCCATATGTTAAATGATAGTTTAAAAAAAAAAAAAAAAAAAAAAAAAGGACCCTTCTTCTACCTTCCAAGTATTATGAGACTCAAGTGGAATCAAGTATCAAAGTTGACTTTGCAAAGTTAATATGGCAGCTTATTCACCACAAGCTAAATATCTCCTTGATGGTAAGGGAATCTTGGTGAAGGCTAGCTAAAATTTTTCTGTTTTTCAAGTGAAGAGCTAAGTATAAGGAGATTAAGTAATTTCTGTTTTTAACATAATTTATTGTCAAGTTGCCTAACATACAGTGTTTACAGTGTGCTCTTGGTTTGGGAGGTAGATTCCCATGATTCATCGCTTACATACAACACCCAGTGCTCATCCCAAAAGGTGCCCTCCTCAATGCCCATCACCCATTTTCCCCTCTCCCCCAACCCCCCATCAACCCTCAGTTTGTTCTCTGTATTTAAGAGTCTCTTATGGTTTGCCTCCCTCCGTCTCTGTTTGTAACTATTTTTTCCCCTTCACTTCCCCAAGATTAAGTTATTTCTTAATGTCACACAACTAGTAAGAGACTCAGACCCAAGTGCCCTGGCACCACAGCCGGCGCTTGTAACCTCTAGCGAAATCCAGTGTATCCCCATTTTACAGATGAGGAAAGTCATGAGACCGCACACATAAGGCAGTGGAGGGAAACTAACATGTACCAGGAGCCCAAATATGCCAAGCCATTTCTCCTGCTTCCCATACACTGCCGTATTGCCTATGGCAATCCCATGAGACGGGCACCACACCCATGTCACTGTTGGGAAAACCCAAAGTGACATAATTAACAGAATTAACCTACCTAAAGTCACCCGCAGGGTAAGCCATTAATCTAGCATTTGAGCCTGCTTCCTTCCGACACTAAAACCACTGCCTTTCCCACATACCATGCCTGGGTCAAGTTGACCTTGACGCCAAGAATAATTAGCGCACAGACAATGCAATGATGTTGGTACGCCTTTGCCAATGGGTTCCGAGGCACATCTGGGTATAAGGAGGGCAGCACACTTTACGCCTCTCGGGTCAGAGAGGCTGATACACTGGCAAGTTCTTGTTTTAGCCACTGAGCAGGAAGAGGCCCGTGACATGATGAGTTACACATCACGGACAGACAAAACCCGTAATGACGATGCTGGCAGAGTCAGCCCTGGGAGAATTAGGAGCAGGTGGTGCTGAAATTAAAAAGTAACTAGAAAGTAGGGGAAATTGTGGCATACTTCATTTGGACTGATAGGCAATTTTTGGTCCACTCCCATGGAAATCGCTTGGGGACAACCTGGAGGTTATTAACTGCTCCAGGCTTGTGGAAAGACCCATTCATTACTGGGTCCCTGCACCAGAGTTCTTGCTTAGCAAAATGTCCACATCCCCAAGCCTGATTTAAGCCTAACGCGAGAGGCCACAGTAAATCCTGTCACTTAGCAAAAGGCAGGAGAAGACAGCACCTTCTCAGAGATATAATGGGGCGGCAGATGCAGCGTGCAGGTGCCTGGAAATAGCTAAATATAGAAAATAGACCAAAGCAAGTAAGTTACTCGTATTTTCCCAAAACGAAGGTTTCCTGTCATGATATTCCAAACCTTAGACCCCGCAGTGCGAGCCACAGGCCATGGTGCTGCTCCCTTAGCATCCCTGTAACGCCTGGGCCTCTCCCGTGGTCTCCTTGTCTGACCACACTCATGCTGGGGCCCCCAAAAGACAGGCTGTAAAGCTAGGTGTCTAGCCCACGTCTGGTAACCGCAAGCCTGCCATTCCACTCGTACGCGCCATGAACGTGGCAGCCACCTCGGCTCCTCTCTTTTCTCACCACCCACACCCAGTACAGCAGGGGATTCTACTTCCTGTGCCCCCTAAAGATGCCCAGAATTGGGCCATTTCCATTCACCCTCACCCAAGCTGCTGGCCCCTCTCATCAGAATCGAGCAACAGCCCCCTAGCTTGTCTCCTGGCTTTCATTCCTGCCACTCTACAGTATTTCCTCCATGCTGCAGCTGGCATGATCCTATTAAGACGTTAATCAGATTATGTCATCTGAGCTTAAACCCTCTGATGGCTGTCCATCTCAACGAAAGCACCAGGCCCCGTCCTTACAGGGGCCCACGATGCCGTCACTGTGTGCCCGTTACCTGTCTTACCGTGTACTTCAGCTCTTCTTCCCCCCATCTCTGGACCTGCCCCCTTGGTCTCCTGCTGTTCCTCAGATGGCCCAGAAGTAGGGGGCCACAGAAGCAGAGTTCACCAGGGCTACAAATGGACAGGGCATTCACCTTCAGGAAGTCCAGTCTAGTGGGTGGGACCCAGTTTGTCTGAAGTAGATGGAGAACAAGAATATGGTGCATCTGGAGAGAGCAGGAGAGTTGAGCAAGCCATGCGCAGGTAGCGGGTGACATGGAGAGGTGACAATGAGCATGCCGATCTCCTACTGGCTCTCTATCGAGAGAGATGAGCTAATATCCATTGGCTCGGTGCCCAAGGCCCATTCTGCTCTTGCCCCTACCTGCCTGTTCTGGCCCCTAAGTGTTCCTAGGTCCCCTCCTGTGTTCCACACCCATACCAGGCTCCTGAGAGCTACCCAAACTGGCCAGCCTGTTCCATACTTAAGAACCTTCACATTTGCTATTTCCTCTGTGCAAAACACTGATCCTTCTCCTTCTTTATTCCTCCCCCAATGTTTAAAAATCAGCTTGTGTCAAAGCCAGACCACCATGCATCTCCCCATGCCTCCCTCACCCCCAGTTCACATACACGTGCTCACACACAGACACACACACACACACCATGTGGTTTTAAATACTCTTCCTCTCAGGGCACCTGGCTGGCTCAGTCAGTTAAGTGTCCAACTCTCAGTTTCGGCTCAGGTCATGATCTCGCGGCTTCATGGGTTCAAGCTTCACATTGGTCTCTACGCTGACAGTGCAAAGCCTGCTTGGGATTCTCCCTCTCTCCCTCTCTCTCTGCCCTTCCCTGGCTTGGCTCTCTATCTCTCTCAAAATAAATAAATAAAACTTAAAAAAAAAAAAATCTGGAAAAAAACACTCTTCTCTGCATGCTCACAACTAGTGCACTGCTTCATCCGCTGTGCTGTAATGACTGACTTGCTTATCCTCACCAGACTGGGAGCTCTGTGTTGGCAGGGACTGATCTTGTGCATTTCTGTGCCCCTCGCATCTAAAACAGTGCCCGGCACTGATAGGTGCTCTCTCAGCTCCGTTCACATGCACCGAATGAATGACGGGATGAACGAAGGTGTTTCATCAACACAGGGCAGGTTTGGATAGCAGGTATGGGGCAAGCCACACTCACAGGCCTGGAGGTCTGAGCCAAACCTCCAGCATTCACGAGGCTGGAGAAAGCAGAGCAGGGGCTGGTCTTGCAAGAAGTGGACCATGCACAGATCATCAGGGTGGAAGGTTAAGTAGAAGGAAGAAGTCAGGAACCCAGGTACCACAACTAGAGAAGGAGAGATGGGACTGGTCTCAAACGCAGGCCAGAAGATCCCAAGACAAGGATGATTTCTGATTACTGATGGAGCCAGGAGAGGAGAGAATATATGGAAAGAGTGTCGAATTGCCCCTGAGGCCGAGAACAAAGCTGTGCAAGGAGCCTGGTCCCTCATTACACTGTGCAGTTAGTTTCCATGGCGTTTTGGCCAGCCCTCACCCACCAAACCTGGAAAGGACTTATTAGTGGCAGGATCGATGGGGCCATCCCTTGGCAGAAACTCAAATAGATGCAGTTTTATTCCCATTCTTGCCCTAACAGCTTTCTCCCTCTTTTTATCACTTCCTTTCCAAAAAGTGCAAGGAAAGAAATTCAGTCACCGCATTGACATTTAGCACACGAGCTCCTGAGTCCGATTGCTTGGGTGTAAATCCTAACACTGCCACTTGCGACCAATGGGGTCTTTGGCAAGTTGCGTCCTCAGCTTTCTCCTCCACGAAGAGGGGATGATAAGAATAGTACATACCCCCACAGGGTCCCGTGAGGATGAAATGACATGTGTAAAAAGCACTCAGTACAATGACTGGTGTATGGTACCCAGTGAACGTTCACAGCTATTGTAATCGGTGTCGTGCCATTATTTACGGCACGATGGTTATGAACACAGACAATGGAGCCAGCCTGTCAGATTCAAATTCTGTCTCCACCTCTCGATGGCCCTGGGACCTTGGTCACGTTACTCACCTTAGGTGTTTACCTCAGTTTCCTCATCTGTGTGATGGAGATAATAACAGAGTTACCTCAGAGGGCGGTTAGGAACAATAGTCAATAATTACATAGCACTGAGAACAGTGCCTGGGCTATAAATAGCGCTATCTAAATATTTGTGGAATAAATACATCATTATTTTTAAGGAACCAGGGGCTCATTGCATCCCTGCTTCCTGAAATACTTGCATTTTTTCAAAAGGCCCAAGGGACAACAATCCTTACCTTGGTGGCCTAAACCAAGGGACAGGGGCAATATTGGACATAATATTGGAGCTTCCTGCTACCTCCCAAATAGCACCCTGGAAGCACCAGCCCTTTCTCTATGCTATACTTCTGGCTTCACAAGACCCGAACCAGCCCCAAGCCTGCTGGGAACGGAGGACAACGAGTCCTAACAACATGTAACAAAGTGGTGGGAGGGAGCGGGGCCCCACTGAAAACAGCTGACCCAGTGGACTGGCTCCTGCCACTGGATCTATTTGCCAGCGTCTTGAAAGTTGCTGACTTCAGCCTTTCCAGAGTAAAGCACCGTCCATGGCCAGAGACAGCACTGAAGCGAACATGCAACACAGCTGTAAATCTGCGAGCCATATTATTTAAGAGACCTGACTTCCTTGTGTTGCGATATTAAAGCAAATCTGCCTCCTGCTCATAAATCAGCAGGGCTATTTCTGTCCTCAGCCACTCCGCTCAGCCGTCTCGAGATGCACACAGCATACATTTTACTCACTTGGGAGGTGCAGGTTAACAAAGTAAAGGAAGATACGTGTTAACCCCCTCTCAAATCTCTGTTCTCACAACCCTGCCCGAACGCTTCTTTCTTGTCCTCTGATCCTAGATCCCCAGACCCCTTTGGGGAGCCACAAACAATACAACAGGAACCCCTGATATTGAGTGACCCTTCACAGCACTCTCTGTGAAGGTAGGGTGGGTGCTGCGAATCCCAGTTTACAGATCATGAAACTGAGTCTCAAAGACATTATGTGAATTTCCTGAGATCACACAGACTGTGAATACAGCCACCTGGGCTAACTTCTGTCTCTTCACTCCTGGTCCAGTGCTTTTTTTTACAGCGTTAAATCTCTCTTATCACGAGTTTCTTCATATGCATTCAGCAAAGAGGTGCGGGGACTCTCCTGCAAACAAAAAAAGTAATCTCAGCTCCAAATTTTGAAATGAGCATTGATTGAGACGCTGCGATGTGCCAGGTGCTTCCCAATATATCAGCAAACTGAATTGCTACACCAAACCTTTCTGTGGTTTCCCAGCACCCAGAACGCAACCTCTGTTCTTAGCATAACGTAACAAGGGTTCTCACGATCTTGGCACTGCTTATCGCTTTGGCTTCGTGTTCTCCCAACGCAGATCACAACCCTCACTTCATCTTTCTGTCGGCCAGGAGGTCCGCTCTGATCCACCCACACCCCCTGGCTGGGTTAAGGCTCTGCCGCAGCATTCCCTGGTGCCTTGTCCTTTACCGAGCAGGACTTTCCACATGACATTCCTGCGGTTGTTTACCTGTCTGTCTCCTCTTCAGATCTTGAACCCTTTATTTATTTTTTTTATAAATTTTTTAATGTTTATTTATTTTTGAGAGAGCGAGAGAGAGAGAGACAGACAGACAGACAGACAGAGAATGAGTGGGGGAGGTGCAGAGAGAGAGGGAGACACAGAATCCGAAGCAGGCTCCAGGCTCCCAGCTGTCAGCACAGAGCCGGACGCGGGGCTGGAACCCATGCATCGTGAGACCATGACTTGAGCCGAAGCCGGACACTTAACTGACTGAGCCACCCAGGCGCCCCCAGACCTTGAACTCTTTACAGGCAGGGACATCACATGGCCTGGGGTAAACCACTAGGTTATAAGTGTTCCTGGACTGAATCCTCACTACTATCCTGTAAAGTGAGCATTGTCATCCTCATTTTACAAATGAAGGCATGGAGGCTCACACCCTGAATCAAGTAGGTGCCCAGCTTGGTCTAGAACTCAGCTCCCAGTTTCCGTGCTGTAACTGACACCCACATCTACTCTCCCCAGCACCCACCACACTGCCACTACCTTACTCAGCCTTGGATGTTTCTTCTGACTCCGGCTTTTTCAATCTGGGCTGTACACTGAATTCACCCTGCCACTCAGCGCCACCCAAGGCAAAAGGGAGAAAGAACGTGTCCCTGGCTTCTCACCCCCTCCACTCAGCATGCCTCTGCCGTCTCTCAAGAAAGGATGCTTGTGGGTTCCCCTGGGAGGAATGTTGTTCTGTGCACTTCCTCAGAAGGCTTCCCGGGACAATGGGAAACAACCAGAGGGTAGAGCAGTTTCATTAATTCACAAACACTGAATGTTGATTCCACCAGACATTTCCCAACAACTAGATCCGTCATAAAAGAGGATAGACTGGGGGCCATGCCTGGAGAGGGTTCTCTAGAAGCAGGGTGAGCACCTGGGAGGAATGTTACAAGCAGAGACAGAAGCATGTGATATGGGGGGCCTCAGGTGTCTGCTAAGGTCTCTACATTTGGAGCTTATCTCATAGCCCAGGGGACCCTCCTTTTCCTACCCTCCTTACCTCAACCCCTCCCCACTCTTCTGAGCACTGTAAAAAGCAAAGGCTTTGGAAATGAAACTAAACTAATTGCATGGAAGATTCTAAAACGTTCTTTAAGTGTGGCTGTAAGTGATTTTGTTTCCAATACTTGCTGGCAGAAAAATATTACCTCTGCATTTCAATGCAGAGGAAATAAGCAGGCTGCATTGGGCCCAATTCATTTATTTAAGTTATTTCCTAAAATGAGTGTAATTTGGAAATCACTAGTATTATTTTCTCCCAGTGCAGGTTAATGCCTTATACGTGGCCTCTGGAAGGGACACTTCTCGCAAAGAGAGTTATTAGTTTTTTTATTTAGAATGTACTGTATGGGTGATTTGTGGGCGTAACAAACCTGAATAATTTAAAGTAGTCTTTATTTGCTGAGAACTGCAGTTTAAACAAAAAAAAAAAAAAGTAGATTTTAAATCTTTAAACTTTCAGAGACGAAGAGAGATTGGCCGGGGATTTATTTGTAGCAGGAACTTCTTTTTCTTAGGCTTGCGTCTTTCCCAGCATCCATTCTTCTTTCTTGCCTCCATCTAGAATCAAGTAATGTCAGCACTAGAAGAAGCTGTAGACAGCCATCCTTTAGAGCGATAGTTTGCCGATTTCTCTTATGGCCAAATCCTCTATGCAGAGAAAATCTTTGCACCACTAGCCACAAACCAGGGAAAGCCAGACCTGCTCGTGTTGGAGCGTCTTTCTGCCCTCAGCTCTCTGCTTTCGTGCAGAGCCTCACGGAACCCCTGAGGAACACGCTTTGAAAACCAGGAACCCTCATTTCACGGTAAGAGAATCGAGGCCAGAGGGTGAGGCACGACTTAGTCAAGGTGACGCATCAAGTACGAGGCAGAACCAGGATTAGAACGGTGTCTCCTGACCCAAACTGCACGTGTCCCACTGGCTCTAGCTGCTTCGTACACGTGTTTTTGCTATTTTCACATACACTGCCGACCATCGTTCGAATTCCCGTGTCTTGAGGGGAGTGTGAAGAGGCAGTTCTTGCTCGGGAACACAGTACAGAACCACACCCATTCATGTTAGTGATGATAATCGTGGTTGGCCCAGGCCATGGGCTCTGGGCAGGGACAGAGGACATCCTCTGGAGGTCCCTGCCCTGCCCCTCAGCAGCCATCCTCAGCGTCGGGCAAGACTTGGTGAGTTTTTCATTTCTAAGCAGGGCACGTTTTTCTGCAGTCCCCTTTCCAAGGAGCAAATGGTGACAGCAGCCTGGAATGCTGAATCAGCACAAGGGAAGCCACTTTGCCTGCAAAGGCCTTGCGGTGACCCCACACCGTTTGTCCCTCCTCACCATGCCCAAAAGCCTAGGCCTTCTTCCTGGAAATTGGGGTACCCTGTGCCACCAAAGGCCTTTTCTCATGTCTGCTACCCCACACTGATTTTCCATGGAACCAAGGGCAACTTTTGTTTGCTTTTATGTATTTTATTTCCAAGTTGGGGGGTGGGGGGCAGTGAGGGGAGGAGACCTTGTTACACCAAGGGTCTTTCATCCTGCTCAGGACCTTGATGAATTTAGGGCTCAGTCTTGGGGCAAAGGCTGAAGAGAACTCAGTCTCACTGCACAAGGAAATGGGATGTTTGTTTTATTTTGTTTGCTAGAGATGAGGGAGTGGATAGAGGGACAGGGGAGGGGTGGGGGTGTGGAAGCTTGGCACCTGGCAGGGGGTTGGAGGCCAATTTCTCAAAATGACTAAAGGGATTTCAAAAGCAAAAATCCTTCACAGGAAAATTTTAAGTTATCTGTGTTGCTGCAACGAAGATTCCTCCCATTTCCCCACTTCCAGGAAAGCTTCCTATATACCCAAAAGCCTTGCTGTGTGTGGGTGGCTTTCCTGGCAGAAGTCAGGAGAAATTGCTGAGTTCACATCTTAGTTGGTATGCTGGGGAAGCAGACACATAAGCCAGGTAGTGAGAAAATCCATAGACAGAGGTAATTAAATTAAAGCTCAAAGCCACAGTTGACCACAAGAACAGAAGGCTCCAGCAAGGCCCCGGCATCTTGGGGAGGGTTTCGTACTCACCAACTCCATGAAACGGGTGTTTGAGTCTGTCTATTTCCATTTTAGTGGGTGGGAAGACACCATCTGATGTCCAATTTATTTATCTGCTAGCCGTAGCATATAACACCGTAGAAACACAGATTTTGCCGGCACCTGTCAGTGGACTTGGTGAGTTAGGACAAAGTAATAGTCATTAATTCAAGCTGGTAACATTTGCTGACTCTGACTGCAAACTAGACGCATTCAGAGTAATGGTCTTTCTTTCTATTTAGTATATTTGTGCTTGCCTAGGTTTGAATACTACCAGGAATCCTTCTTCAGCCCAACCCTCCCCCCCCCCCCCCCCCCCCCACCAAGTGCTGACAGGGCCATTTGTGATTAGTGAAGTCATGAGATCAGGGCAGGATTGTCTCACTTCAAAGCAAAAAGCAGAAAACAGGCTTTCAGAATATTTCACCTTTTTGCTATGACTTGTGATCAAGAACAATGGCAATAACAAACACTCTCATCCTTTGAAAAAGATCCTCAGAGCTATTGAAAAGTCCTAGCTACAAATGCAGGCCGCGGCTGAGTGTGAGGTCTAAGTCAGGTCCATCCAGAGGATAAGGGGGAATTGGCACACCCAGCGATTTCGGGAAACAGAGAAAGGACCTCAGTGTTGCTCTCCAGTGTTCTCACGTTGGACAGAAAAGCCTTCCCTGAGGAGGAGACGTCAGGGTGGAGGTGGAGAGGGGTAGCAGGTGGCTGGGATAAGGGGAGGGGAGATGCATATTTTCAGAGCCGACCCAAGGACTGAGCGTGCCTAACCGAGGCAGGCAGGGCCCCAGCGTGTGGCTAGTTTGAAGCTTTGCAACCTTTACCCCTCTGCTTCATGAGGTTTCTTCCAATAGGCAACCCAGGTTCATTCGCAAGACGACATCCCTCTAATCTGCCACATCTCTAGACAGGCAGCCCAGGGCAGAGGCCGCCGTGCTAGCCTTGAACCCAGAGGTTTGGTTTCAGGCCTCCATTCTGCCCCTCTCTGGCTGTGTGACCATGAATAGGGCATTCGGCTACCCAAGCCTCAGCTGGTATATTATTTAGTAATGAGGTTCCAAGTGCTCTCTTTCTTAAGGAGCAGGACCGTTCCTTCAAGTAAAATCTTATTCGGAAGCTCAGTATACAGAACAGATCAAAGTGGATTTGGCTGGAAGAAAGCGAAGGTGGCCATGGCAGTCCCTAAGTCACCCACAGATGCACAGGGCACCGTTCCCATAGATTGCCACGTGCCAGTTGCAAACCCCCCCCCCCCCCCCCGGAGCTGGGCCATGGGGCAGCGCTGGCTGTAAAGCTCCACACAGCACAGCTCAAAGTATCACTGGACAACATAATCCCCTTCCAGTTTCAGCAGACTATGGAAATATGCTTACTCCAAAATAGACCAGCCACAGGGCGAATCCCAGTTCTCCTTTGCCCCAACTGGGCCTGGTTACACCCCAGGAGACTGGAGTCTGGGCAACTTTGAATGAAAGAAGAGAAAAAAAAAAAACACACACACACACACAGTGCCCATCTAAGTGCTTGGATGTGGGTACCTTGACTTAAATGTAGAACACACTGAAGGAGGAGACTGCCATTGTGAATGGAACGAGGTCTGATTTCTCAGCCCTTTCCCCACTCACAAGCTGTGCAGCCTCTGACAACTTACCTGTGAAATGGGAGACATATAAGTGCCTCTGTACTTGTTCATTTTGAGGAACAGAAGAGGAATATGCGTTAAAATGCATGCAAACTGGGGCCCCTGGGTGGCTCAGTCTCGGGTAAGCATCGGACTCTTGGTTTCAGCTCAGGTCCTGATCTCACGATTCGTAAGACTGAGCCCCACGTGGGCTCTGTGCTGACAGCATGAAGCCTGCTTGGGATTCTCTCTCTCTCCCTCTCTCTCTGTCCCTACCCCTGCTCACACATACTCTCTCTCTCTCTGCAACCCCCCTCAAAAATAAACATTTCTAAAAAAAAAAAAAATACACGTAAGCCATGACAGTTACATAGTTGAAGATCTTATTATTATTCTACTGTATTATTATTTGTTAACAAATTTGTTGACATCTTCCCAGAGGTGCTATGGATATTAATCCAATCTTTTATACCACTGAATCTCAAACTGTGGTTCAAATGATGTTTCAGGAGTTCTGTAAACAATGAAATCATGTTTCAATTTTTTTTTACTGAATTCAAATGTTTTCAAACTATTATTAGGTGTTATTAAAGAAAACTGTGGGATGCCTGGAGGATGTCCCGGTGGTGGGAGGGACTGCTCTGGATTGGTGGGGCAGGGAAGACTTCCCGGAGGAAGTTATAATAGAGAAGTAAAGGATCCAGGGGTGCAGGGAAGGCCAAGGGCACAGCAGGAGTAGATACCCCACCACAGGACAAAGCTGGAGTATTTACACAAGTTGGGGGGGGGGGGGGGGGGAGAAGGCCGGTGAAGCTGGAGGGAAAGAACAGCGGAGAGAGTCATGACATGAGTTTGGTGAGGGAGGCAGGTAGAAGCCAGACCCCAATCTCATGACCAAGCTAAACTTTACATAGGATTCAGAAAGTTGGCTTCTCATTTTTTTTTTCCTCAACAGCTAGTGTATTTTCCTTCATTTGGACACTAGTGAGAATGAGAAAGCAAAATACCAAAGAATTAGGGCACCCTGGTCTGGGCTGAGCAAGGAAAGTGCCAGAGCAGGGGTGATCCCTGAATAATTCCAGAGCAGCAGGACATGAGGGCTTGGCACAGCGGATGAGGCAGAAATGTTCGTTGCATGAATAAATGACTAAAAGAATAAATGAGCGACCTTCAGTTTAACCATTCGTCTGTTAATGATTCTTCCCAAAGGACTGGAGACGAATTCAGAAGGCCCTCGGCATCAAGGTAGAGCTTCACCCACTAAGAGCCACCTGCCCCCCAACCTTCCACAGCCGAGGGTAGATGACTGGGCTTCATTGTTGTCCTTCATATGTCATGAAACCCAACACCCATACTAAGTTTCTAATACAAGTCTTTTTTTTTTTTTTTACTGTTAATATGTTTTTGAGAGAGAGAGAGAGAGAGCACGCATGAGGGAGGGGCAGAGAGAGAGAATGACAGGACCTGAAGTGGGCTCTGTGCTGACAGCAGGGAGCCTGATGTGGGGCTTGAACTCACAAACCATGAGATCATCACCTGAGCCGAAGTCAGACACTTAACTGACTGAGCCACCAGGCGCCCCTAGAAGAGGCTTTTAAGAGCATGTAGTCTGAAGCCTTCATGTTCCTCTCTCAAGCCCCATGCCTCAATCTCTTTTATGCTCCGTGCCCACTGATCTCCACTCTCTACTACAGCTCCTCCTGGGGACAGGGGTCTTTTTGCCTCTCAGACAACCGCAGATGTTAACATGCTTCTTCCTGAAGCCAAAACCCACCTCTCGGAACCATCCATTCATGAACCTTAGTTCTTCTCCTCTGAGGATATACAGATTAAGTCTACTTCCTTTTTCAAATAAGAGCCTGTACGAAAATTTCTCCCTCCATTTGCTCCGTGGAAACCATGCCTCAGTTTTAGATCAGAAAATTGGAGTTCTGTCCCCAGCGAAGATTCCTGCAGCCCAGGTTCATGGGCACAAAACACAGCGCTCGTAGGTGGTGTCTCTGTGTCCTCGTTAGGCACTTTAGGTTTCCCTATAGGGAGTTCAGTAAAATAAACATTAGGACCTTTGGCAGCTAGGACTAAGGTTTGAGTTCAATTTGAAGTCTCCTGTGAAATATGTTGGGTGGTTTGAACTCCGACACTTGTGAATATTAGCTCACACAGTAAAACTATCATGACTAATTCAACCCAACTGGAGGAAGTTATTGGCAGGGTACAGGGTAGCAGGGGTTACTTAAGGCATTGCCTTTTGAGAAAGTAAAGTTGCATGAAGATTGAATGATTTGTTAACCCCCAGAGAAGGTGTTACATATAGGTCAAACCTGAGTTCATTGGCAGGGCAGCAATGGTGAAGGACTCTAGCTATAAATTCACCTTATTTCAACGTTTATAACAATGGGGCTAAGAAGAACTTTGAAGAGTGTCCACAATAATTTAATAAAGCTTATTTTTGTTATACAGTTCTGCTTGAAATAGGGCCATGATCTATATCTTTTTTTTTTTATGACCAGCCACTAGGCAAAGTGATTCCTTGCCCTTATTGTCAGAAGTATGATTCTCCTCATTCTCTCAAATGGACATCTTGTAGCAAAAGAAGGAAAGTTCCATGACCCCTTGCAGCCTTAGTCAACAGTGTGGCATACCAAGGCAGTAATCTCTGGGCCATCATTTGGTTTAATGAATCCGCTTGACTTTAATTCTAACCCAGATGTACTCTTTTATGGCTTAATGATTTGTTCTCCCAGGCATTCTGATGAAATAGAAACAGTTCTCTAGAATCCGGTGAAACTAGTTTGTATTCCTCATTTCTGTTTCTAATTAATTGTTGAGCAATTAGATTGAACCTTGATCTGTGGCAATCACTATAAAATTGCACCATGGCAAAGATTCTTAACAATGATCTTGCATCACCCCCAAAAGTAAGATGCACTGGAAAAAGAGGGAAACTACTTTGAAGGAAAATCTTTCTTAATTCATTCAATTACAAATATAATATTTTGCACCGAAACAATGCCTATTATCTGAATTAATTAGGTCTTTCAGCACCCTGGCGAATGGGATGGATACAGAAATACGCTGAGGTTAAGTGACTGACTGGAGGCTTAAGTGATGAGAGGCCATGGCAGAAGTCAGCAGGGGATCCCTCTTGCTAACTATCACAGCCCACAGCTAACAGTCACAATCTAAATTAAACACTCCTAGCCCAAGAGAGTCACAGAGATGTCACGATCATACCAGAAAAATTACAACCAGGGCTGGCCTCAAAACTCTGAATGCACATCAAAGGAAGAGGGTACACTGTTCTCTTACCCTCAATTTCCTCCGTTGGAAAAATGACGGCAGTGCCATTTCTAATTCAGTGTTATGCTGGGAAGGTTGCAAATTAATTACAATTATGCCTTCTTTGTGCCAAGTGATAATTTACTGCAATTAATTATCAAAAGATCTACTGCTGTCAATTACGATCCTTGCTCTTGAGGGGGAGGAGCTATTTGTGAACATCTGAAATCTGTACCAAAGTTATGTTTTGCCCTTTCTCCCCCCCACTTCCAATTAAGCTCGTATAATTTGTTTTCATTATGCCAAACACAATGGAAAAACTAACAACGTTACTCTAACCTTTTTCTTAATCTAAACATTATCTAGACTTCCACTGAGTCAACACTCCTATTGTTACACCTGCAAGTCGTACATAGAGGGAGGCACACTTCAGAATTAATGAGCGCAGCTGTGGTCTCTCTTACATTCAGCACTTGTAAAATAGACCTCTTTAAAGTGCCATTATCACAATATTGATAGAGTTATTTATAGCATTGCAAGCGCTCCCAGTCATAACAGAGGACTTGTTATCCACAGTGAGTTCATGCTGCTGTCACCCTCTGGCCTCCATCCAGCACCGAGGAGCAGGTACCAGGTGGACCATCTTTTAAAAATGAACTCTAAAAGACATCTGAAAAACTTTTTCTCAAAGTGAACGTGATCACCAGGAGCGGGTCAAGTGGCTGAGCAAATGGGCCTGAGCCCAGGTATATGAGACACGTCACCTATGAACTGGCCCAACCTAGTTCTGCTGGGAGACAGGAAACTCAAGTGCAAGATGCGTGCTGTTTCTCTACAAGTGAGTCAGTGATGTCCGTGAAGTGGGGCAGGGGCAGGAGAAGTTGTCTGTCTGCACACCTTTGCTCATGCTCTTCCATTCAACAGAAGATGATCTTCCCTTCTTCTCCCTGTATGGAAATCCTTATTTGCATCTTTTCCCTTATGAAATTTTAAGCTCTTTGTGGGTGAAGCGCACACCTCGTTTTTCCTATTATCACGATGTAATGACGTTATAGCCTATAACTGACACTGTATAATTTTATTTAGAATTCTTGCCACCTACCAACCATGTGTTGAACACTGCATAGGTCCTACGAAACAAAGATATATACATAAGTCATCATTTCTTCCCGTAAGAATGTCATAGTCTAGGATAAGAGTTCTTTACCTTTTTCTGAAGTTATAAAGTCCAGTGTTAATCTGCTAAAGTGAACATTTTGAGACCTCTCTGTAGAGAAAGCGAGGTGCCGCTAGAATAGAAAACAGGTCTCCAGATTCCACAACCAGGGCTCTTACAAAAGAGGCTGCCCTCAGAGGCCATCAGTCAGCACAATGGTGAGAGTGCTGAACTCAAAACCTTTTTACAGGGGTGGAGGGATCCCCTCCAGATGTCCCTAAATGTAGGTGATAGGGCTAAGGCAAAGATCCAGCAGTGACTTACAAGGCCTCTGCAAAGTAGGTGACAGTGTGCCAGGGGCCCTTGGGGAAAAGTGACAGCAGATGGGCTGATTCCCTGTCACCCTTCAGGCTGCCCACGTCATCTGTGGGAAACCTTTAGATTTTTGTACCCAATTTTAGGGACTCACAACCTTATGCCACCCATGGGTAGTGGCAGTGAGTGGGCCAACTGAGAGAACTGTATATCAGTTGAATTTAAAATCCCCAAGGGTGACAGCATGCTTTGGCATTGGGGAAAAGGCTGATTATCAGCCTTTCTCCCAGAAGCATATTCTTCCTAAACTGGTTGGCCTGGCTTGCCCAAACACTTAAAGCTAGCCAGTCATTCTATATTTTGCAAATTTGTGTTTGGATTCATGGATTTGATTTCTTTTTCCTATCTGGCTTCTGATCAAATTCACCCCACCTCCCCCACCCCACCCCCACCCTCAAGCGCCTCCTTGAGAGTGGTAAAGATACACACATGCAGATCAAACCTGCCAAGTGAGTAGGTCAGGGCCTTTGCCAGCCCCCTCCACGCCTGGGAATAACAGAAACCCAGCTGAGAGGGAGAGATAAGCCCTAATGCATAATCTTCCCCACCCATTCACATCTGAGTTTGCAAATAGGCATTCTAAAGTGACCCTGGCTCAGAGGGTTTTCATAGTGATGTGTTCCCAGCCAAACCCTACCCTGAGTTGCATTCCATGGCCACCCCGCTATCTCTCACCTGCACGGGCACCCTAAAGGGAGAGAGGGCATGTGCCCGCCCCATGCAAAGTAGCGTGTCACTTATCTCAGGTTGCAAGGCCAAACAGTGGTACAGATTACAGAGACTTTGACATAGGTGTCCGCCTCCTAAACCCCGCTGCCTGCACTTATCGGTGGTACTAAAGAGAAGATTTTTCTCTTGCAGAGGGCAGCTTGTGATGGCTGCTTCCTACAGCCTGGCCACACCATATTCCCAAAGGGCTTCTCTGAGAGGCAGCCCCTGTCAGAGGAAGAGCCCGGCGAGGTAGGGGACCCAAGATTCTAGTCCTAGCTCTGATGTATTCCAGTCACACTTTCCTCCAAGTCTTAGCTTCCTAGTCTGCAGAATGAAGAGGTCAACCTAGGTGAGAGGTCACAACCTCAGCTGCCCTCTGGGACCAGGCAGGTAACATATATATACAGCAGCAGGCAACAGGGCGTATTCAGAACTGCAGGCGAGCAGAGAAAGCCCGCCCCACCCATAAAGGCATTTTTATTCTAAAATTTTAAAACATGCCTGAACAGCAAAATGCGCCTGCAATCCAAATTCATCCTGGGACTGCTCGTTGTGAACTCTGGCTAACGATTACAGCCCCAAAGCAAAATGATACTACGGGTATTTCAGTACTTATTTTATATGAGGGGCCCTTTATTTCAGAAATGTTCAGAATGCTTTAAATACAATCAGTGAACGTCAATATATTTCAAGTGTGAGATTTTGGCTGAGCATCCCCTGGCTGGTACTGGTTCGGCTGCTGCCTTTGACATCAGTCCCTTCTGCCCCGGGGCACCTTGGAAAGGCCACGCGTGATAGAGCCAGTGCCGGTGGACTCTTGGCCACTCTTGTAGGGCTTAGCCCCTGAATGCAGCTTTCAGGACCACCGGCTCTGGGCAGCCCCTCTGCCCTGTCTGGGAGCTCCTGGCTATGGCAGTTTTTATTTTTCCCCCATCCTCCCAGGAGGGATGATCCTGTCTGCCGGCCTCACCCTTCCTCTGCTTGTGCAGGACAGAAGGTAGGCAGAAGTGCAGATTCCATTCAGAGCTGGCTCTCCTTAAGAAAACTTGTTGATGATATTATTCAATGCCCACCAGTCCCCTCCCCAGCCTTTTTGCCTGTGGGAGGGGAGAGAGAAAGGAAGTTCCATCGCTCTGTGTTCTTCCGGCAGCATCTACCCTTGGCTCTATCACTACGCTTTTCTTACTACATTATTAGTTTTATTGCTCACGTGTCTGTTTCTCCCTGTAAAGCCAGAAGCTCTTTGAAGGTATTTCTGTGTCCCTAGTACCTGGCACCATGTCTGACACATCGTAGACTTAACATATATTTTATATTACTCTGTACTTCTTGTTTATTGCGAGGATGTTGAATTTACATAAACAAAATAAAAAAGGGCATTCTGGGCTTGGGTGGGGGTCAGGGAGGAGCATAATACGTAACAAATATATATATATATATATATATATATATATATATATATATATATATATATATTTGTGTTTGATGTCTTTCTTTTCCACTGCAGTCAAGTGCTAGCACCTAGTGCAGTCCCTGGCATATGGTAGGTGCTGAATTAATATTTTCTGAACGAATGAATGAGGAGAGAGAAAAAGCATTCTGCAGACTTTCTGTTTCTGCCGACGTACCTAGACAAATTGTTTTGGCTTCCCTGCTTTCTCAAACTCACCTATCAGCCTCTCCCCTCTTGAGCAGTGTATTGATACTTCTCTGTATCTTTGAGTTGGTTGAGAGTCTCGAAATCTTGAAAGAAAGCCCTGTGAACAGTTTGTATACATATATGATAAGCCAGAATGACAGTTGAATCAGAAAGGCCTTTTTCATAATTTAATTAAGCTCCCTTAAATGTAGACATTAGTCAAGGACAACATTATTGATTGAGTCTAATTGTATATATTTTCTTACACTTTTACTAAATCCTGTTTTCTAAGTCACCTGAAGACTGCTCTCATTTCTGAAAGGGAACATGCCAAAGCAAGGTTTTAATTCATTACCTTTTGGACATACTGTCATTCCCCAGCTAGCACCAATCCGTTACAGAATGTGAAAGGGTAATTACTTCTAGGACTCCCAATCCTCCTTTTTATAAGAGTTAGCTTCTGGAAAATTCTGAAAACCTTTCTGCCTTTCATTCAGTCAATCGGTCATTCAACAAACAGGTGTTGAGTCTCTACTATGTGCTAGAAATACAGAGATGAATAATTCACCACATTTTTCTCAAGGAGCACCCAGTCTGACAGGGGAGGTAGATGAATAAATAGTTAATTTAGTGTAAATGTGCACAATGAATTAAGACATATGTACAAGACACTATGGTAGCCCAGAGGAGAACAGGGCTGATTCATGGAGAAGTGAGGGAAGGTTTCACAGAGTGATGTGTAAGCTGAGTTTTAAAGGTGATGGGAATGTGTCGGACAAGGTAGGGCAAGGACATTCCAGGCAATATAACCACCAGAGCAGATCCATCCACCACAGGAAGTAAAGAGCAGCTAAAGCACTGGGTGTCCGAGGTGGAGGAGTAGCAGGTCATGCTAGAGAGGGAACCGGGCACCAGGAAGGTAAGGCCTTCTGTGGAGTGTAGGTACAGCCAGCCTTCCATTGCGGAAAGATGACCCTACCAGCTGTAAGGTTAATGGTAGACTCTGTTATTCTAGCTAAAGCCAGATCACTCTAGGACCTCCCCCCGCCAACCTGCTATAGACCGGCTGTGAGAACCCCCTGGACTCAGAATTACCTGCAAACTAGAAAGAAATGCAGAGCAACACAATACTTCCCAAAACATTGGACAGAGACAGAGGGGAGAGCATCTGAGCCCTATCCTCAGGCCTCATAATAACGGCTGCCATTTACATAACACTCCATGGCAAGGGCTAGCAGGCGCATTGCCTCTAGTCTTCACATCCCCCATGCAAAGAAGGAATTTGCTTTCCCATTTTGGAGACAAGAAAACTAAGGCACAAAGGGATGCCCTGTGTCAACACAGCTGGGAAGGAGTGGAGTCAGAATCCATACCCCTGTGTAAAACTTCCTTCCCCTCCTGCATGCTGCACACTGACCATCCAAGGCTGGGCCCTCATTCACAAGAGAAGTTGAAACAAACAAACAAAAAAAAAAAACAAAAAAAAAAAACAAGTGAAGCTAAACATTCTGGAATCTAATGGATTATCAGACAACTCTTTGAGCTGACTTTGGGACTTTGGTAGAGAATAGGAGACCTCTATGATTTGCTTATCTAACATGACCCATCCAATCCTACCATCCCTCCAGGCTAAAATGCTCTTTGCTTCTCTGCAACTCTATTCCTGCTTCAAAACCCAGCCAAGGCCAAAGTATTGCCTTCACCAGAAGCCTCGAACTTGACTGAAGCCCCTTTTTCCAGTGTGCCTAGCCTTCTTCACCTTATCGTATCACTGCTTATCACCTTATCTTATCACTTATCACAAGGCATTGTAGTTTCTATTTACCTGTTCACCCCACCCCTGACCTTCCCCCGTCCCACTAAACCTTGAGTTTATGATGGGTGCAGATTATGTTTTTACTCATTTTCAATTCTCAGGACTTAGCACAGTATCTGGCAAATTGTATACTATTTGTTGAACGAATGAGTGAACAGGATGGTGGTGGGTAGGCGAATTCCAATAGTCACGGGTTTTTTCATAGACTATTTAGTGTGATTTGCAAGGATCCAATCTGTTTGCTAGATCTGGAAATTCTGATATGGACAATAGCTAAATCTCAGAGCACTGATTCCCCCCCACCCCCAAATAATGCTGATGTTTTTGAATTAGGGTTCCTTTGTAAGCTGCGAAAAGTGGAAGGCAGGGGTTGTAGATTTGAGTCTTGCCCTAACACTGCCGCACTGCTGTGTGTGTGACCTTGGACAAGTCATTGCACTTCTCGAAGATGAGGAGCTTGGCTTGGACAGTTTCCATCAGCCTTGTCTAGAATGGTACAATTCACAAGGTCAGCTTCATATCCTTCCCAAGGGCAGGCTTTGATAGTGAGGAGGGTTGGTGGGGACGGTGGGTTTCAGCCTTGAGCATGACACCCAGCACCTGAAGTATGCAGAAAAGGAAGACTTCTTGGAGTGGACTTGTCTCCTACTGCTCCTCTAACAAATTACCAAAACTTGGGCGGGTTAAAATAACATAAATTTATCATCTTAACAGTTCTGTAGGTTCGAAGTCCACCATGCTTTCTCCCTGGGCTAAAAATCAAGGCATTTGTAGGGCTGTGTTCCCTAGAAAAGAAGCTCTAGAAGAGAATCCATTTCCTTGTGTTTTCTGGTGTCTAGAGGCAATGTATAGCCCTTGGTTCCTGGCCCTTCTCTCCATCTTCCAAGTCAGCAATGCTCCTTGTCTCTGACCAATCTCCCAATCTCCTTCTCTCAGTGTTCTCTGCAGTACTGCCCCCTTCCACTTTTAAAGACCCTCCTGATTCCATTGGATCCACCTGGTTAATCCAGAATCCTCTCCCTGTCTTAAAGTCAGCTGATTTGCAACCTGAATTCCCCTATGCCATGGAAGGCAACATATTCACAGGTGGCAGGGATTGTGACATGGACCTCTTTGGGGGACTATTATTCTGCCACCACATGAGATAAGGGCACAGAATGAGTCAGTGTTAGGCATTTTGAGGAGGAAAGCATTATAGTGTGATGGAAAGAGCTCTTCCCCCTGTGGTTTTGAAATTAGAGACCCGGGTGCACACAACAGTGCGTCTGCATGACTGCCCTTGAACTTGAACAAATCATTTGATGTCTCTGAGCCTCAGTGTCTTCATCTATACAGTGGGGATAACGATAACTACCTCCCAGGAAAATTGAGGAGATAAAATATTCCTTTAAGTTAATGAAGCAAGAATAGGTACTTAGGAAATGTAGAGGGAGAGCAGAAAGTTAGTTTCAGCTGGACTATTGCGAGCTAGCAGAGGAGCAAAAGGAAACAGGGTTGGAGAGGTAAGCAGACTCCATACTGTGAAGAGCCTTGAATGCCAAATTTTATTTTATAGACCATGAAGTGCTATCAAAGGCCCTGACTAGAACGATGGTGAATGGCTTAAGCACTCACCAAGCGAGCAAGAATGTCAGATGAATTAGAATGAGAAGCTTTGGCATGACGATCCCCTAAGGACAGGTATGCTAGGCCTCCTCACATCCAGATTTCACATTCTAAGCCAGTAAGTGGAAAATAAATCCCCCAATTCTGCTGCTGCCAGTGGCGAACAGCATGTTGCCTTCTAAGCGTTCAGTTCATGTTCACACATAATTTTAATTCTGCTTTAACTTCAAATTCGTAGATTTCCAATTGATCCAACATCTGGAATGCCAAGGCCATTGGAAAAGTTATTCTGGGAGCCTGCCGCTTACACAGTGGTGCCTCAATAAACATTTGTTGATCAAAAATCCCCAACATGGGGAAAAAGATTTGGAAACTAAACCAGGTCTTTTGAAGTGGAACAGCATTTGAAGAGTTTAACTGTGACATATCAAAAAGCATATTTTGCAATTGAACAATTGGTGAAAATCATCAGTTAAGGCTAGCAAAAAGTCCAGGAGAGGGGAAAAAAAAAAAAAAAAGGAATCTTTGTGCATGTGAAGGGAACACTTTGAGCTTATTTTCACTTTTGTCGCAACCACACACACAACCTGGGGTAACATATGATTACAATCATCCAGCAGTAACTTTGAACATTCAGAAAGATTCCCCTGAGTTCCTATGACTGTTACATTATAAATATTCCTAACTAATATTTGTTGATCAATACTAAGAAGTTGTTTTATAAAATTTTCTGCAATCCACAAAGTATATTTCATATGGCATTTCTTGTTAGTTCTATGTAAATTGACACATTCTGACATTTAAAAAATAATATTTTTTAAATAGCTATTTCCTCCTCCTTGTAGGATAACAAATGAACACTGGGCTTGCACTGATCTCTGCCAGTAACATGAATCATTTTACACTCATGAACAGTGAGTTCCACATGTGTTGACTTTGGCTTCCTGATTTTGAATGCTTGTCAGAGCCTTCCATCACAGACCACAGTGTCATTGTGTCTCCAGAAGGCTCCTTTTAAAATGTACATTAGTGGGGCACCTGGGTGGCTCAGTCAGTAAAGCACGTGCCTCTGGATCTCGGGGTGTGAATTCAAGCCTCATGCTGGGCATTGAGCTTACGTAAAAAAACCAACAAACAACCTAAAATGTGTGTTTATTTCTGAGCAAAGGACAAGAGAGGCAGAACTGATATTTGTGTAACTGCTTTCTGAGCTGGCCCTTCACGGACATTATCTCACTCAGGCCTCACAGCAACCCCACAAGGGAATAATTATGAGTCCAGTTTTATAGATGAGCGTGTGAACCTCAAAGGGTTTAATATCTTGCCAGTGATCTTTCCACCAGTAAGTGACAGAATCAAGATTTGGACCCAGTTTTCTCGGCCATCAATAGCTCCAGCTTAACCTCCATCTGCCAAGCCAATTGGAAAAGCACCACAAAGATAAAACAAGTCATTGGGGAACCAGAACAGTTGCTAAAACCTGTAAGATGGGGCCTGGGAGTCATCCTTACTCTTTGATTTATGTTAAATAAAACATCACCGAACTAGGAATTAGTAGTCTGTCTCTAAGAAGAAACCAAGAAAGATTTCTATCAACAGATAAATCCCTGAATTGTAGTAGAATGCATGGCAGTTAATAATACCAACCATAATCATGATAACGTTTATTGAGTATTTAATATATGCCAGGTCTTCCTCTAAGCACCTTAGGGATATTAATTCTTTTAATCCTGCAACATCCCTGTGAGGTTGGTATCATTGTCATCCCATTTCATTAGTGAGGAGGTAGAGGCATGATGAGGTCACAAGGTAAGTGGCACAGCTAAGAATCAATGCAGGGAGTCTGGCTTCAGCACCCATGCTCTTATCCACAAAACCACACTGCCGCTGTAAAGGGGATTCGAGGTCATACGATATCAATGAACACAGAACCACACTGATACAGGAGGATCTTTCATCCACAGAAATAATGATGCCCCCATGTTTACTGAACTTTACAATTTATAAAGAAGCACTCCTTCATTATCACTCATATCATTTATTCGCCATTCATTATCTCAGTTGATTCCCATACCATAGGCTGAATGTGCATTTTTATCCATACTGCTCAGGCTCTTTCATTCATTTTAACAAATTTGTATTGAGCACTTGTCTTGAGCTAGCTTTCGAGATAGAGAAGTAATCAAAAAGGCTCTCATCCTTGCTTTCATGGAGTGTACAATGTAGTGGACTGGACATTCGTTAGTAAATAATCACATGAGTATGTAATTACAAACGGTGCTGAGAGTTATCAGGAATTATGAGAGCATATAACAGAGGATGACCTAGATACACACTTGAAATCTCACTGATTGATCTGGAAGATATCCCTAACAAAGTTAATTTCAACTAAATTCTAAGGATAATTAAGGATTGATTTATTTTTTTTAATACGAAATTTATTGTCAGATTGGTTTCCGTACAACACCCAGTGTTCATCCCAACAGGTGCCCTCCTCAATACCCATCACCCACTCTCCCCTCCCTCCCACCACCCCATCAACCCTCAGTTTGTTCTCAGTTTTTAAGAGTCTCTTATGGTTTGCCTCCGTCCCTCTCTGTAACTTTTTTTTCCCCTTCCCCTCCCCCATGGTCTTCTGTTAAGTTTCTCAGGATCCACATATGAGTGAAAACATATGGTATCTGTCTTTCTCTGTATGACTTATTTCACTTAGCATAACACTCTCCAATTCCATCCACGTTGCTACAAAAGGCCAGATTTCATTCTTTCTCATTGCCAAGTAGTATTCCATTGTGTATATAAACCACAGTTCCTTTATCCATTCATCAGTTGATGGACATTTAGACTCTTTCCATAATTTGGCTATTGTTGAAAATGCCGCTATAAACCTTGGGGTACAAGTGCCCCTCTGCATCAGCACTCCTGTATCCCTTGGGTAAATTCCTAGCAGTGCTATTGCTGGGTCATAGGGTAGGTCTATTTTTAATTTTTTGAGGAACCTCCACACTGTTTTCCAGAGCGGCTGCACCAGTTTGCATTCCCACCAACAGTGCAGGAGGGTTGTGGTTTCTCCACATCCAATTGAGGATTGATTTAAATTTCACCATATCAGTAAGGAGTTCTCTTCCACCTTATTTAAAACTGCAAGCACTTTCCATACACCCTACTCCTTTCTATTCTTCCATGTTAATTATTATCTTCTAACATACAATTTACTTATTTATTATGTCTATTTTAATCTGAGTAACCCCCCTCCCCAAAACTCGAATGTAAGATCCATAAGGTTTCTGTAATTAGTTTCATTAAGTCAAGTGTTTGGCACTTACAAAACACTCAGTAAATACTTGTTGAATGAATGAACGAACAAAGGAAATAGTGGAAGGGGCTCAGGGGTATAGGGACCAGAAATAAGGGGGAGGGGTGAATTTCTCAGTAGAGAGGTCCTGGGCCAGGAGAATATATCACGTTTTGAAGAAACTCAAGAACATAGGGAACGGAAGAAGGGGGAAAGTGACAGAAGAGGAGGTGAAAAGGGAAGATTGGGCCATGTCATGAGGAAATGGAAATTCAGAAACTACGATCCCCCAAAAAGAAACCATACATGCATTTCACATTAGAGCTAGCCAACTTTGCTACACTTCTCTAAGAATGCAGAACTATTGTCTTCTCATGGCAAAAATGGCCAAGCATCAGCAGAGGACAGGGAGCAGCAGAATACTCAGGTTAGGGGAATATTTCATATATTGTTAAAATATGGTTACTTCACGTGCTTGAGGCAGAAAACCTCGATGACTGTGGTTGATTTATGAGCAGCGGGATATTAATGCATGGGATGTCGAAGTGTGTGAATTTCGTAGAGTTTCCTAATTCTGGTTTGTTAAAACATAATATTTGTAAAGTGGTATCCTAGATTATTACTGTCTCAGCTAGAGATAATTGATATTGTGGCAGATGGCCAGCATTGTTGGAGGAAAGAGAATGTCACAGGTGGCCAGCAACACTAAGCATCCGAGGACCCACTGATAGATTCCTACCTGTCTGCCCCAAAGCATCTTTGTCCTCTTACAGGAGACAGCAAAGTGTTCCTTCGGACAAGACGGTGGATGGTATGCTCTTGTATGTCCCTCCATCTGGCTCAGAGGAGAGGGGTTTTCGTCTTTTAATTAAAACAGACCTTTGTCATACTAGTGTTTTGACTTGAAGCTCATTTAATACAGACTCCCAGACTATGCCTAACATGTGGTAAGACTCGTGAAACCCAGTGGCACAGTATTACAGGAGGTGCTTTGGGCTTGCTTCTGTCAAACAAATTAAAAGCCTGCACTTCATACACTTTACAAGGCCAAATTAAACACTCGTCAAAGGGGAGATGCCTTTTAACGTGCAGTGCCTGTAGCTTCCTTGACACCAGCTAGCTTTCTCAACAAATCCCAGGCTGTCTTCGCTGAATACATGAGGATGGCATTTTATCTCCTAGGCGGTCGTTTCTAAGATTTAAGCCTTCCGTAAAAGGATGTTTCTTGTTCCAACTACTCTGAAATTCTAGTTAATACATGGAAGATCTTAGCTACACAGATAGTTCATTCTTGCAAATAAATGTTGCCATAACTGTCAGCTATCCATTTTGCCCAGAAGGTAATTTATAGTAAATTAAATGGGACCACCATTCCAGAAACTCTTCCCAAAATGCATGGCTAAAAGCTTTTGGAGAATGGCTATTTGTAAATTGCGCTACGATAACTTACAACATGATTCCATTTTCTGACACGATCACTGTAAATTCTTTGGTTGCCATAAACTAGAAACATCTAGCTCCCTGTTTAGATTAAAATCTAGACAAAACCTAACATACATTTGCCTGGTTGGGGTTTTACCAGCCAGGTGTTGACCTGGGAGATGCTTTAAGGAAGTAGAACTTTGTTCTAAGTTATTTCCTTATATTCCCCAGTCCTTATATCTATTCTGGAATCTATTCAGCCAAAGGCTAAAAGGGACCTTGAAAGAACATCCGGCCAGGTGATTCTCAAACACTAGTCAGCTAAACAGCTGCATTAGAATTACATGAGGGGCTTATTAAAAATTTCCAGGGGTTCCTGGGTGGCTCAGTCAGTCGAACGTCCAACTTCAGCTCAGGTCATGATTTCATGGTTTGTGGGTTCAAGCCCCACATCCAGCTCTGTGCTTATAGCTCAGAGCCTAGAGCCTGCTTTGGATTCTGTGTCTCTGTCTCTATCTCTCTGACCCGCCTCCACTCTCAGTCTCTCTCTCTCTCACTCTCGAAACTAAAGAAACAAAATAATTTTTTAAATACAATTTTCTAGACCCCACCCCAGACCTACTAAAATAAGAGCACTGGTCGTGGAACCTAAGGATACATCTCAGTAATAAGTTTCTCAAGTGGTTTTGATCCTTAGCCATCACATTTAAGAACCACCAAATTCTGTTGCTTCCTACACCCTCCAATCCGAATACTATATAAGTCGTCTTCGCAGAAGAGCCCTTATATAGAGATGCAGTCAATAGTGCCTGCTTGTTTGTTATTACTTAGGGACGGAGAAAGGCCTCAAGTTATCAGCATTAATTTCACATCTGCCTCCTCTTGTCTGAGTTAGGTCAGGCATTACATTAGAAGGAAGAGCAATTCAACACTCAAGTCAGTACACAAAGAGTTCAAATCGAGTGAGTGGGTTACAGTGGCCGGATGTTCTAGGCAAGGTAATAGTCAACATCAAGCACCTGATACATCCAGTTGGAGTAGGAATCCAGAAAGTAGCTGCTCTAATAGGAAACAAGTCCCAAGACCATCAGGGGAAGGGGCCAACCAAAGTTGGATGAAAGCCCAAGTTGAGTAATTATAATAACAGCTAGTGTTTACAGGGTTTAATATGTGCCAAGCACTGTTCCAAGCACTCTCCATGCATTAACTCATTTAATCCTGACAGTGGCCCTTTCACATAGGCACTATTATTAACAGCATTTTACGAACAAGGAAACTAACGCACAGAGGGGTTAAGTAACTTGCCCAAGGTCACACCGAGAGTGAGCGGCCGAGCTGGGATTCAGAACCAGGCAGAGTGGCTCTGGAATTACATCTTTAATCATTAAATCACCTTACTTCCTCAGAAAGCTGATGATAAGGATAATGCTGTAGTCAACAGGGGAAGTGGAACACTCAATGAGAGACGGCCAGAAGCTCAGATGAATGCACAGATCAGCCTACCAGTCATTAAAAAAAAAAAAAAGACTACATCTTGGTGAACACGCAGGAAGGCGCAATGAATCTAGACCATACAGTAGCAAGACTAATTCCAAACCAACCTCACCCCCAGGGATGGAGCAGAGGATCCCCTCTTTCCCTGCTCTAGAAGGGACCAGCTCAGAAAAGAAAGGGGTTGGGCATTGTCTTAGCTCAAACTGCCATAACAATATGCCATAGCCTAGGTGGCTTAAACAACGGAAATTTGTTTTCTCGCAGTTCTGGAGGTGGGAAGTCTGAGATGAGGGTGTCAGTAAGGCTGAGCCCTGGTAAGAGTTCTCTTTCTGCCTTGCAGATGGCCACTTTCTGTCTGTGTGCTCACACAGCTTTTCCTTGGTGCCTATGCATGAAGACGGAGATTGCTATCTCTTCCTCTTCTTCTAAGGCCACCAGTCCTATCCAACGAGGATCCCACCCTTATGACTTCATTTAACCTGAATTACCTCTAAACGCCCAGGATCCAAATAGAGGGGTTAGAGTTTCAACATATGGACACAATTCAGTCCATAGCAGGCGAACATCAGCAAAGACGACAGTAATTCCTGCCGTTTAGTGAATGTCTCCTGTGCGCCAACTGAGTGAAGCACTTCACGTATATCATCTCATTTAACCAATCCTCCATAAGCCCGGCATGAATAAATCCATTTTTTAGATGAAGATGCCTTCAAAAGCCTGAATAAAGCTATAAACCCTCTCCTTAGACAACTACACACAAACACAAAATTCTATATATAATTTTAGGAGGCTTCCCAGACATCTAGAGTATGAAGTCATGTGAAAGTATAGGACAAATATGGATGTCCCCCTGCCCCTAGAGAATCAGTATCTCAAGTAGCCGTATTATAGAGTGAAAGCAACTTTTGCATAAATTTGTAAGCTAACACACATACATCAAAACAGCCTCCGTGTTTGCACAGCTTGTCCTGGACTAAACCTGCAAGAGAACAAGCTCACAGTCCCTACTGGGGATAATGAGGCTGCACCAGCGCCCCTTCCTTTATGGAAATAGTTTCGATAGGAGAAGAGGAAAATGGCTTTTAGAGAGGTGCCAAAGGAACAGGCTAAGGACACAGGAGAGCAGGAGTCTAGAATTCAGATACAGCCTGGGTCAGCAGATAAGGAAAGAATTGAAGCCAATCTGGCTTAACACGAAGGGAGGGGGCAGCTGTCATCCCACAGGCCACCCCTCAGCAGCTCACTGTCCCCATGAGGTGAAGACACATCTTTTTTTTTTTTTTTTTTAAAGCAAACAGTCCAGATCTTTACGTAAAATCCCCCCTTTTCGAATGACTGCCTTAGAAGACACGCGGCTAGGGGTGCCTGGGTGGCTCAGTCGGTGACGCATCCCACTTCAGCTCAGGTCATGACCTCGCAGTTCACGAGTTTGAGCCCCGTGTCAGGCTCTGTGCTGACAGCTCAGAGCCTGGAGCTTGCTTCGGATTCTTTGTCTCCCTCTCTCTCTGCCCCTCCCCCACTTGTACTCTGGCTCTCTTTCTCTCTCTCTCTCTCAAAAATAAATTTTTAAAAAGTTAAAAAAAAAAAAAAAAAAAAAGAGGAAGACATGCAGCCTAAGAAGAATCTCCTCCTTTATGAGCCTCAGTTTGTCCATCAGCAACATGATGATTATAGGAAGCTGAGTCTCCTAGGAATTTTTAGAAGATCCAAAGAAATAAGGTATATAAAAATGCTTTGTAAACTATAAAGTGCTGTGTAAGTGTTAACAGTGAAACCCATAAAGAACAAGTTCTCTCCAGTGGTAGTGATGCTATATTTAATAGCTGTGTGTCACACACCTACAGAATCTGCACAACAGCAGGAGGGACCTTTTTAAGATGTAAATCAGATTATTTCCTCCCTGGTTTAAACTCTTAAATGGCTTCCCGTCTCGTACTTATAAAATCAAAGCTGGGCACGATGTGGGTGCTGTCAACCTGTCTGACCTGACTTTCCCCCCATTAGGAGGCTCCAGCCACCACGTGCTTGTTTCTATTCCTCAAATACAACAGGTGCTCTCTCCACTTAGGGCCTTGGAATTAGGCAGCCATTTGGCTGGCCCGTGCTGCCCCTGACCTTCTGTGGGCGGTCTCATGCAGCTCTCAGTTCAACATCACCTTCCGGAAGAGGCACCCCAACAATAACTCTCCGCAACAGCGCCCTCTTTTGTTCTTTTTTTTAAAGTTTATTTATTTTCAGAGAGAGTGAGCCCGCGCGCGCACGCACGCACGCACGCACACCCAAGCAGGGGAGGGGCAGAGAGAGAGAGGGAGAGGGAGAGAGAGAATCCCAAGCAGGCTCTGCGCTGTCAGTGTGGAGCCCGGTGCTCGACTGGATCCTGTGAACCGTGAGATCATGACCTGAGCAGAAATCAAGAGTTGGACACTCAACCAACTGAGCCAACCAGGTGCCCCTACATCCTAGTTAGCTATTGACATGGCTCTTCTGACTGATATGGTTCTTGATTTTTATTGGCTTGCTTATTTAGCAACAGTGTGATCCTACTAAAGATCAGCCCCATTAGAAGAGACCCATATAGTCTTATTCACTAGACCCCTGAAACAGGTCTGGTGCATAGTTGGAATGATAAACATCCATCAAAAAAATAATAAAGTCTTTTTTTTTTAATGTTTATTTATTTTTGAGAGAGAGAGAGAGAGAGAGCACAAGCAGGGAAGGGGCAGAGAGAGGGACACAGAATCTGAAACAGACTCCAGGCTCTGAGCTGTCAGCACAGAGCCTGAGGCAAGGTTCGAACTCACAAACCTTGAGATCGTGACCTGAGTCAAAGTCAGATGCTTAGCCGACTGAGCCACCCAGGCACTCCTTAAAAGAATAAAGTCTTAAAATTGGTATTATAGTAGAAAGTTTGGTAGAAGGAAGCACTTTGGACTGGACCAATGAGGTTTCCTGGGCCCCACTCCAAATATACCAAATCAGAATCTCTATGAATGTGGTTTGGGTATCTGGAGTGTTAATAAACACCTGTGAAGGGTACTTCTGATGCAAGTGACTTCAAAATACACTTTTTGAAAATACTGGATTTCGAGGCCAAAGACCAAATCCTAGATCCCATTCATTTTCCCAAGGTTTTCATGAGGACGCTAAAGCTATAATGGCTGGTAAAGTTCTTTGCTTTTACCCAAACTTACAGAAATACAGAGCCAAAGAGCTGTTCTACCCTGGCCGTCCGTTGAGGGTTTGCAATGTGTGCATTCATGGATGGAAGCTCCATCCAAAATGGAGGCCTTCCTTTCAGCCTTCAATCCTTCAAGGATTAAAGACAACTGCACTGCTCCCTTCAACATTCTGGCTCTTTAGCCATTCTTAGGCCGTGGCAACCTGGAAGGACTTTGGTTTGTCCATGCCATTTTTAGAGGCCACGTTTTTTATAAATGAATGAAATATGCCACTATGGTCTGTTTAGCATAGTTACATGATATGAATATTATTTTAAAATAATAAAAATAACCATGACTACAGTTCCAAGGTCAACCATTCAGGAATTTGATTATTTTTTCAGCTCACCAAAATGAAATAGACTTTTGTGAAAAGAATCATCTGCAGAATCTCCCAAAAGAATGATATAGAAACTTAAAAGACCATTATATTGATTTATAGTAAAGATAATGATAATAAAGACTAATGTGTATTGAACCCTGACCCACACCATCTCATTTAATACCCCCCTACTCTGTAAGTAGAGATCATGATTCTCCCCATTTTATAAATGAGAATTGCCACAGCGTTGGTAACTTGCCCAAATTGTCATAGTTAGCACTTGGCAAACTTGGTTTTAAGCCCAGGCAGCTGGCTGACCCCAGGGCTGTGTACTTACCCACTGACTACACCATAGGGAAAGGCTATTGTCCTCTGACACCATACCAGTCAGTCTGCACTGGTTCTTTGTTTCCTATGTTTCACCCTGACCAACCAATTCCCCTTCCCACAGACACCTTCTCTTTTTAGATACAACACCATCAACTATGCCACAACCAAATTCCATTTGCTTTTCCACTTTCTCCTCTTGAAAGTCCTTTCGCATGTATCTAATCCCATCCATTAGGTACTGCTCCTGTAACTTAAGTCTTTAGATTTGGGCAGAGGGAGGGTCCCTTGTTGATGCCTAGAACCGCTTTTAAGGATCAACTAAAACTCCTAAATAGTTTTCCAGTCTGCTGATAGAAACCTGGGCTTGTATACTTATGCCATTGATTTTTTTTTCAATCTAAATACGAAACTTTACATATATCCCTGTGGGATTCCATCTTGTGGTTTCAGACCAATGTCGGAGCTTGTCAAGATTATTTTAAATCTTGATTCTATCCTCTGCAGTATTAGCTATTCCTCCCAGCTGTCTGTCATCTGTAGATTTTATAAATGAAACATCCATTCCTTATGCAAATAATTGATAGAAATGTTGAACTACACAAAGCCAAATACAGATAGCTTGACAGGAGGGATTTTTTTACTTTAAGTAAACTCTGTGCCACTCATGGGGGTTGAACTGATGGCCAGGACATCAAGAGTCTCATATTCTACTGACTGAACCTGCCAGGTGCCCTTTAGGAGGGATTTTTCACAAAAGGAATATAATACTGGACTGAGCATGAGGATGCGAATTTAGTCACTAGAATTAACCCCCAGATGCACTATTGAAAAGAGTGTTGTCCCATCCTTCTCCTGATGTTCTCCAGGCTGCCATATTCAGGTAGATGCACTGTGTCATTATCACCACTTCTGAGGCACCTTTTCATATACTTCCTTACCTTCTATAATTCATTGTCTCAATAGTCAACAAGCATTTATTGATTACTTATTAAGTAAAAGTCACTGAGCCTATATGCTAAGGTTATAGAATTGAGGAAAATAAGTAAACTAATCACCATGGGGATTCTCTGAGGAGAGGTCAGAAAAGGCTTCCTAAGGAGGTGCACCTGGCTTGAAGTGGAAGGTCAAGAGTGAATTGGCCACACGAGGAGTTGAAGGTGGAGAAGTCTTCATGAGCTAGGGTCACAAAGCCCCGAGGCCATGTTAGAAGGCTGGATTTTATTTTAATCACATTAAATGTATTCCTTGTGACTCTTATCTATGAAGTCTTCCCCACCCACCTCAACTTTCTCTAATCCTTGCTGCCTTGAAAATCCTACAGCAGCTGTTCTCCATCCCAGGGGCAGTTTGCCCTTAACCGCATACCCGTATTTTTACCTCATTAACACGTACATGTATCTTTTGGCCCTCAGTTCATGAAAAAGCATTGAAGACTGAAACTATGGCTTGCGTCCTCACCATGTGCCCTCATACCATCTCACACAGTTCTAAGCATCAAGATGGCAGTGTACAGATTCTCGATGAATTGAACAGGGGCGACGGCAATAAACGACAGTAGCAGTGGGAGATACAGGGGAGCGTGACAACCAGGAAAAATGGCGCACATGGTGAGGGGGCCGGAAGACTGGGAGGGAAGCTCCACAAGGGCAGGGATCATATTTGTGATGCTCCCTCTTGGTGCCAAGTGACAGCAGTGTGCCCATTTTATCTTTCGATAAATCAGATGTGCTCCAATTTTCTCAAAAGAACTAAGTCATACTTATTATTTATATGTTTAGTCCTATATCCCGAGAACAGAATATGTCTTTGGAGTCCTCTGTTTAGTTTCCTGGGTGTGAGATGGTGCTAATTTTATGCACAATTTCTTTATACATGTCAATATGTACTTTCAAGGGTATGCCAAGCTCATACACAAACTGGTATGATTATTATACTTTATCTAGCAAGTCAGGATATGTAGACAACAGATGGAAAATAGATTGGAAAGTCAGGTTGATTAAGAATGGCTGGCTCAGCTCTGTGGGAAAATGAGGCACAATCTACTGGTGATGTCTAGCGACCACGCATGAAGGATGTGGCAATTGGAAGGCACGAGGGCCTACATACACCTTCTCTGAAAGCTATTGCCTTCAATGTGGATTTCTTAAAGATTTTTGGCACAAACTAAATGCTCATCATCATCCTTTACCTTATAAACTGTGTGCATATGACTTCATCCTTTCACTTCCTTATTATAAAATAAAACATATTAAAACATATTACTAAACAAAAATATGGAAGATATACATACAGAGTTCAACAATTTGTCCACCCACGTTGAGCAATAGAACGTGATCAGTTTCTTACAAACTGCTCTTTTTTGCCCCCTCCTGCCCATCATTAGCCTGATATTTAAGGATATCATTTCCTTGCTCTCCTTTACAGTCTTATCACCTAAGCCCTATCCCCAAGCACCAAAGTTTGATTTGGTTTTGTTTCTTTTTCTTTTTGGGATTTTATATAAATTGAATCATATACTATACATTCTTTTGTGTTTGGCTTATTTTGATCAATATTATGTTTGTGAGCTTAATCGATTTTGCTGCAGGTAGCTACAGCTCATTCATTTTTCAATGTTGGAGTAAAAGTGTGAATATATGACAATTTTATTTGTCCAATCCACAAGTGACAGACATTTAGATTGCTACCAATTTTTAACTAGTTTACATAATGTGGCTGTGAATTTTCTTATACACATTTCTAGGAGTACGCTTTTCTGTTGGATCTATGCCTAGGGAGTAATTGTTCATAAGGTCATAAGGTACTCTCATGTTCAACGCCAAACTGATTTCCATAGTGGTTGCTTAATGTCACTTCCACCAGCAATGTATGACAATGTCAGGTGCTTCACATTCTGACCAACGGCTCATTTTGTGGTCTAGTCATTTTAGCCCCTCTCCTATGTGTGTGAGATTTTATTATGGTCTGAATTTTTATCTCCTAATGATTAATAGGCTTCTTTTATATAATTTTTGACCGTTTGAATATCTTCTTTTGTGAAATGCCAGTTCAGGCCCATGTGCCAGATTCGTCGTCTTCCTTTTTAAATTACAGGAGTTAATTTTATCTATTCTAGACATGAGCCTTTATGAGTTATATCTGTTACAAGCACCTCCTGTTGGTGGCTTCCTTTCCACTCCCCTAGTGGTGTACTCAGAGGAAAAGAAATTCTTAATTTTATGTGATCCTTTATATCAATATTTCTTTTTAAAGCTTGTGCTTTATTTTGTCCACTCTAAGAGACATTTCCTCGTCCTAAGGTTGTAAAGATATGCTATATTTTTTTCTAGAGGCTTCATTGTTTTATCTTTCACTTTTAGGGCTACCTGGAATTTACTCATTTGTTTGTTGTTTGGGGATCTACTGTGAAGCAGGGAGTCATTTCATTATTTCCGAAAGCATAGCCACTGATCCAGCATTGAAAAAGACTCCTCTGAAGCAGTGTCTTTGTTTCGAATCCAGCGGCCATATATGTATGGGTTCCTGGGATTCCTAGTTTATCTTTGTATCCAAGTGGCAATGCCATAGTGATTTCTGTAGTCCTCCCATCCAGTGGAGCAAATCCTCCCATTATTCCTCTTCATCAAATGTCTTGGTTGTTGTCGGCCATTTGCATTAAAATATGCATTTAGAATAATCTTTTCAAAAGTTCCATTTTAAAAAATTCGGTTGGGATTTTATTTTTTTTAATATAATTTATTGTCAAATTGGCTTCCATACAATACCCAGTGCTCATCCCAACAGGTGCCCTCCTCAATGCCCATCACCCACTTTCCCCTCTCCCCCACCCCCCATCAACCCTCAGTTTGTTCTCAGTTTTTAAGAGTCTCTTATGGTTTGGCTCTCTCCCTCTCTTTTTTTTTTTTTTCCCTTCCCCTCCCCCATGGTCTTCTGTTAAGTTTCTCAGGATCCACGTAAGAGTGAAAGCATATGGTATCTGTCTTTCTCTGCCTGACTTATTTCACTTAGCATAACACTCTCCAGTTCCATCCATGTGGCTGCAAATGGCAGGATTTCATTCTTTCTCATTGCCAAGTAGTATTCCATTGTGTATATAAACCACATCTTCTTTATCCATTCATCAGTTGATAGACATTGAGGCTCTTTCCATAACTTGGCTATTGTTGAAAACGCTGCTATAAACATTGGGGTACATGTGCCCCTATGCATCAGCATTTTTTGGAGAGAAATAACATATTTATAAAATGGGATTATCCAGTTACATCCATGGTCTGTCCCTCCTTTTATCAAAGCATTTTTTATACAATATTATTGTTTTCTTAAGGTTTATTTCTGAGTATTTGAAACTTTTAATATTATTAAAAAGACACATTTTTAAATTTAATTTTATAATTGAAGCTGGTATATAGAAATGCCATTTTTTTTTTGTATATTGATCTTGTATCCAGTGATCTGCTAAGCTCACGGATTCCAATAATGCATACATATTTTGGGTTTTACATACCTAATGGTATCATATACAAGTAATAGTTGAGTTCTCCCTTTCTAATCCTCATATGTTTCATTTCTTTTGTTGCCTTGCTATACTAACTGAGATCAGTGCAATAGTGAATGGACTAGACTATTAGTGATAGTAGACATCCTTATGTTGTGTCCAGTCTCAAAGCTTTTAATATTTTATCATTAAGTATACTGTTTGCTGTTAGGTTTTGGTAGCTACTCTTTTCTTGATTAAGGAAATTTCTTTGTATTTCTAGCTTGCTAGGTTTTTTTTTTTTTTTATCATAAATGGATGTTGAATTTTATCAGATACTTTTTCTGCATGTGTTTAGATGATCACATAATTTTTCTCTTTTATTCATCAAATGCAGTGTATTTGTTGAGTTTGAAGTAGCAAACCAACCTTGAATTCCTGGAATAAACCCAAACTGGTAATGATTTATTATCCTTTTATATATTGCTGAAATTTCTTTGCTAATATTTTGGTTTGAGTTTTTACATCTATGTTTATAACAGAGATTGGCATATAATTTTATTTTCTTAAACTGTCCTCATCAAGTTTTGTATTTTTTTTTAATTTTTTTTTAACGTTTATTTATTTTTGAGACAGAGAGAGGCAGAGCATGAACAGGGGAGGGGCAGAGAGAGAGGGAGACACAGAATCTGAAACAGGCTCCAGGCTCTGAGCTGTCAGCACAGAGCCCCACACGGGGCTCAAACTCACGGACTGTGAGATCATGACCTGAGCTGAAGTCGGATGCTTAACCGACCGAGCCACCCAGGTGCCCCTCATCAAGTTTTGTATTAAGGTAATGCTGACTCTATAAATCAAATAGAGTAATACTCCCCTTTTTCTATTCTCTCGAAGGGTTTTTTGGGAGATTGGCAATATTTCTTCTTCAAATGATAGGTGAAATTTGCTAGGAAAGCCATCTCATTCTAGAATTTTCTTTGCAAAAAGGTTTTTTAAGTATGGATTCAATTTCTCTAATAATTATCGAACAATTCACACTTTCTACTTTAATTCATTTTGGTAAGTTGTGTTTTTTAGGGAATTTGTCTATTTCATCCAAACTCTCAAATGCATTAGCATAGTTATTCATACTATCCTTTCATGATGTTTTTAAGTGTGTGTAGTATCTGTAATCATATCCTTTTTTTCATTTGTGACATTGTTTTCTGCATTCCGTTTTTTCCTCAATTCGCTTCATGAGGGATTTATCAACTTTATTAGCCTTTCAAATAACTTTCAGATTTGTGGATCCTTTCTACTCTATGTTTGTTTTCTATATCATTTGTCTGCTCTTGTCTTTATTATTTCCTACTTTTTATTTTATTTGAGTTTAAGTTTCAGCTTTATCTCTACACTATTTCAATAGCTACTCAGCTTATTGATTTTCAGCCTCTCTTCTTTTCTAATATGTGCTTTTAAAGCTACAGATTTTCCTCTCAGCATGGCTTTCGCTGTATCCCACGAGTCTAGACACATATTTCTCATTAATATTTAGCTTAAATTGCTTTCTTTTTTTTTTTAATTTTTTAATGTTTATTTTTGAGAGAGAAAGAGAGACAGAGAGAGACAGAGCGTGAACGGGGGAGACAGAGAGAGGGTGAGACATAGAATCTGAAGCAGGCTTCAGGCTCTGCACTGTCAGCACAGAGCCCGATGCAGGGCTCAAACTCACAGACTGCGAGATCATGACCCGAGCCGAAATCGGGCGCTTAACTGACTGAGCCACCCAGGTGTCCTGACTTTTCCATATTTTATGCTTAGGTATGTCTCTTACAAATACATTGGCCATAACAATTTTAAAGTTTGTGTCTCGTAATTCCTATATCTGGAATCTCCGTGGGCCTGTTTCTGTTGCCGAGGGGTTTTGTGAGTTTCCATTCTTGCCATCTTGTCTCCTCACATGCCTCCTTATTTTCTGTTATTGCATAATACTTACTGTAATTGAGCATTTGTTTATAGAATTAATTTGTGGCCTAGGATGACATTAGCTCGCCCACAGATTTACATTTGTCTCTGCCTTCAAGCCATAATCACTTCGATCCAACTTGATGATTCAGAACTATTCTCCGTCCCTGCTGGACCTCTCTGTTTCTGGTTCACTCATACTCCCAATTGCCAGTCTCTCCCTGCCTTATCCCACCCCTCAGCTACCCTCTCTTGAATTGGCAAAGTCCCCTTATGGAAGCGTAAGCCCAAATGCTGAGCTTCCTTCTTGGGCTTCCCTCACCTCTAGACCCTACCCAGGTCATTCTTCACTACCTTGTCACTTCTGTAATGGCTTAAAGCAGATATTTTTGTATTTTCATCAGCTCTTCTCATTGTCTTCAGCAAGATGATCAGTCCAAATTACCTTGTCCATCATTACTTGATGGATGTATAAGTCTGTCCCATTTGTTTTGATAAAAACTGGAAGGATATAAGTAATCATAATTTATATTACATAAATATATACATAACATTTACATACATCATAAATTACATATTTTCTTGTTATGCTTTCTTATTATGATTGCTTTCTTATTACAAAAGTTTACATTCCCACTGTCAAAAATTTAGAAAATAGAAACATAAAAAGGAAGAAAATAAAAGCCACTTACAAGTTTACCATTGTGAAATATATTTCCTTCTTCTTCCTATGCATATATACATTTTTAACAAAAATAAGATCACACTATCCTTATTTTATAATAGAATTTATTCATTTACTATATCACAACATCTTGATAGCTTTATGGTATTCTAGTATGTATATACCATAATTCATCTGAATAATTCTCTAAAAGTGTATATCAAAATTTTTCTAATTATTCATCACTATAAAACCATTATCACAGACCTTATTCTGTCAAATATTTGAACAGTTCATGATTATTTCCTTAGGACAAATTCCTACAGGTTCAAAAGATACAAAGCGTTATATATACTGTCAAGTTGACCTCCGGAAAAGCATTATCAATGTATACTTCCAACAACAGTGCTTGAGAGCAATAATGTTCAACTCCTAAAATCAGATCAGAGCTTCTGAGAAATGATTTCCTTATAAACATAGGTGAGATTTGCCATTTTAAAGCAATTTAAAAAGGATTCTAACTGTTCCCTGTCCTGTCTTTTGCTATCATTGTGACTTTGATTTCTTTGTTGGTATGTAAAATAAACCACCAGCTTGGGGATTGGAGGGATTTAGAGGCTTAGCATTGGAGGCCAACCCTTTCCACGGGGGTAGGGCTGTATGAAAGCTGGTTTACTGAGGATCACCAAGGAGGAAAAACTGACTTCCAGCCCTCCAGTGGCCAAAGTAGGGCTCCTCCTTCTGGTGTATATTCACATACTCTCTATTTTTATTTTTTTCTTAATATTTATTAATTTTTGAGAGAGAGAGACAGAGATAGAGTATGAGCAGGGGAGGGGGAGAGAGAGAGAGAGGGAGACACAGAATCCGAAGCAGGCTCCAGGCTCTGAGCTGTCAGCACAGAGCCCGTCACGGGGCTCAAACTCACGAACTGTGAGATCATGACCTGAGCTGAAGTCAGTTGCTTAACCGACTGAGCCACCCAGGAGCCCCTGTCTGCTTTTTAATAAAGGGTATGTGGGGGCGCCTGGGTGGCTCAGTCAATTAAGTGTTCGACTTCAGCTCAGGTCATAATCTCACAGTTCGTGAGTTCGAGCCCCACGTCGGGCTCTGTGCTGACAGCTCAGAGCCTGGAGCCTGCTTCGGATTCTGCGTCTCCCTCTCTCTCTCTGCCCCTCCCCAGCTCATGCTCTGTCTCTCTCTGTGTCAAAAATAAATAAAAACATTAAACAAAATTTTTTTTAAAAAAGCAGACAAAGTAAATGAGTAAAAAACTTCTTTTTGGTAACTCGGAAATTAGTATAATACCTAAGCAACATCGTAAAATAGACAAACTTCGGTTTGGACTACCCTGTACTAACAAAGTCCAAACTCCTTAAGAGAGCCTTTTGAGATCTGACCTACCTCTCCTGCCTAGACCTTCTCCTCCTCAAACTCACACTTTAACAGACAGAAATAATGACCTCCTTTCAGTTCCCAGATAGACCCATGCTTTCTCTCTTCTTCCCTATACCATGGATATAGTGTCCTTTGCATGGAATGCCCTTCTACGATTCACTGTCAACTCAACTTATCCTTCAAAATTCAGCTCAGGAGTCAATCACCTCCACCAGGAAATTTCCCATGAGTCCTGCAGCCTGGCATAGGAGTCACTCCTGTCTCTATAGTTAATCTCCATCACTCTTCATGGTACTCCTCTGCTTACTTGTCAGTGTCACCCGCTGCATTAAGAACTCATGAGGGGCACTTGGGTGGCTCCATCAGTTAAGCGACCGACTCTTGAGTTCAGTTCAGGTCATGATCTCACAGTCATGAGATTGAGCCCCATGTCAAGCCCCGAACTGGGCCCCATGCTCAACGTGAAGCCTGCTTGGGATTCTGTCTCTCCCTCTCTCTCTCTCGCTCTCTCTGCCTTTCCCCCACTCACTTTAGCATGCACTTGCTCTCCCTCTCTCTCTCTCAAAATCAATAAATAAACATAAAAATATTTTTTAAAAAAAGAACTCATGATGTCCAGGACTATGTCTTATTTCACCTGATAATAGCCTGAGCATTGCCCCTGGGAAAATGCTCATTAAACTCTTCTTCCCCCCAGAGACACTTGTCCATTCATTCCCCCCAAATCCAGGACTTTCATTTTCTTTTGTAAGGAAAATCAACCTAAAAATCTTGTTCCCACTCAAGTAATGGTGGGCTGTAGTTGCATAACATTCTAGAATGATCCACTTGGGAGGGATGTGAGGTAATCACAAGCCAAGCCCTTTATTTATACGGCAAAGAGACAATTTCAGGAAGCTGAAGTGACTCGCCCAAGGTCATACTGCAGCCTCACAACCAAACTAGAATGAGACTACAGCCTTCTGGCCTCTAGACCAATATGCTTCCCACTGAATTAAGGATCTTAGCAGCAGCCCAGAGGAGAGAGTGCTTAAGTCACAGAAAGGAATCTACTGGTGGGAGTTCAAATGCTATGGCCCCCATACTAGGGAAATAACTGGTATCTCTCATCCTATGCTACATATGCCTGCTCAAACTGAGGAAAGGGAAACTGCAATATTAACAAGGAGAAAAAATACTATATGTCACTATTCTATAAAGAAGATTTTTTCTATGTTCATTCTTGTATATCCTCATTAAGGTGTTGAAACCTAATCTTAGTCTTTGTGAAGACAGAGAAGTAGAAACACTAAGCTACGCCTGCTTTTTACACTAGATGTTGGTATAATCAAAACTGAGTTTCAAAAGTGAGTTACTTTTCTTGGCTTATGTACCGTTGAAGAACTGTCCTATGGAAAACAGCAGATATCTATTTCTGAAATATGTCATGATGTAAACTAGTAAGTTAAAATCAACAACGATATACCTGCCTGCCAACTGCCTTTTATAACTCTAACAATATTATTTTAGCATTATTACTAAATATGATCAGAAAATAAATGAGTAAGAAACATTGTACTACTAAGGTCCTGGCTTAGCCCAGGGGACAGGAGAGCAGTATGGTAAATAGCGTGGGCTCTGGGGCCAGACTGCCTTGACTTTGGCTCCGTGGCTTCCAGCTAACTTTGAGCAAATTGCGGAGCATCTCTGTGCCTGGGTTTTTTCATCTGGACAGTGGGGATGTCAATACATGTTTCAGTTGGCTGTTTCGAGGATTAAATGAGATAATGCCTATAAGTGCTTAGAACAATGCAAGGCACAGGGTGAGGCTTAGAATTAGTTATTATAGTAGGGGCTCTATAAATAAACATAAATTGAAAGTAATCAACAGACCCATCTGGGAGCAGAGGTTAATACGCTCCCAAATGCATAGCTCCCACTATTGAAATAATTTTGGGAAATAGACTGTACCCTCATGGACTCCCTATAATATTATGCCACATGAGGCCCATGAAAGAAAACTTGATGAAATATAGGCATTAAATGTTATCATGTAACTATCCATAAATTCTGGATTTCCACAAAGCAGTTCTTTCGCATCATAATTAAGGGTTTGAAAGTCAAATGATTTAAGTGCTAGTTTTAATTACCGCTTGGTGAACTTTAGTGTGTTCGAATTGTCACAACTTTCCTTAAGGATTACTCTGAAGCCAGGCAATACAGTGGGAAATTATTAACTCCTACTTTGGTACAGCAATTATCTGCATTACAAGGTTTATGCAATTAGCTGTTTAAGATGTCATTATATTTTGCCATCTGGTACACAGGAGTTTATGCATATGAACAGGCACGTGTTGAAGTGATTTTCACTATATGACTTGTTCTCAACCCAAGTCATCTCTCTAATGAGGGGAAGTTACCGTGCACCGTACATTAGTGGCAGGTGCACACTATCAAGCTTCATTTTCATTGAAGACCTTCATTTTTCCATTTTAAAGTATTCTGCACAAGTGCTGGAAAATTAATTAGTCGTTTGCAATTGAACAACGCCTGCAGACTTGTTCCTTAGCAGTTAGAGGGGGGCACGGCTTTAGTTGGGGAACCCCTCCTGCTCCTCACACGGAAGGTCGCAGGCACCCTTCATTCACATTCGGTGACAGGAGCCAGGGAGTGAACCCCTGCAGTAGCCCGCCTCTCGCGAAGAGGGAAAGGGGGCCTCGCCGCAGGGCCTTCTGAGCCATGCGGGGTCAGCACTTCCCCAAACACACACACACACACACACACACACACACACACCCTATCCACCACGGAGGGAACGCGACGGGGAAGAGGGCGCTGCGTTGTGTCCCCGAGACGGCAGCTCCCCCCGGGGAAACGGCGTCCCAGCGCAGCCTCCTGCGGCCGCTCTCCCAGAGCGCGGGTCCCCGACCGAAGCGCATTAAAAGGGCGCCCTCTGGTGTCCGCTAGCAGCCGCCGGGTAACAGGAGGCGCGCTTAGGGGCCGGATAAACTTTTCACCCCGTTCACAAACGGAAAGCCCAACTTGAGAAAGTGTCTTGCAACTCCGCCGACGTTCTGTGCGCGCACCGCGCAGCTGAAGGAGGCTGGGGTGGAGATAGGAATTGGTCCCCTCCCCGGGCACCCCGGCAGCGTCCCCGGGCGAGCGCGCTGCCCAGGCCGGGGTGCTGGGCTCCCCCGGCCGTGCCTTCCGCGGGGCCAGCGCGGAGGGCGAGAGGGGACCCTGGTCTCCGGAGACGCGAAAGAGACAAACCCCGCATTTGGACGGCAGCGGATGCGGGAGGCCCGGCTCAGCCCCGCACCTGCCCCTCCGCGGGCCGCTGGGGAGTTCCCGCGAGTAGGGGGCCTGCGATGGCGGGAGAGGAGTGGAGGCGGTCCTCAGCCTCTCCTTGCCTGGTGCCTGCCGTCGAGACTTTGTTGGAATCGTCCAGGGCCGAGCCCCCCCCTCCCCCCGCCCTCCCCCGGAGAAGGCTTGCGAACCCCGCGAGGCCACCTGAGCGGAGCCGGCCGCGCTGCCATTGAAATGCCTCACTGACAAAAGAGCTAGGCCCGCTGTTTCCCTTGGGACAGTTGGGGGTCGCAGTCGCAAGTAGTGTGGCTCTCGGGTTCCCTGAAAAACGTTCTCTCCCCGCCGCCACCACCCCACGTTGTGCCCCCCCCCCCATTGCTACCGTCTCCTGCCCCCCCCCCCCCCGGCAACACACACCCACAGCACGCACGTGTTTCCTCTTTCCCAGTGGGTGTACCAGTAAGAGAGCCTAGGTTCAGCCCCAGCGGTTGTGGAGGGAAAGAACCTTCTGACCACAGGGAAGTGTGGGTTTGTTAGAGCTGAGGCAAGAAGCTAGCCTCCTTAAACCTTTTATTTGGGGCCTGAGGGTGACAGCCTGGGGACGGAGGGAGGAGTAGCTGGCTGAACCTGCCCCTTTTGTCATATTTCTGCACCAGCCTTTGTGGTGGGGGACAGGAGAGAGCAAGAAGTGAGGGCAGGTTGGATGCGTTACAAGCAACCAGCCAATATTTCTAGATAGACAACAACGTGTAAAGCACTGACCCAGGCACCGGCAGCTGTTGAGTATGAAAACAGGGATTTGCAAGCTGGTTAGAGAGGGCAAACTTCAGAAAAGGAATAAATTGGTTTGACTAAATATTCAAATGGTGCCGCCAGGCTGGATGTACCAATAAAGGGTGAGTACAACTAGACTTGGCTCTTGGAGTCTCAGAATTTCTGTACATAGGTGTCCCTGCAAGTGACTTGGAGATTAGAGGTTGTTCTGTGTAGGCTCAGACTCAATAATTAAGACTCAAACTCAAACATACAGGAAAAAAGCCAATCATTCCTTTTGGAAGTTAAAGTTGGACAAGTAAACTGAGGCCAGATTGAGAAGGCTGAGGGGCTGGACATTGAGTGAATAAAGCAGGAAAACATGTGTTTTGGGGCCAGACTGGACTAGGTCTAAGTCTCATCTATACCTCTTTACCATACATAATTATGGGTCTCTGTTCCTGTCTGTGAAATGGGAGCATTGTGCTGCAACGTTAGTGAAGATTATATGGGTCAAATATGACAATGTCTTCAGCCTGAAAACATTCCGTGTTAATATAACCCCTTCTTCTCTTTCAAATATTTCAGAATTGCTCCCATGATCTTTAAGCTCCTTCAGGGCATCTTTAAGGGTTCTTCAAATAAACATGTGGCTGTGCCCCTCTTGTTTAAATTCAGTCAGCTCTGTTGTCTCCAGGCACTCAGGAGTCCACGCTATACTACTATCTTTTGTAGCATCAAAATTCTTTGGAAATACTGCTTTTTACTACAGGATTCTAGTAATTGACTTTCTGAGCAACTATCTCATCAGATTGGGCCATCTAATGCCAATAATATGTAACATCAGTTTATTAGACTCTCACCAATGGCTTTGGCAGAAAATTCAATTCCCCATGATCAGGAACAACAGTTCAGCATCTCAAACAAACCCCTACACCTGTCTGTTGTAAAAAGCCATTCCATTTTATTAAGTATATTCGTTCTCAGAGCTGACCTGCAATTGACTTGGGGAGATACCCACAGTCAAAAGTTCTAAGACTGGGACTGGGGAAGGTCAACACTAATGAATTTCAAACTGCCTTATAGATTGAATCTGCCCTTTCATTACTAAAAAGAGCCCTGGATTGCTCACTGTTGGAGAAGGATACCAAAAAGAAGTAGCTAATATCTCCAAGATATAGATATACACCCATACACACACTTACAATGACTGATAGGTGTTTCCATGACATAGAAGCACAGTTCCACATTAGAGAATAAAATAGTGTCTCAAGTGCAAAGCTGTCTCTTATAAATGTCTATATGGGTGACTATGTGAGGTGAGGCCATAGTTATAGCTCCCACCTTTCCTGAAGTCCTTTCTCCATTCATTCATTTATATAACCATACCTAAAGATGATGAAATGATTACATTAAAATTCTAGTCTGAAGATAGTAATTTCAGAAGGAAATATTTCAGCTTGACATTTGAGCTAGGATATACATCACTATTCCAACAGCACTAAGGCATGGCTCCAGGGAATGGAAGAGAGGAGAAGCTTCTACTCTAAAGCTTAGAATATAAACTCTGTTATGTCTCTGTTAGCATCTAGAACATTTGGAACATGTCAAATACATTCCACAAATATGTATTGGTTTCAACATGTTTTCCTTCTTAACTAATTACCAACTGGTACCAACTAATTACCAAATGACAATCCAAAGCCATCTGACCTTAAATTTGATACCTTTATGGTGTTAGTTACCCAGCTGGCTTTTCCTGCTAAAGAATCTCCTGTGGCATTTGTTTCAAAATGAAAATCTGTTATATCATTAGAAACAATGTATAGAAGCTGAAGGTGAAAGGCAGTTGAAGTCTGAGGTCTTGGTAATGCATTGGCAAGCAGAAGCATCATGGCGGGGCCCAGTAGGACAAAGAAGAAAGTGGAATGCACGAATTTACACACAATGCCCCAAGCCAAAGCATTTTATCATTTAACTCTCAGGCCTTGTGTATGTTTAGTTATTCTCAGATGTGAAAGGCAGTTGTTCTGGGGAGGAATGGTGGTTTGATTTGGTACTTAGGTAGGTAAGAAGAAACGGAACTAATGAGTAATTGCTACACAATGGAAAAACAAAAGCAATGAAAGGAGTGTAACTCTCCTCCCTGAACAGTCCAGTCCTTTCATCATAAAATGTTGCTATTACATGGACATGAACCAGCAGAAATATTTAATGTAAAAGATACTTACTAAATAATTTTTATAACCGAATCACCAAAGCACTATCTGCCAAGGTCAAATACCAGGACTTGGCAATAGCCACACTGTACCAACCTTTTCCGTGTAATGGTATTTGTTATAGTGATATTTGATTGATTTGTTCATATTTCTTTCTTTAATGTTATTCATATTTATAAAAGTGTAAGTCAGTTCATTCTTTGGCTTCTCCCTTCGCACCCCTGCCCCCTTCTTCCACCATCAGTATTTCCTTAGGAAACATTGTCACACTCCACCATTACCAAGGCTATTAGCACCATCGTTTACTATTTACTATACCTCCAACACAGGAAAAACACCAAGGTGTCCCCTTCTCCTGCCAGACCTTTCTAGATAACTTTTTAAAGTGCGCTAACACTAGTTGGGACCATCCTAAGTCATGGTGCATCAGAAGGCATCTAGATGTGTAATCAGAAGATCTGGGCTCTCCATGACCTGGCTGCACCTCTTGGCTGTGGGATGTTAACAGATTCCCCTGAAGTCTCTGAATCAATATTTCCTCTTCTGTGATGAGAGAACTTGAACTCTTACTTCACAGAGGTATTATGAGAATTACAGGAGACCTCACATGTACAATTATTTAATATAGTAACCAAGCACATAGGATGTGCTTAACGAACTGATGTTAAGGGTAGATTCTGAAATATCTGGGACAGGAATTTTTTTTTAAGTACTCTCTATGCCCAACGTGGGTCTTGATCTCATGACCCTGAGATCAAGAGTCACATACTCTATTGACTGAGCCAGCCAGAGGACCTTGGAATGGGAATTTTTTTAAGTAGAGAAAAAAAAAAGGTGAACCAATTTTACCTTGCAACCTGATGTCTTTATTTCTTCATCTTTAAAATGGGGTAAGGCATGGGGCGCCTGGGTGGCACAGTCGGTTAAGCGTCCGACTTCAGCCAGGTCACGATCTCGCGGTCCGTGAGTTCGAGCCCTGCATCAGGCTCTGGGCTGATGGCTCGGAGCCTGGAGCCTGTTTCCGATTCTGTGTCTCCCTCTCTCTCTGCCCCTCCCCCGTTCATGCTCTGTCTCTCTCTGTCCCAAAAATAAATTAAAAAAACGTTGAAAAAAATTTTAAAAAAATAAATAAAATGGGGTAAGGCATACCTTAGAAGGTGGTAGCAAAATTTTTAATTAAATGAGGTACTAGTATGTGGTAATAGTAAGTGATCCACAAATAGGTTATTATTTGTCTGTGGGAAGGGGATTAGCTAGAGAGTAGTTGTTAAAACCTCCACTAACCCATCCTTCTATCCTAATCAGACACTCAAGCCTCTTCGGTTCCCTTTATCTTCTTCTAAGGCCCTAATCTTCGAGAAACAGCACGCAGCTAGCCAAAGTCTTGTATGTTCGATTTCTTAGGATAAAAAACCGTTTTTCATATTAGAAATAGTTGAAAACTCCCTACAAGTCACCATAGTTTCTCACCTACGTTATCTCATTTCATTTTCACAAGGACCCCGCCAGACGCAGGTCCTCCACCCCCCTTCTGAAGGTAGAGCGTTTCTATGAAATCTTTTGTAGACCGAAATGGTGTAAAACAGAGACAATTATTATTATATTCTATGTGAAAAAAATTTTAGTGCTCCCAAGCCCAAAAAAATAAGCTCTCCTAGACTGTTCTGATACCTTACCACACATCTTGTTAAAAGGACTCACAAAATAAGCACAGAGGCTCACAGAGAATTCAAAGCTTTACGGGTTGGATGCTGAGATGCTGACTGTAGTTCCCGGGGCAGGAGCTTGGGGGCGCCACTCTAACTGCTCAGGGGACTCGCTGCGTGGCTGAGGGCTGGCCATAACACAAACGCTGATGGCTAGTTTTGCAAGAGTCCTCTTCCATTTCTTTCTGCTTTCGAAAACAGGTACCAAGGTGGGTCTTTGGTGAAAGTGAAGTGGCTGGCTCACACTTCCAAAAGCGAGGGATAAACTGTACCACTGCTCCCCTTTTAAAGGATGAGGAAACCGTGACTCAGAAAGATTAGGCAGCTTGTCCAAGGCCACACAGCTACTCTTCTCAAAGAAACACGCTGCACTCACTGCCTGAGTGGAGAAACTTCTTTGGTATAATAACCCAATTCCTGGTATTTGGTATTTACCCCCCCAATTCCCCGCTCCGCAGGGCCCTCGGGACGCTTGCTGCTGCCCACAGACCCGTAACTAGAGGGCAGAACTCGGAGTTGCCTAGGAGTGGCCCGCGCTGGGTGGGGGGAGCTCAGAGGCGGCTCTGCACCAACCAGGCCCTGCTTGGAGGGGCCGCAGCACTTGGCCGGCGCTCCCTTCTCCCTCCCGCTACCTGGAGCTCGCCTGTAGGTGGCGCCCTGATTCGCTCAGGGGAACTTGGAGAACGTGGACACGGGTCACCAGCTGCCTCCCCTAAAGGCCAATTAAAATAGTCTCTTGGCGAGCTCTGCAAAGGAACCTTGGCAATGTGGCCGTGCCCCCCTGCCCGGTCTCTCTTCCACCTCTCCTTCCTCCCCCACTCGGGGCTGGCGCGCCGGGCAAGCAGTTAGCCTGAGCTTCCTCCGAGGTAGGGTTCAGGCGCCGATCTCCAAGCGCTCTAGGCCGAGCCAGCCGCCCCTGGTTTTTGTGCTTGGATCCCCGGGCCTTGAGCCTGCCCCCTCCGCTCCCTCCCCGCACCCCCTTTTGCCGGCAGCTGGAGCGGGGGTGGAGGGATGGGGGAGAGTGTGACCCCGTGAGTGCTGGGCGGGGCGGGGCAGCTTTAAAAAACTTCTGAAAGGCCTCGTTCAAAGCCTCCGAGAACAGAACTTGGGCCGGAAGGCGGTTTCCAAGGAGGGGCCTAAAAGGGGGCGGGGGTGCACCTGCAGGGCCAAGAGCTCCCCAGCCTGGGAAGGGGGGTTCGGTGGCCCGCGGGACCTGAAGCCCCCGCCCTGCACTCGCCGCCAGGCCTCGGCCTCCTCTTCCCTAAAGCCTTAGCCCCATGGGGGGGGGGGGGGGGACGGGCGGGGGAGCCTGTTAGTCACTCCAGGGACCCTTCGCTTTCATCTTCCCTACGGGAAGGCAGGGCGGCGGGGTGGGGGGCTGCTCTGGCCCGCGATCTCCGCAGGGTCTTCCTTCCCTCCAGCCCCTCCCTAGGAAACTAAGATTTCGCAGCAAAATTGAATTCCCGGATTTTAATTACAATCCACTCCGGTGGGAGACAGCTGAGCAATTGGGCATCACGATGGAGGGAACGTTCCCATTTTACATCCCATCCCCCCCCACCCCCCATAAAATCACTGGGGAGGGCGAGAAGGAAAGCCTAGGAGTGGCCCGCGCTGGGTGGGGGGAGGCGGGAAGGGGGTGGCCAGGGACGGCGGATGGGATAGTGGCCCCGGCGGCGTCTGGAGCCGCTGCTGTCGCTCTGCGCGCTGGTTGTGCCATCAGGGTTACTTGAGGAGGGGCCGCCGGACCGCCGCTGGCCGGGGCCTCTCTACCGCAGACAGGGAGCGGACGCCGTCCCTCGTGAGGCCAAGAGAGAGGGACCAAGGGGATTTTCATTAGTACCGCATTATAAGGATCATCATCCTCCAAAGTCCTTCCTATAGAGGCTCTTGAATGACTTAGGTAAATGATTTGGTCCATTTGTAGTTTCTGAAGAAGATATTCTCAGAACTTTTGAAACTGAGCGCTTTAGCGAGGGAGCAAGTACGTGGAGGCTCCTCTCGGAGGGTTTCACTACCCGCAGAGTCGTCTGGGGACAATTGCTGAGTGGGTTAGTGAGGACACGGGGGGAAGAGGTACAAGGGGAATCGCGTGGAGCTGCACGATTTAGTAAGAAGAATCGCTAAAAAATAATCTGCATAAAGTTTATTCTTTCGCTTGGGGTCCTCTTCCTTGATCTGAGGAAATAAAATACATGAGAACTGGGCGGTGGTGGTGTTTTCCAATTAAGACTTATTACACTTTCTCAAAGAACTTGAAAGAGTTAGTTTGGTGAATTTTAAGAACAATAGTGGCTGTCATTACAGGCAGCAAAGATGTAGCGAACTGAGCGGTGGATTCCGAAGAGTTTGGTTGCAACATTAACTCTCAAATTTAGTGTCTACTTCATTTAAAAAGGGGGGGGGGGTTAGGAAACCCTTTAGGGAAGGAAAAAAGACCGAAGGAAAAAATAGAGCCATGGAAACAAAAAGAGGGAGGCGAGATTAACTGTAACAGTCTGGTCTTCATTGAGTCCCCAGTCGGCCTCCTAATGCACCACACATTTCTGTAGCGTTAACTTTATCCGGAATATTGGTGGGCCTGGTCTCTAAGCGCTTCCTAAGAAAGGACAGACTTAAAATGTTTTCCCTTTTGTGAAGGTCTAGCACTTGCTACATTAAGCAGCCCTGACGGAAAAGGGGGTACTCCCGCTCTCATGGGCTGCTTTAAAATCTGCAGGTGTGTGTAACATCCCTAACGCCCAGCATCCCCGGCGCTGGAGGCGGGACCCGCCGGTGGACAGAAACAGGTGACCCGTATGCAGTGCGCCCCGAGTACTCTGCTCTGACATTTTAGCAGGCAAGGACTGGTGTGTTGAAACTATCCTCCTGATGTTAGCAAAGCTAAGAGATCGGGTTTCCTACAAACTTGGCCACTCTACCCCCAGCACTCTGGGTATACAGGATGAAAGCAACATTTTTATCCCTTAAGACTAAAATGTAACCTTTAAAACACTCCCAGTACAGGGTTGGAAGCATGTCAAGGGCTCAAAGGCAAGCTTGTGCTGCACACAGGGCAAGTGCAACTTATCCTGGTAAACAGTAAGAAACTTTGTAAAAGTTAGAATGGCCATTCAGAGAGATAGTTTGAGAACATGCTGCAAAATAGCCTGGTAACCACCAGACGACCAGAAATACCTGGGGGATGCATGTGTGTTCCCAAAGGCGGGGTAGTTGAGACTTGGTGCACTGGTTTGGGATGTGTTAAAGTTTATGGAAAGCAGTCCTTCCTTATCCATACCCTCATGAACCCAGAAGGTTATACTTTCTGGGCAAAAGACTCTTAGTAATTTTCCCTTCAGAGTTATGGGATCCAGAACCTTTATAAGCTCAGAGAAATCACAAAACTTACACACTCCGCGATTTTTCTCTTGAGTTCATTATACAAAATACCAAAACCTTCAGATCAAAATAATAAAATGATTTGTCTTAGAGAGAAACTCCAGCAAAAGTTTCTGGAGATGAAGGCTGTGTTAGGCCCATTCCTCAGCAGTAGGGTGAGGGGTCAGACAACAAACTGGCACAAACACAGGATTTCACCCGCATTGGCACCCACATCCCCATCCTGGGTCCACACTCTGCCAGCTAAAGAACAAAAACTTATGCACTTCAAGTGTGTGAGGAGCAAGGCTTTTCATACACACACACACACACACACACACACACACACACAAACAGGGTCCGAGCACACACCCACAAAACACAAAAGGGGGGGACTTAACTTCGGCCATTGAGGGGAAAGGCTACCGGAAAAGAAGTCTGGAGACTTCCAGCCAACACTGAAAACAGCCTTGGAGGTCTACAACCTGTCTGCTCCAGAGGCAGTCACTACATTCCAGCAGCCCCCACATCCCCACAATTATCAGTGCTGTGGTTCAAAAGTTGGAAACTGCGGTTTTTAATTGGGGCTCCTTCTACCCCCTTCCTCTTCAGCGGCTCCTCTCTATAAGCGGATTTGCTTTTCCATGCATCGCTGGCAAGTCGCTTTTAGGAAATCTTGCCTCTGCAAAAACCTTTTAAACGTGGTAATATATTGCAGTCTTATTAAGTCCCCTCCAGAAGTGTGTGAAAAGGGCTCTCTGTTTTCCTGAAAGATTCAGGAACTCGACTATCTGACCAAAGACTCAGACTGGCCTAAGGAAGGTTTGGATTGACTCCACTCTACACTCACGGGAAAGCAGCGCATTTTGGTTTTGGTTTTGTTGTTTGGTCTGGCTTGTTTTGTAATACCTAGGAGATTTTTAAATCACGCAATGCTCCCCCCAAAGGAAAAAAGCATTGAACTTGTTCCCTTCATTAGAAGACACCCTAGAAGTCTGTCTGAGAGAAGGGGCTGCTGAGTAGGTGGGACCACGAATTAATGTGGAGAACTAGGTCGTCTGGGCCAAGTTCCAGGGGCAAGAAGACAGGGAGGGGAGGGCACAAAAGTTTCTCACAGGTTGCCATTAAAAAGGGGGACCAGTGCAAAGAGCCCCTTGTAAAGTTCAGTTGTGCTGAGCATCCGAACATCCTTACGGGACAGCCATCCGGGAGCCCCGCGGATTTCAGCTTCCACCTCGAAAGTAAGGGTCGGTTCCACCGCGTCGCTCCCTCCTTCCCCTAGGGATGCGCCAGGCGGGCTGCCGAGAAGGGGGCGCGCCGAGGGGTCAGCTCCGGGGCCAGAGGGCGGCGCCCGACCGCTGCGCACCGCGGCCTCCTCTGGCGGCCTCACGGTCATGACCTTGCCGGGCTGCTCCCCACCTCCTGCTTATTCGGTCCACCTGCCGTCGCCCCAACCCCTCTCCACGCCTGGAGTGGGGGATCCCCGTCGTCCTGGTTGGTGGTAGATTTAATTTATTTGCTCTCAGTTTCCCCAGTACCTCTGAAACTGGCAAAGTCCGCGGTCCACTGGGGACTGTGATCAGTGAAGTCGTCCCCCGGACGCCGGACGTCTTGGAAAGCTCTGCGCGGCCAGACGCCCACAGCTTCTGGATGCTAAGTTGCTGCGGGCAGGGAGGAAAGAAACTCGCCAGATTTCTCATCTTTGGCTCCCGAAATTTTTGGAAATATAGGTACCTTGGGTTTCCTCTCTGGCACCTTACAGAGCCTCTTTAGAAGGGTGTGCGCCTGTGATAATGGGGAGGCGGGAGTCTTCACCAGCTAAAGTCTCATTCCGCGTCCACAAAGGGAAGGAAGAGGGCAAGCAGGTGGAGTAGAAGGCAGCGCACTGTCTTTTATTGATTTATTTATTTAGGATATTGTGTTCATCTAACTGACCAAGTGTATCTGGAGCGCTCACGCTAGCGCTTAGAACGAATCAACTTTTCTCTCGCGGCTCTCAGCAACAGTCGCTGACGCTTTCTGTCCAAAGTTGAACTTAAAACCCATGCGCCTGCCGCCGTCTAAACTTGGTGTCGGATGCCACTCCGGACGTCCCAGGCCTGCCAGCCTGGTCTCTTCGCCGGCCCCTGGTAGAACAGTTAGTGCACCTGGGCTTCAGGTGCCACTGGAGGAAAGAAGGGGGACACGACTTTCCAACAAGCAGGGAACTAACTAGGCCTGCCAGCGCCTATCTTGTTCTGGAAAAACACCTAATCTCCACTTCCTCTATAAAGCTTAACTGCAGCTCGCCTCCAATCCCAAATTGCAAACACTAGTGGAATTGCTCCCTTAAGCATTCCTTGCCTGTGACCCTTCCTAAAGCCTTGTTCAAGTCTGGACTCTGGGAGTCATTAAGAGAGGAGAGAAATTCAGGATGCCGCTTTTCCCCTTTAAACTAATAATGATACAAAGGGAGCACGCCAGAGATTTGGAGTTGTTTTGACTTCATAATTTAATGACAGCGGCTAGGCCTAAGGTAACAAGTTGTGTACCAAAGAATACCACAACAGAAACAGTCAGGAACTGATGCCTTGGAAACTTCTCTCCAAAGGGGGAAGGAAAAGAAAAAAGAAAAAAAAAAAAACAACTTGGCTTCTTCCCACCTGGATAGTCAAAACACACATCAATAAGTACACACTCAACATATAGAGCCAATATTACATATTTACATTGAGCTGGTCAAGTGCAGAATTCTTCAATTTCATAACTACTGTATACATGGGAATGGAGTTTTAGTAGGGAATGTTCTGGCCTATTCTTAATAATAATAAAGACTGCTGAGCTCCTTGCTTTAAGCTGACATAAAAGCCAGATAAAATAAAGTGCTTAGAGGCCTTAGTTGAAATCCAGGAGCAGCTCAAAGATTCCTCTATTATATCTGACCTTGCTTTCCTTGTGTTTACATTGGAGGAATAATAACCTGTAACATTTATTGAGCTGTTTGTTACATGTGCCATGCTCTGTTCCAAGCACTTTAATATGATAACTCATTTAATCCTGACGACAGCCCTATGAATTAGTTGCCATTATAATCCCCCTTATATAAATGTGGGAAACTGAGGCACAACTAAAGCAAATAATTTGTCTATGATTACTCAGCTAGTGCATGTCAAAACTAGCTAGTGGTATGGCTCTAGCACTCACACTCTTGACCGCTCACCTCAGAGATAAGGGGGAGGGGGGTGTCAAACAGTGACCCCTGCCTGTGACCCTGCTTGGAGCTGTTTTCTGAAAAAGTAGATAGGGAGTAATTAATCCTATTAATCCGGTCAATCTAGACAGCCGATCTGGCACAGAAGAACTCTTACCCACTAAAAAGTTAATATTCTCTGAATTACCCAAGGGATTTAATGCATTTCATATACAGGCTACAAATAAACAAGAATATTGAATACTGTTCCAGTCTCAAAATCCTTTTGGCTGACCCTCCCTCCCCAATATAATTACAAGATTACATTGTCATTCTCAAAGAGCACTCATTATATGCTATATATACTTCAGAGCTGGGACAATAGTAGCTCTTAATATAGACACAATCTTTATTGTTAAAGACTCAGGCAAACTGGACTCATCACTTCCATTACCTCCAGTGTCCACAGATGCCACCTGAAGAATGTGACCTCTTTTTGTCTCTACATCAAAACCTCTTCCACCCCATCATCATTGCATCCTAGATAGAATCATGGAGTGTCTGTGAAACACACACACACACACACACACACACACACACACACACACAGAAAACATATCATTTACCGCCTGAGATTTTATCAGCAAGAAAAGGGGGCAAAAAATGGGGCCATAGGAAAAGAGACCTGCCCGAACATCACACACCATTGTGTCTTGGAACCCAGGACTCGTCACTCCCAGCTCGGTCCCACTCTCCCAAACCAAACTGACCCTTAGAGCTCATAAAGGTATTTAGATCGAGAGCACACTCTAAAAAAGAAAAAAAGTTTTAACAACCCTTTTTTGACCCGAGATATATAAAGAAGGGGCTGTCTTACGCCTTTCTTCCTTTCAGATGTGTTCCTGGAATGTCTTCACCAGATGTTTACCCAAGAAATTACAGTCGCTGAGTCTTCGACATGTGCGTGCATTTTAAAAGCAGTATTTTAGATCTGAACCTAGTTAATGATTTTCTTTGCTTTCTTTTATATATTAAAAAAAAAAAGAGCATTTTAGTTTTGCCTGCAAGTGATCCGAGTCTTTACAGAGTCTGCGTTAACGTCACTCACTTTCACTCTGGGACGTGCTAGTCTCACAGTCTAGTTTTGTTCAGACTTTATTTTGCTCCAAGCTGCATTACAAGCCACTTGTCCACGCTGCAGAAGGTGGGGGTAGGGGGTCGGGGTGTCAGGCCCTTTTGCTCTTTCCCTCCCCGCGTAAGCTCGCTCGAAGCAGCCCGGAATCCTTCCCCTCGGCTCTGCGCGCGCGCGCACACACACGCGCGCACACACACGTGTGCCATGCATGTGTGGGGCCTACGGATCTGTGTATCCGCGCGTTTGTGATTTAAAGTGACAGACCACGAGCTGGACTGGAGCAGTGAATTATTTTGCGTGATAAATCAACTTGATTGTCTCCACACTGTACTTCCATTATTCACCCGAGCGCTCGGTGGTTACGGCGGACGTGCACTGCGGCAAAAATGTCCTCGGAGCCGCTAATTTTGTGGCCACTGCGGCGGCTGCGGCGGCGGCGCGGGGGCGCGAGCACGGATTGATTTTTCAAGATCACGTCTCCTTCAGTGCAACTCGCCAAATCGAATCGAGTTGACTGCAGAAGCCTCACTGGATGCCTGTGGATTGGGTTTTGTACCTGAGATTTTTTTAAATCCTTTTTTCTCTGGAGGGAGGAGCCGAGCTGTTGGTGCAGGAAGGGGGATATATACCTTTTCTGTTTTATTTTCCTTTTACGCTCTTAAAAAAAAAAAAAGAAAGAAAGAAAATGAAAATGGCTACCACTGCTTCCTGAGCACTGGGGAGACCAGACCTTTGCAGATTGGGAGATGATGCTTTAAATCCTCTTTTCCCCCCCTCTGTTCCTCCCCCCTCCCTTCCTCAACCCCATCCGCCTCCTGTCAGCTCTGCGACAGCAAGGGAAAAAAATGGTCCTAGGCTCTTGTGCGGGTCATTTGTCCTCAGTCTCGCTTTTTTCTTGGACAACTAGTTACCAATTTTTTTTTCCTTTTTACAACCTGATCCTTTTTATCTGGATTCAAGTTGTTAATAAAAATGTGTCCAGAATATGTTTGATTTGTCTTCTGTTTAAACACCAAGCGATGCAGCGGTTGAACAGCAGCGCGGGTTGGCAGTGGGGACAGTCTCCTTACCAGATCTGTAGATCACCTGGGGGAGACACAACCCAGCGATCACAACTTGTTTTTGTTTTTTTGTTTGTTTGTTTGTTTGTTGTTTTTGTTTTTTTTTTGAGGGATACAGTAATTAACAAATTGATTACCAGATGTGTATTGATGCCTGCGAGTTTTACAAAAGCACATCCAGAACTTCACTTCCACGAATTCATTTTTGTATAGTTCTTTATCGCCGGGCTTGTGGGTCAGACCAGACTGATAATTTGCATTTAAAATAGGGGATTCCGAAGACTTAGGAGACAGCTTTGGCGCCTCACTTTGTTTGCAGGATAAAACCTGAGTGTTTTTCGAGAGGGTGGGAAACCTTTTCCGTGTGTAAAGGTGGCACTGAGATATTTAGCCTAGATTTTTACTTCTGAAGCAGCCTACAACGCTGTAGTGGTATTTGCCAAAGTGGGAAGATAATTGCAATGTCGATGCGTGAGTAATGACACAGTGTTGCATAATAATAATTTAAGGAACTGTGTCTTTATTTATGGTGATGTAACTTTCCCAAAGTTTGTTTGTAACTTTAAGGGGTTTAAGTGCAGAGAGGATTGCAAATGAGTAGCTTGCCCCTGCAGAAAGTGAGGGTGATTCAGCCCTCCGGGTGGGGGTTCTGCAATTCCTATCTCTGTCTGCAATCCCAACCTGGGGGTACCAGGGGTGTGCTGGAAAAGAGGCCCATTTTCCTTGGAGAGATTGAGAAAGGAGAGGCCAAGCCAATGACTTGACTTTACCTGGTAAAGGCTGCCTGGATTGTCTATGATACGAGGGAATACTCCTGTTCAAGGCAAATTAAAAAGCCAGATGCAGCAGGGCCGTGAAAAATCCAGCTCAGTTAAATGTGAACATATAACATAGTTGAAGCACAGCTTTTTAATGAGCGTGTCTCAAGTAGTAAAAATGAGGCGCAAATGAATTCAAAACCAACCACCCCATGTGCTCCGACATTTAAAACACACCAACTTGGTCGTGTGTTTGGGCTGGTGTTTCACAGCCCACGATGTGTGCACAGTGCACAATTTCCACATTATCATGACTTGGAGATAGACGAGTAGTTTAATTCAGTCATTAGACAAACGAAAGCATGTTAATGTCTAAGCCCCACAGAGCAGCGGCCTACCAACTCGGAGGAAAGCCACACTTTCAATGGCAGCAACACCTCCACTGTCTGTTTTTCTTAAAGACCCAGATTCCAGGGCCTCGCAGTTGGGCATAAATCTGATTTATAATATAAAAGTGATACACCAAAATGTATGAATTCCCATGTGAACATAGTAAAACTAACAAAAAAGACTCTGTTGGCTATTAGGCAGGGCTCTAAACTTGGAAATGCTCTCCCCCAATCTTTATCTGAATGAATATTTTTTGTAGTATTTTCTACATAACTATGGTTTGTCCCTTAGAGAGACCCTATTCAGGCAAGAGAGTCTGCTTTTAAAACTTTTGTGGTATCAAAGTTCTCCTCCCCCCCCCCCCCAGGGGAAAAATTGCAAACTAAGCTTTCTTATTATAGGAAATTTTAGTAAAAATTGTTTCTGTGCTGGTGCTTCAGAACTAAAGTGAGCAGGCATTTCACTTGATGATACTCATACATATCTGAATATTATAAACATTAATTATGGTGATTTCTTAATGGATCGTGCTTTTATTTTTAAAGTAACATAAAATATGGTAGTAAAAAACTTCAGATTTCCTCATATTGGAATTGCTCTATCAGTGAAGTGGTTTTTTTTTATTTCAATTGAGGATTATTACGTTAAACTTTCATACCATAACCTGTGAAAAATGGAGAGGGTTTTTGGGGGGGAGGGTACTACAAAGTTAATCCAATTATTTTATCTATAGTCCATAGAAGTCTATCATTACTGCACCTAGCATACTCTTTAAGACAAATAGTAACATTATACATTAAAAAAAAATTAAAGCACAAGACTTGAGCTGACTGAAACAACTGGAGTGATCAAGTAACAATGTCAAAACAATATAGACACTTGTAAAACTGTGGATTTGAGGCATTAGTTACATTCACGTTTACAAAAGAAAAAGAAAAGGGACAAGTTTTATAAGCTCTTCATGCCTTTCCAATTAGGAACATTTAGGTGGGAAATAGGGATGTCTGTATCATTGCTATCTACTGAGAAAAATTCTTGCCTTGTCAATTTTTTTTAATTAAAAAAAAAAAATTTAAAGCATTTTAAATAGCACCTGATGGTGATATTGCAATGAGTCTTTCTTTCAATTTTCTGTCACATAAAATTCAATTGTCTTTTCAAATTTTGACTTCGAGAAACTAAATCAAACACTAATGGCTGTGTTTTTTAAACACACTTTGAAGCAAGTATCATGCATTTTATATTTTCAGAATTTACTCAAATATTATATTGTCACATAAGGATATAGGATTTATTGCAATCTGATGTTCAAATACTCTTCAAAAGATAGTCCTAGTAATTATAAGGTACTGGAAGGTGAGCAGCGAGGTAGGATGTGCCTCGATATTTGGTATAACACGTCATACGTGTTTACTCACCTGGGGAAGTCTATTCTGCTCTGACCTCTGGCATATAAGGTCACCCAGCCTTGCCTAAAGAGTCACTTGCCTCTTTGAAGACCAGATCACCACTTACTTTTCCTGCACCTCCAGAACCTGATATAGTGCCTGGCTACAGTGGCACGCAGTAAATGGTTTCCAGACTTGAATTTATTTGGTAGTTCAATTTTTTCTTAATTTTAAATAGTAAGTGTAAATTTCGGAAGTGAATTGGACTGGTAGAAACACTTTGGCAGAGGACCAGTTGGAAAAATTTTGTTTCTCTCTGCTATCTCATGACAAATTAAAATAAGTTTGATTTATTGTCAACTTTATAGCTCTTGGGAGGACTAGCAAACTCATAGGAATAATGTTAAAACCAGAAACACGTACCATTCTTTGGCTTCTTTCTTGAAAAAGCACTTATTTTTTTTAATATACCAAAAATATACCAGGTACCTTTCAAACTTTAATCTTGCAGTTCTCAGCCTGGCCCTGCTTGTAACAAACTGGCTGTTTCAAGCATCCTCGACAAACTAAACCACTCTTTATCATTGGTTCTCCTTGCTCTCATTTTGGTTTTCTTTCTTTGGTAAACACAAAGTAAAAACTATGCCAAACTGCCAAAAATTATTTAAGATAAATGCCAGTCTTTCTAACATTATTTTACTGAAGAGGGCATTAGTAGTTGAATCAATCTTAATACCTGCAGTAAATCAAGGCATTAATTACCCTTGCATATTAAAACTTGGAGTATTTTCCCAAACAACTCATTTCTGCACTCATGTGATCTAAGATAGAAACCAAATTATTTTCTTCACCCATTAAAAATAATGTCCTTCAGAGATCATACATTGTTGTCATAGGTATACAATCTGCTGGTGTAGTATACCTCATAACTTTCATAGCACAGAAAATAAGAGGTATATACAAAAGGAAAACAGTATTACTGAGGACTTTTAAGATTTTATAATACTACATTACTTACATAAAGAATTCTATATAAAGCATTTGCTTTATATTGGCATCCCAATTAAGGAAAAATTTACTTAATCAAATACGAATTTTAAGTTTTTTCATAAAATATATTAATATGTGATATTGAGTCTTCTAATGTTTACATAAAGGGATAATAATCTCTGATCAAAACTTTTTAAAATCGCTGTAATGTCATGGTCCTAAAATATTAATTGGCAAACTAATGACCTGGAGATATTAATATATTACAACCATGGCGAGTAGTTTTCACAGTTCAGGGAAAATGGCGACCAAATATTTTTTTATTGTAGAGAGAAGGATAATACAGTATTATTCTCCAAGATGAAACAATGGGTCCTGGGACACCTTGACTAATTTCCCCACTTTCAAAATAAAAGGGAAAAGATGAGATAATGGAGTAAAGATAGATAACTTGTTTTGAACCTATACAGTCCATTCTCCACACTGCTGTCAGAGTAATTTTTTAAAACAAAACTGACCTTGTTACCACCTTCTTTAAGCCCTACAATGGCTCCCCATGAATGTTAGGATAAAGTGTAAAATCTGAAAGTTGGTCACTAGCCCAGAATGTCCCCAACCCATGTTTATCCCTTCATCTGAGTACTGTTCTCCTACTGGCTTGCAGTACATTCTATTTCTTCTTTCAACCATCATGCCAGCCTTCTTCCTCCCATTCCTACTCCTCTCCCCATCACCCATGTTTATCTTTGAGGGGGGAAGGACCTGCTCTGGCATTCAAACAGCATTTCCAAAGTGAATGAATGAAGACATAAATGGATGAACCCATACATACACCAAGGAAATATGCAGAATTATAGATCTTTAGAATTTCAAAGACCTTGGATATCAACTATTTCAAAGATATCATTTTTTCAGACAAGGAAATTGAGAGTGTTTCTGATAACTCAAGTGACTTTCAAAGAGCACACAGTTAATAAGAATCCAAGATTCCTGATGCTCATGAAATCAACTCCATAAATGAAACAAGTCATTAAAGAATTTGTTCATTTTTTTCCCAAAGATAAACTAAGGTTGCTGTTTCCCCCCCCCCCCACCACCAAAGTTAAAAATAGAGTTACTCTATGATTAAGCAATTCCACTTCTGATGGATGTGCCCAAAAACATTGAAAGCAGGGATCCAAATAGATATTTATATACCATGTTCATAGAAGCATTATTCACAATAGCCAAAAGGTGGAAGCAGCCTAAGTGTCCATCAGTGGATGAATGGATAAACAAAATGTGGTATCTACATACCAGGGAATGCTTTTCAACCTAAAATAGAAGCAAATTCTGGCACATGCTACAACAGGCATGAACCTTAGAGACATTATACTAAATGAAATAAGCTACTTACAAAAGGACAAACACTGAATGATTTCACTTGTATAAAGTACCTAGAGTAGTCAAATTCATAGAGACAGAAAGTAAAATGATGGTTTCTAGGGGCCTGGGGAGAGAAAGGAATGGGAAGTTACTGTTTAATAGATGCAGAGTTTCAGTTTGGGATGATGAAAATGTTCTAGAGATGGATAGTGATGACGGCTGCACAACAATATGAATATACTTAAAGGCACTGAACTGTACATTTAAAAATGCTTATAATGTAAACGTTATGTACTTTTTAATCACAATTAAAGGGGGGGGGGGCTCCTGGGTGAGTCAATCGGTTAAGCCTCTGACTTCAGTTCAGGTCATGATCTCAGGGTTGGTGAGTTTAAGCCCTGCATTAGGTTCTGTGCTGACAGCTCACAGCCTGGAGCCTGCTTCGGATTCTCTCTCTCTCTCTCTCTCTGTATGTCTCAAAAATAAACTTTAAAAAATGGGGAAAAAAAGCTTAAAAAAAAAAAAGATTGTCATTTCCCAAAAGGGATCTACCAGTATAGTAACTTGTCTCCCTATCCTGACCCACAAAGGCTTTTGACATTATTTTTTCTTTTGTAATGTTGTTGGCCGACGTGTAAGCTTAATTCTTAGCCTACTGATTGGACTTTGAGACAAGCTACCTACTTGTTTTTGCTTGTGTGTCTGATACAACAATAACCCCAATTCTATAACTTCCTTTGCTGGAGTTCCCTTTCCTGATCCCATTTTGAGTCACCTTATGAAAGAGAGAGGTCAAAAGAGGCTGAAGAGCTAAAGACATGGGCTGGAAAAGAGAGTCTGGACTCAGTGTCCATGCCAGCTGGGTTTGCCAGTTCCCATGCTATTCCTTTCCATACTATTTTCGGGGGGTGGGTGGGGGTGGGATGTAATCTTAGGAATATTAGAGTGAGTGTGAAAAACCCCAGGGTCAGAGGAGTCGACCTCAACTGGCTCTTTCCTTTCTTTATTGCTGATTTTCTGGGACTATAGACACTGACGGCACATTCTAATTTACCAGATACTGAGCACTAGCACCACTAGCCCAGGGCACTAAGCTATAGCCAAGGAGTTCCTAAAATTGTAATTTTAGAAGTCGGCATCCTCCTACTCCCTCTGTCCTTAGGCTGGCTGGAATTTCATCCAGGGATTGAGTACCTGGTTCAATGCGTCATAGTGAAGACTGTCCTCTTCAGGACAACCCTGGTCTGTCTGTATGTATGCAGTGATGGTGATGCGGGTGGCAGGAGGTCACGGGGCCCATTTTCTCAGACCTCAGAATGTCTGTGTTGCTTTTGAACAACGCTTCTTGGATTTGAATTTTATTATCCTATGAATATCATATATTTCATAAGTTTTTACCTTTTCTTTTTTAAGTTGATTACTAAGAAACTCAAAGGAAAATTGCAAGTCAACCCTAAAAAAGTACATAGAATCTCATTGAATGTATTTTGATTGCTAATCTTGGCCTTGATGTCACCTTATTTCCATTTTAATGGTGTCTCTATCTCTCTCATATATATAGGTAGGTAGGTAATCAGATTTATCCTACCTCTATTCAAAGGTTTGGAATGGAGACTTTGTGTGCATGTTTATATATGTATGTGTGCATAGATACAGATAGATATAGATAAACACACACACACACACACACACACAATCTCTATTCCAAAACCTTTTGGATAAATACGACTATCTATATTCTGTATTCTGTGCTGTATTATAAACAATTGTTGGTGGTGTAGGCCTTCATGGAATAGAAACCTAAATTTATAACAGTTTCACACTCATGATTTCATTGAATCCTATCAAACCCCCAAGAAGTGAGGCTGCTGATATTTACATTTTACTGAGAAGGAAGCCAGAGGGAGAGATTGAACTGCCCAAGGTCACAAACAGCACAGAATAGTGAACCAGTTCAGCTCACAACTTTTAACACCAAGTTACAGTTCTAGATTGTTGCTCTCATCTCCACCCTCCCTTATTTTTCCTGAAAATTATCCTTGAATTGTCTGAACATGTTTGGGTAAATCTTTCGGGTACCAGCCTCGATTTTATAGCCATCCCTTTGGTTTAGATGATTAACCGTTTTCTGTCTCCTATCAGATTCACTGTTTCTTCACTTGCCCAGGCCTCTTTTCCACTCTGATACCACAGATAGTTGTTCGCTCCTTTTCCATTCCTGCAAAATATCCTGTGCATGATGTAATGACACTGGCCCTGGACCGGGGATTAATTCTTTACCAGCTGTGTGGCCATGAGCTAGCTACTTCATTCTGCTAGTTTCGGTTTTATCAGCTGTAAAATGTGGTGGTTGGAGCCTTCTGAGCTCCCTTTCAGCTCTCCTTCTGTGAATTGTAAACTCATACTTTGCAGCCTTGGCTTTGGTCGAGATACAGGCTTCCTCTCTCTGACTATCCTACCAGCTCACTTGTGTGACATCACCTGTGGTCTTCAAGAACCTCTGCAGCGTACTGTGTTGTGTGTCCAAGATAGGACAGATCTGTGGGGTAGGGGAAACAGGGAGCTATTATTCAATGGGTATAAAGTTTCGGCTGTGCCAAATGAGTAAGTTCTAGAGATCTGCTGTGCAAGCATAGTGCCTGTAGTTAACAATGCAGTGTTGAGAAGGTATACTTTATGTTAAGTGTTCTTACCCCCCAAAATGGTCCGGGGTTGGGGGGACACAAGGAATCTCTTGGAGGTGTTGGATATGTCTATTATCTTGATTGTGCATATGATACCATGGGTGTTTGTCTCTGTCCAAGTTCATCAAATTGTATATATTAAATATGTGTGGTTCTTTGTATATCAATTGTACCCCAATAAAGCCGTTTAAAAAACAAAGGATGGGTTCATTTGTTTACCTTTAATTATGATTACAGCCAGCTAAACATTAAAATGTTACTCCCCCGCAAAAAAAATTGAAGCCTGAAATCTTTCCTAAGCCAAACATCATAGCTAGACCTCTGGGGAAGAATGCTAAATGAGTTGAATTCTATTCAACCTAAGTGAATGATGTTGAGTGACTCCCTACAGTTTTCTGTGCCTTAGTTTCCTCATTTGTGTGGTGAGAAAGACACTGCCCAACCTACCTATCCAGAAGGAAGGTTAACAGTGGTGGTAACATGTGTGGAAGGTCTATAAAAAGCAAACTCGGTGTCCTGCTATTTATACTTAAAATTTCCCCCTAGTGATAACGCCCTGCCTTGCATCAGTCACACTCCTGAGCCTGTATTATATCAGAGTGCAAGACTGGAAAGGGTAACCATTTGTTCATCTTTTCATTCACACATTAATTTACCACACATCCACTGAGGATTATGGCACTTGGCTTGTAGGGACACAAAGATGAATAAAGGTAGTGCCCCTTCAAGGAGCTCATAGTCTAGCAGACAAACACACAAATAAATGACTGACATACACTGTGAACATAACTGTTCTAGAGATGAGCATAAGATGCTAGAGAACACAGGAGGGAGTGGCCAATTCTGCTGGGGGGGGGCGGCGGTTGGGAAGTAGCATTAAACTGGTTATTGAAAAAAAATAACGGAACAGGGAGAAGCCATTAGGGACTTCTGGGAAGAAAATATCACACAAACAAGGGAAGAGAGAGATGAACATGCATGGTGTATTCAGAAAGTGGTGAAAATAGAAAAGTGACTCATTTAGTCCAGATGAAAGGGTAGTAGAGGGAGACTAGGCAGGGGGAAAGCCTGGAATTGGGGGCTGATAATAAAATCAATAGGAGAAATGGATGAACTTTTTTTTTTTAGTTTAAATGAATTGATGTTTTAAAAATTAAAAACAAAAAACAAAAAACAAATGTATTTTGTATTAAGCTGGGGAAAGCCATATGCTTTTATACAGAAAACAATCCAAAGGTACCATGTAACTGATTTACAACCTTGATGATGATGATCATGATGATGATGATGATAGTAGAGTCTGGGCTGCCAAATCAGGGATCTCAAAACACAGTGGCTTAAATATGATCTAGACTAGAGAAGAAGTTCTGCTCCATAAGGTCACTTAGGGACCCATGTTCCCTCCCTCTTGCTGCTTTCTTGTCTCCCAAGGTGTTGTCCCTGGTCTTTTTAATTGAAGCTGAGTCCCTAACATGACCTCATTGCAGCCTTTGGAAAGGCCACAAGTTTAGGATAAATTTCTTTTAAGCAAGTGACATGAAAGGTTGACTCAATAATTCTTCTCCATTCTATTCAGATCTTAATCATGTATCATGCCTATCTGCAAGGAAGACTAGGAAATATAGGCTCCAAACTGCTCATTTATGTATCCAAAAATAGAGAGGGACAGATGTGGGGGGAAACAGTCTGCCAAAAATCTGCTTATTAGGGAGTCTCATCAATTCCTAGATTTGTATTTTCTTCTAGTATCTATCATTTATATTGCCATGTTGGTCCTCTAAATGCCCATGTTGATTACCTAGCCTAAAAAGTGCTTTGGATGATCTAAGATTTACCCAATCAAGAAAATGTGAAATAGGGTGCCTGGGTGGCTCCGTCAGATAAGCGTCCTATTTTGGCTCAGGTCACCATCTCATGGTTCGTGGGTTTGAGACCAGAGTCAGGCTCTGTGCTGACAGCTCGGAGCCTGGAACCTGCTTCAGATTCTGGGTCTCCCTCTCTCTCTGCCCCCACCCCACCTCTCTCTCTCTCTCTCTCTCTCTCAAAAGAAATAAACATTAAAAAAATTAAAAAAAAAAGAAAATGTGAAATATATCTGTACGGTCCAACATTCAACTTAGTTCACATGTTAAAAAATACATTATTAGAAAAAAACTGCAATTTTGAATCATGTTGCTAAATCTGTAAGACTCTGATGTTGTAGTCTTCCTATCAATGCACTGAAAGAGGATTAAGTTTTTATTTGGGTCAAAAAAGCAGAATTCCTGGAAGAGCCTACTATTTTCAAGGCATAAAGCCAGTCTACATGGAAGCATGAGGCTCTCAATAGGGTTGGCAATCCAAAGTCACACTATTCAATGTGCAGCTGATTTTCAGTGGCATGGTGGGGCTGATGTTACTGGAATGCAAATTCACAAGGTGAGAAGAGCCAATATAAACACTGAATCCATGTGAGCGATTGTTACTGTTGCTGGTATTATTTCAAAATGATTTGACATTGGTAGGTTTAAGGATACAGAAGTGGCATCGTGTGGAGTAAGGAGAGCCTCTTTCACTAATAGCTCTTATTATATATCTTATGGGTATTTGGACTTGGGAGAGCCTGGAAAAAATGCACTCCCAAGTTGTCCCTATTGATCAAAGTCCCTAAAAACTAATGTGAGTTGTGGGTCTTCCTTGCTTTCTCTCCTCTTTCCCACTCTCTTCTTTTCCCTCCCTTTCTCTTTCTTGCTCATTCATTCCTGCTGTGCACAGTTCAGAACTTCACCTTCTCTCACTTCTTTCTAATTGGTCTCTTTGCCTCCATTGCTGGAATGATCTTTCTAATCTGCAAAATTTACTTTGTATATCATTTGGTTAAATACCTTTGATGTTTCCCAAGTCCTTCAAGTGAAAGTTTAAACAGCTTACAAGGTCCTCCACCATCTTGACTCAGCCTGATTTTCCAATTTCGTCTCTAGTTACTGTGATATAAGCTAGACCAACAAGCCACAGTTAAATACATCTTCATTCTCTGGCCCTGTGTATACACTGTGCTTTCTTGGACAAGAATGTCCTGCTTCTCCCTTGTCTACTTGACAAATGCCCAACACAAACGTCATTTCCTCTTTTTTAGCCTCCTGTGACTCTTCCTATCTACTTATCCGAGCAAAACCATTCTATCATCTGTATTTCTATTGCCCTTTATGTATATCTAAGTTGGACACAGCACTTACCGCATTATATTATTATTTATTATTTTGTCTTTCCCTTTGGACTGAATGCTTCTTGAGGGCAGGGACAATGTCTTATTCTCTGTATCTCCAGCTCTTAGCACATTCAATGTGCCTAGAAAATGGTACATATTAAACAGTAATAGTGGTATCGCTATAGATACAATGTTTTCAGCACACATGATGTACTAGGTAATTTATATATGTTATCTGAATAGCTTGTTTTCCAGATGAGGAATAAAAAGCTTACAGAAGTTAAATAATTTGTCTGGAGTCACATAAGACTCACATTAATACCTAAGTTCAACTCTAAAGCTATACTATGTTGTTGTTGACTAGATGGAGATATAAAAGGTCACTTTGGAAACAGTACTAACCTACCACATTAAGCGGAGTTAATGAACTACAGACATGCACACAAAACTCAGTTACCACCTACTGACAAGGCCTGGCTGCTTAGCCTTGAAGGTTATTCAGACCATGGCATCTCCAGAGCAATGCAGTACAAACTGATCCCTCTTGTGCATTCGAAAGGCTCTTAGCTCCTGAAAAAACAATCCCCCATTCTCACGATAGATTGATGTTCTATTTTATAGGTGTTATATAACGATCTCAAGGTTACGCAGCCTAGCACCAGCTGTACTAGGCCTAGAAGGTTTTTGGTTAATTGTTTTTTGAAGCCACTGCATCCCATCAAATGTATTTCTAGAATGAAAGTAGTATGCCAAGTTGAAAACGACGCTGAGCAGAAGGGGCCAGGATTAAATGCCACAGACTTTCTGGAGCAAGAGAGTATCAGAAACTATAAGGGGCAGGCCAGCACAGCAAAGCTTGTCTCACACCAGCAGTGGCCACACAACCATATCTCTCAGTAATGCTGCATCAGTTAGCTAGTAGTACAGTGCAAGCCTGAAGCCAAACATGTGGCTCAAAACGAAATAGGAGGTTTCTCTAACCTCTAATTTAGCTGTGCAAGGTCCTGTTATTAATTAATAGGTACCTTCACCAAGGACAGTTAAGAAAATCAGACAACTGCCAGGTGGCTTCCTATTCCTCTGGACTTCTCATTGGATCATTTTTATCAAGTGAGCTAAGCACACATTTTCCTGTAACTCAGTTATTCAGCAAAACGTCCAAAGCTACTTAACTGACGCAAAGCAAACAAACGCAGTAGCCTGGTGGTGATGCTTTCCATTTAAAGGGACACTCCCTTCCTTTAGAGTTGTCTTCCGGGCACCAGCACTGCACCAGTGGCTAGTCTGTTGTTTGAAACAAACGCATAAAAGATTGACATTGAAATGGTCTTAAAGAGTCTGGGTTAATGAAATAAGATGAATCAGTGAGATGAAGGACTGAATGTTCCATAACTACTTTAACAGTCTCCTTCCCCTCCCCCCCCCCCCCCCCATTTCAAATGTCTAAACAGAGCCCTTTTCTCGGGGCGATAGGAGGCGGAGGGGGGGCGTCCAACTTTGTGGAATCCAGGTTTTGTAAGGATATTGACGAAGTGGATGCTTGGCAATTCAACTAGAATTTCACTGCATCTCCTCCTTTAAATGAACAAATTTATTCTTAAGGGAGCCCCCCTAGCAATTTTATGTTCAGTCATCTGCAGAGAACAGAGCCAGTCTTTTCCTTTTGGAACCTAGAGTAGAGGCTTTATTTCACTGCAAGTTCTCTGTGACATTTTGCACTCTCGTGATTTAATGCACCAAAGAGGATCTTTAACTCTTGGTCTACACCAGTGCAAATAAAGGTTAAATCTCTCACTAACCATCATGAACTAGCCTAATAACTCACGAGAGGCTACGGAAAAAGAAACCGAGAAAGCAGGTGTGCAGGCTTGATTAAAACGTGCAAAACCCGCACAACCGCAGGCAAATGTATTGTATCCTCGTAGATCCCTAGTACCGGCTGCGAGGTCCGCAATCAGGGGAACTTCCACAGCGCCAAAAACACGATCCTGCGAGCAGGGCCTAGTAACACAGGAGCTTTTCTTCCGAACGGTGTCCCGACCGGAGCTTGCGCTGAATGCCGGGGCTCCTATTGGCCACGCACCGTGGGGGAGGAGGAGACTGGCGGGGAGAGAGACGGGAGGAGGGGAGAAGGGGGCAAGGCCTTTTCCCTGCCCCCTCCCGGCCCCCTCCGCTGGCGGCTGCCGGCGCCTCGTGCGTGGTTACTATGCAAATTGCAGCGATTGCGGAAATAAACAAGGGGGTAGGGAGAGGAGAGAGGGACTGCGAATCGATTGCAACTTCTGCAAAGTCTCGTACAATCCAAAGCACACAAGGCAAAACCAGAGAGAATCTGAGAACCAGCCAGCCCGGGTTGGATCGCAATCAAAAGAGGAGAGAGAGACAGTGAGAGAGGCAGAGAGCGCGCATTGCAATTGCAAAAGCCTTCTGATTTGGAGTTAAAAAAAAAAAAAAAAATCTCCAAGAAGCCTGCAATTGGCCCACAGCTTTAAAAAAAATCTCTTCCGGGTTTTCAACGGTTCCAAGTTTATTTAGATTTTTTTTTAATGCAAAAAAAAGGGGGACAACAAATGAAGCAATTCGTCTGAACATTTTAAAGTTTCTCACGTACTCTTTTTACATTGCAATGGTACGTGGCACATCTTAAACTTTCTATTTTGCGTTTATACGATGTGTGTTTTATAAACAACAATAATGGTAGAATGATTTTGTTTAATGGCTAAGACTTTAAAATTTCTCTAGCTTGCGTATGCTTTTAAGTGATTGCTGGGTGAATGTCTATTGTGATGGTTTTGTTTTAAAGATGTAGCTTTGTGGATGGCTTTTTTTTTTTTTTTTTTTTTTGTGCTATGTACATCACAGACCGGGGTTCCTTTTTTTTTTTTTTTTTTTTTCCCGAGATTTGAAAAAAATGCTGAGCTTGACAGATTTTTTTCCTCCTAGCGCTTGCTCGGTTCCAGAAAGGGGGAAAAATATCCTGTTACGTGCTCTGTTCTGTAAAAAGACGTCTGGCCTCAGCAGTCAACCTAACTCGAAAAGAAATGTCTGGACCCGGCGAATAATTGACGATTCGATCCTCTAATCAATGGGACAACATGGGAGATTGACAAAAGCTTCAGCCAATCATGAGGAAGCTTGGGTGTACAATGAATGGTTCTCAGTAGCCAGAGGGGGCGGGGCAGAAAAGATCTGAAGTTCTCTGCGGCTCTGAAGGGGATGGTGTGGTTCAAGCTGTCAAAGCTACAAGGTCTTCCGGATTTAGCAAGCACAATAGGAAAGAGTTTTTGAGTTTAAAGGGAAAAAAAAAACGGATTGGGGGATTTTTGCATGAATTGTAATGCTTTCTTAATTGCCTTTTGGAAAAAAGTTAGAAAAATTCTGCCAGAGAAATACTAACTTTGCATTAATAATTATTTTTAAATTCAGGGAAGTTGTTAACTGTTGTGAAGGGGGAGGTTCAGCTTTTAAAAAATGTGTAGCTTAGAAACTTGAACTACAGGACTGTATTGAGCTTTGGGAAGTAGTGTACTGAATACTCAGCATTACAACACTTCTCCCTCTGGTTATCTGAGAAGCTTTGGCTTTTCAAATACTTTGAAGGAAGAGGCAAGCCTCTCTTCTTGAACTGGAAACAACAGTTTTAAGGGGGGAGAGGATGTGTCACAGGTGGACTGACAGCTGTTTTATACATTTGAAAGGAAGGGGGGGGGGAGAAGGACTGTTTCTTTCTCCACTTTTCTTGAATTCTGCTATTTAAATATATGGTCAGTGGCAAATAGGCTATTAGAACTAGCCAAGTTCACATTTGTTCTTGTTACCACAACAACCCCTGTGGAGGGTGTGTGTGGAAGATTGCTGACTTGCTAACTCTTCGTTGGAGTCTGGCCTCTTGGACAAGTCTTTGATACCAATCCAGTGGAAACCAACTGCAGTAACTTGCAGCTTGTCTTGGAGGCAGTAACTGGCAGCCTCTGACTAAAATACATCCATCTCTTCCTTCCCACTGAGCATTGTAGACACCTAATTCTGTTGGGAAATGAATGGAAAATAGTATGGGCTCTTTCCCATCTTTGGATTAAATTCCCATCGAGCTATTTCCCAAGGCTTTAGGCCTTCTAATCAAATCTGGTTTGGAAACCTGACGTTAAAATCCACTTGGATGCTCAGTTCACTGACATTATCCAATTTAGTATTAGACGCATCTAAGAAAAATCTGCACGCAAGTGACCAGTGGGTCGAAAAACTAGAGAAGAAAAATATTGGAAAATGCTAGTGATAAAGTTGGTCTTGGTAAGAACTACAGAGTTAATGGCAGTGTCACTTATGTACCCCAATTTTATCTTCACTGCTTTGGGCATTAAAATCTAAATCATATTAATAAGATCTTCCTATCAAGTAACCTCCGAAATGAGAGGTATTTGAGATGTACATATAAGTGAAACCTTATTGACGTAATTTATATATCTAAGAGGATTTCACTAAAGCTGGCAAGGTAACATTTCTGCAAATAAAACACAGTAAATGCAAGGCTGGGCTCTGTGCCAGGAAGAATATGGATAGCAGAGAGCATGACAGGAGCCTCCTTTGCGCAAAGACAATCCCATTTCAAGGCAGCCTCCTAGCACTTGCAAAATAAATGATTGGAGCGGTTATTTCCAATAAGGGGTTTATCCTTCCTAACAATGGGTCATTTATATGATTGCAGTAAACTAGTTTTTGTACTTCACCTGTTTCCTACACTGTTTTCTCTACTATCCTTTCTTCTCTCCCCCCTCCGTCCCTGCTCTCTCTCAAGTGTCCTAGTATCTTTGTGAACTCTGGACAAGGATTTACTTTTGCAACTTGGGAAGAGGGGAGAGAGTTGGAAATGTTTTTTACCCCCAGACTGCCCTTTGAGGAACATCTGTTTCTTTGTGTGTGTGCTTAAATTTATGCCTGTTGGAGAGAAAGTTACCAGAAGCCTTTCTGTAACTGTAACTCTTCTACTGTATTTTTCTCAGTCTTGTTTCCAAAGGCTGTAGTTGGAACTGTGCTTTGTAGTGTTTCCCCGCCTCCCCCCCCCCCCCATCCCGCGGGGGAGGGAGCGGGAGCTGGCGGAGATAGGAGAGAAAGCAGGAGCGGATGTGAAGGGCTTTGGTGCTGAACTTGGATCCAGCCCTTGCCTAGAGGGCGCAAACAATCGTCCCATATCCAAAAGTCTTACGAAGGGCGCCAAAAGTTACTTAAGATAATATTGCTAACCGCAGAAAGCTGGAAATCGCGGGCACATTCACTGCTGCAACAAAAGAAGTTTTAAACTAGAAATATCAGCATTAAATTACTTTTCCCTATTTTTAAAAACCAGGGCGATGTGCCAGTCCTTTTTTTAAAAAAATCATTTTCTTTTTCTTGAGATTCAGTTAAAACTAAGAATCTTTCTGGTTTTGGAAAGAGGCAGATGTGAAGTATATCTTTTAATACACCAAAAGAAAGATTTTAATCTGCTCTGGAAGAGCGCTTCCCAAGAGTACACACGGAACAATAACTTCTCACTGTGCCTCAGTTACATGTTGGGACCGTCAGCCAGAAACTTCTATCGAGGAAACTTGGAGCGAGTTGAAGTTATAGATCCCAGCAAAGGTTTCCGTGGCCAGGAAGGTTGTCTCTGTAACTCGGCTTAGCTTTTAGGACATTTCTCTTCTCCTGAAATCCAAGAGGAACCAAGGAAAAGCAGTTGTTTAATTGGGGAAAATGGGACTCTCTCATTAAAGATTTAAGTCATTATTTTCCCTCACCCCTTAATAAATAATTTGACAGATTTTCAAGGATATTTAGGAGCAGGGTGTGTGAAAATGATCTGAAGCATTCAGAAATTATTTTAGCAATAAAGTAATCGGAGAACAAGCATAAAATGATTTTAGACAGATGCAGAATATTTTAGAGGATTATATTTTGCTTTCTCCAGTAGCATGTTTCTTGCCCCTAACTTTAAAAAAAAGGGGGGGGGCGGCGTGGAGGTGGGTGGTGTAGTCTGAATGAGCGTGGCCTTAGCACATCACTTCATCCCCACCTGCAGAGTGGGGATTCCTACAGGACTGTCCTCTTTTCCGAGGCTCTCTCGCTATTTAACCTCTACCAAGGTGCAGATTCCTCTGTCTGTGTGCCAGTGTCTTTCAACCTGATCTTTCCTTTTGGAATTTTGAGAAGGATTCGCAAATGCAGCAGGCTGCAAAGTAGAGTTAGGAAGAGGAGGAGGAAGAGATGGGATGGGGGGCAGGAGGAAGAAGGTATTTTTTTTCTTTTTTCTTTTTTTTTCCATGAGGGAGGAAAGCCTGGAGAGAAAATATGAGGTTAAAAAAACTGGAAAAGCAGGCTTATTGGCAACTTGCCAAACCCTAAAAACCACCCCCCTTTTCTGCCAAAACAATACTTTAGCAAACCTAGAATAATTGCAGGAAGCTCTTTTCCATTTTAAGAACGATTACCTGGGGGAGGGAAAAAGAGGGGATTCTTAAAAGGCACCCTTCCAGAGGTGTCCCAGGAACAGGAACGGTAATGATAGCCTGTGTCCAGTTCTGGGCACGCGTTTGTGGACCAGAATATCTCCCTTCCCTTAGGGGACATCCCTTTCCTTTTTTTTTTTTTTTCCTCCTAAAGAGAAAAAGATGTCACAGCTAAACCACTGTTGTTTCTGAACGTGATAGAACTTTTTCTATGGCGTCTGTGTTCAGACCCACCAGTTTCACAGTCCTGGGAGGGAGAACGCTCATTAATCTCCGCCTCTTTTTCTCCAGACAGCCCCCCCCCCCAAATCCGGTGACTCTTCTGTGTGAAATTATTCCCCACCACCCCCGCTTCTGAATGCCACAGGACTGAAGCTGCACAAAGTTTGCAGGATTTTGTGCATAATTACCTCTGCCGACGATCTATTCCCACAGAAAGCTTCGTTGGAGAGATTACAATGCTTTGAGCCGTACCGCATTTCAGAGGGGGAAAAAAAAAAGTTACCTAGGAGGTCTGATTTTTTAAAAAATTTGCATACATGCAAATTTGCCCCCCCGGCCTTCTCCTCGGTTCTCTACGTGCCCACACAGTGAACCGGGAGCGCAGGGCAACCTGGCAAAGTTGTCCAAGTCCTCCACCGAGGTCCGCGAAGGTCTGCGGCGGGGCTTGGGGGATGGGGATGAGGAAAAGTAGTTTTGTTTGCTTAAGCACATCCTGTGGCAGCCTATAGCTGCCCGGGAGTACAGACTGTAACTGCTCCTCACTGCGTTACCCAGTAATGCGCTGAGCGGGGAAGCGGGGGCGGGGGGGGGCAGAGGGAGCGAGAGAGCCTGCGAGCGAGGGAGCGAGAGAGGGAGCGAGCGAGCGAGCGCGAGCGGCCGCGGAGGCTCGGGACCCGGCTGGCCGCGCGGCGCCGCAGCCGCCCCCTCCCCCACGCCCCCCCCCCCCCCCCACCCCGGCGGCGGCGCGAGCGGGCGGCGGCTGTGCGGTGCGGTGCAGAGCGGAGGCGGAGGCGGGCGCGCGGGCAGCTCGCGGGCACCCGGCCGGGCGGGCGCGGGAGCGGGAAAGGGTGCGCTATGCCTTTAACGCCCGCGTACAGTAGACATGTATAGTGGAGTGTAGGGAAACTCTAGGCGGGGTTAAAGTTCAGCTCATGGAGCGGCAATCGCGCTGGCTGGCTGGCTGCAGTTGAGCCGAGTTGGAAATGTGAACGCAAGAAGCAGGCTTGATTTTTTTTCTCCCCCCTTCTCTCTCTCTCTCTTCCTCTCTCCCTCTTTCTCCTTTCTCACCCGCACTCACGCACACCTCCAAACCGCACACCCAGACGCACACGCACACCCCACCGCCCGGCAGTTATGTATTCTCCGCTCTGTCTCACCCAGGTAAGCAGCTGTTTGGATGCGGCGGGATGGGGGGCGGGGGGCCGGGGTTGCGGGGGCAGACCTGGGGCTGGGCACGGGGTGCCGGGGACCGTCGCGCCGGCCGGGCCCGGGGAATGTGTGTTGGTGTGTGCCCGTGTCTGCGCGTGTTTCTGTGTGTATGTGCGCGTGTGCTCGTGAAGGGGGGGGGGGAGAAATACAGCTTTAAGAAAGTAACTTTGTTTCCATGCGGGTGCATTCCTCTTGCACGGCCATTTGTGTGGGCACATGGCTAATGGCGCCCTCTTATTAATGCGTTAATTAATATCGGGGCGATTGACTGCGGAACGGCGGTGTTTTCGGACGCCCCGCACGTGTTTCGGCGGGGTTGCAGCCCATGACACGCTGAAATCTGAACTCAGCGTTTCTGCAGCCGGCAGGCCGGTTTCTGTAGTTCCGCGGCGCCCGGGGAGGGGGCCGCCGACGGAGCCCACCGCACACCCCGCACGCTCGGGGCAACCGAAACCCCCGGGTGCGGGAGAACTCGCGCCTCTGCGCCCACGGCCCGCGCGCGGAGCCCGCGCCGCGGCAGCCTCTCCAAACTCTTACTTTTGTTTATTGTTTGTCAGCCTTTGGGGTCCGGCCGCGGGAGGGACGCGTGCCGGCGTCCCGGGCCCCGGCCGGGACAGCGCCCCTCGGACGCGGGCGGGCGGGCGGGCGGCGGCGAGCCGGCCCCTGAGCTCGGCGGAGCGGGGCTGCGTGGACGCGCGTCCCCCAGCGCCGACCGGGTGGAGCCTGCGTCCTCGCAGCTCGGCGCCCGCTCGCTTTCCCGAGTGAAAGTTTCGGTGCCGGGACGAGCCCACGCTGCGCAGGGCGGCGAGCGGCGGAGGCCGCGGGGCCGCGCGGGCTGGGGAGCGCCGGGCGGAGTTGGGCTCTGGGCCGCGAGCCCGAGCAGCAACCCGGGCCGGACGCGGCTCCCCCAACCCCCCCCCCCCCCCCCCCCCGCCGCCTCCCGCCACCGCGCGACTCGGGCAGCTCCGCGCGCAGGACGGGGGCAACTTTTCCCCTCCGACTCTGCTGACTCTACTCGGAGCATGGGTCTCTCTCGCCCCCCGCCCCTCCTTCCCATGCCCTCCCTTTTCATCCCTCTCTTGTCTGCACCACCCCTAGGCAAAATATTGCTACTTCACGGCTCCAAATCTGGACCCTTTTGAATATATTATTTATTTTCTTTGAGTAAAAGGCATGAAGTCAAAGTGATTTTGCGCTAAAAACATTTTTTTTTTTTTTTGGAAAAAAAGTGTGAGCTTTCATGCTGTTTTGGTACATTGCAATCTGACCATTAATCACCTACGTGAAGTTGTATGCTTCATATAAAATGTTTATTTACCACTCCCTTAAAAAACCTGCTACCACTTATTGCTTTCATTTAGCAGGAGATAACGGTTTAACCGGAATACTTGATGAAAGGCTAAAAAAGTGTCAATAATTTTTTTCTTTTCCTTTCTAGATTCTGGATTTATTTTTCATATGACATCCTTTCTTATTCCAATATCGAACAGTAATCATACCGGCTATTTGATCTCGGAAGACTCTTAAAAATGCATCTTTTATGTTGAAATGGTCTGTTTGGGATTTAGGCCTAGCCTTAGTAATGGGTAGCAGTTGCTTGTAGTTATTGTAAAAGTTTTTTATTTTTCCCTAGCAAACTTCCAAAGTTCCTATTTTGGGAACTGGTGGAATTAGGAAGGAAACTTTTCCAACCACTTCTGGCAAGGTTCACAATTGCATATGGATAAGATGCAAAGTGTCAGAGAATTTGAGTGAGTTATGACTTTAGTGAAAACGCTGAGTACGAAGCCTCAAGTTCTTGCTGGCCAAAGTTTGCCACCCAGAGAATGTGTAGACAATACCAGGGTGCTGCAAGAGTGGGGAATGACCTGAGCAGACCCATGAGCCTCTTCTCAAGTGAGCTCTCGAAAGATACATTTATATTTGGGGTTGGTGCATATGTGAGAATACCTGTGTCTCTGTGCAGGCCCAGGGCAGAGTCAGGTATTTGACAAAGCTGGATTCTCTTGGCTCATGAGCTATTATCACATTAAGAAAGTTTTGTTTTGTTTTGCTTTGTTTTTTAAACATATTTGGCAGTGTGATGGATACATTCACTAGGCCTTCTTCTGGAAACACCGCTAAAGGAAACACTTAGTGTAACAGTTTGTGAAGCAAAGGTACACTAAATAGTGAATGAGAGCCATAGATTTTGAGGTCTTCTTTAAAAAATTGATTTACAGTTTTATTCAACTTGCTGGAACACCTACAAAGCTCTAGAGCCAGTTTTAGAAAGACAAACTTAGGTAGTTTATTGGTCATTAAAGAAAATCCAGTCAGCACAGTGATAAAAGTACTCTAAATGAAAGAATGAACTCCATGTATGTGTGTGCAATTTTTAAAACTTTATGAAGAAAATGTCAGACATCTTATTTTAAACCATACAAGCATATCGTAACCATCCTTTACCTGGCCATGGAATGATATAACCCAGTAGAAATTTAAAGGTGAACCTTTAAAAAGTAGTTCCAGAAATATCAGCGCTCAGTGGTTCTTAAACTTGGCTTACTTACAAACAGATCAACGTTTAAGATGCTGATTCCAAGTCATATCGCTTTTGAAACAGGTTTTCAGGTTTGTTTTCATTGGTGGCCTCTGACTTTCTCACTGAGTACATATGTACCATATTCTTTATTTTCTCTTGACTGTTTTGGAATATTATGTAGCGTATGGCAGTATGTGCAGCAGCATGATTTGTAGGGGCATACTCTTTTTTCAAAATTAATTTATGCTGTGCCTCGACATTACCTACAAGCTAACGATAGTTTTTACTTTCGATGATCTAGAATATTTCTGATCGTGAGGTGAGAAAGATAACTAGCACTTTAATGGTAGTGGGAGTAAAGTTACACAAAATAGTGTACACTTTTATTGGTACATTCTTGAAACCTTTGGGGAGTAATAAGTCGTAAATACTTTTGATGCAAAATTGGGGACTTAGATTATTCTTAACGATTAGTTGACATAGTTGGCCTCATTTAAGGGTTTTTATGATGAGATAGATAGGCATTTGGTTGGCAGGTAAGCAAAATCCTTTTGAACACGAATGAACGCAGCTCACAGTTCTGTGAGAAGCTTACTAGTAGGAGTCTCTTCCAACATTTAAATGCCATATCAGAATGCTTTTTGAAAAAATGTTTACTGTCGTTAATAAACCTTTTGAGTGAGATAACATTTCAACATAAATGTGGATTGTTTGGAGTGTAGTTATGCTTTGCTTTGTAAAATGGGGCTGAGATTTTAAAATGAAATCCTCCCTTTGGTGAAAGCTCACTTTGTAGTTAGGGCAGACTCCAGGAGTTCTTTGCATGATACCACAGAGCCTTGGTCCCTAGCATGTCCTGTGTATGTAAGAAAATCAGCCAATGTGAAGGACTGTTCCAAACCCCAGTTTTATGTATTTTAGAGCATTTCAAGGATGAGCTCAGAATTTAGTAATGTTTAAATGCTTTGCGGTTTGGTGTATACCTTATAAACCGTGACCTGAAAAATGCTCCCCCACCCCATTTCTGTCTTTTAAAGTATGGCAGTGAGAAAGATTCTCAGACATCAGAAATTAAAAAAAAATGTTTATGGATAAAGGATAATCTAATTCTTGTATTTTTCTCTGTTTCCTCTCCACTTAAAGAATGCACATATGTTATAAAAGCTGACTTCTCTTTTGGATTTTTATTGAATAAAAGCAGTTTTCAAAGCTAAACTTGAAATGCAGAGCCTAGAATTGGTTCATAGAAGAAAAAGATAAATGTCAATTAGTGAAATGATTTATTATGTATTACATTATTATGTACTTGCTTTAAAAATAGTCGTCTAGTGTTTACATGATTGATTATAATTTATAATGTTTTAACAGTCTTGGAAAATTGGCAAAATATTTTTCCAATTTTAACCTCTCCATTTACATTTGAACATTTAAAAAACTAATAATTTATAGTAATAATATTTTGGACATTACAGTTACTTGTGCCTCCAAAGTATATATTTAGATGGATATTACAAACTGAAAAAGAATGCATTTTATAATATTTGTCTGTTCTACACCCTTCTTTAAAAAGTCATCAAATATCTCTTTGGTTTTCTTATCCTCATTCATTTGAAAGTAAATAATTTATCTTTTGGGGGTTTGTGCGGTGGAGAGAAGTTATGTAAGATCAGTGTGGGTTGGTTAATCAAAAGTTAGATGTACTCAGAAGGCTTTGTGGAGGTTACTGTTTAATTTTTCTTTAATTTTGTATTTATATTTCCTAAGAAAACATCAAGTAAAAGAATCAAACACTTTCATAGGACAGTAAGAAAAATGTGAACATCTTAAATTGAATTTTATTTTCAAATTACTTGCATTTTAAGAGGCAACCGTGCAGGGTTTTCCTGGAGTCTCGTAAACATTAAATGTACCAGCTTCTCTATTTCCTTGTGAGAAAAAGCCTGAAATATTATTTTCAAAAATTAAATAACGGTTCTCTTTTTTTAGGGACGATTATTCCTGAAGGCATTTCACGAAATTAACTGTATTTAGTTGCAACCGTGTTGTCACAATGACGCATTCTATTTACTATTTGGCATGTACGCTTTTCTTTGTTTTTCTCCCCCCTTTTCTTCCTTTTTGCTTCATTCCCACAGTATCAGCAAGTATGTCTTGGAAATAGATCTTTTATTTCAGCCTGAAGAATATCAAATTCATCTCTTCTTTTGTAGACGCCAAATTTTTCTAAGTTTTTGACTAAAAAAATCATACGCAACTGTAATACTTAAGAAGGAATTAAGATGTTACCAAAATGACTGAGAAACAGATTAGAGTCTACAGGCAATATTTTTAGAGGGAAAGTCTTTGTTTTCATTGATCGTGGAGATGATTTTTTGCTCCTAGACTTCCATAAACATTGACTGGCATCTAAATGTTTAGGATTTGCCAATCTGGCGGCCGAGCCCTGGCTGTACTACAAGTAGTGAGGTCAAGGCTGGAGCAAAATTAGATATGCCTTTCTTGAAATAGGGTTAAGATTATATATCGTTATAAGCATTTCAATAAACTTCACTTACTATCTAAAGGATTTGGGACCTAAGCCTGGCAATAGAACCTGGTGCACTTTGGTGAACATATCAAAACATTTTAAGATTTTTAGCAATTTTTTTTGCCGAGATTGTGAGAAATGATACTGATAGTTTTCTTTTTTCCCCCTCAGACTCCCTATAGGCATCCTCTGTATAATTTTGGTAAGGTAATGCTTGAGTCGACTTTCAAGTGAAATAAGCATGTTTTTTTTGTTGTTTTTTTTTTTTAATGACCATCTGAAGAAAAGTTGTTTCCTTTTGTCTCCATTGTAGTTATATTTTTGTTTTTGTTCATCTCTCTAGGATGAGTTTCATCCTTTCATTGAAGCACTTCTGCCCCACGTCCGAGCCTTCGCCTACACATGGTTCAACCTGCAGGCCCGAAAACGAAAATACTTCAAAAAACATGAAAAGCGTATGTCAAAAGAAGAAGAGAGAGCCGTGAAGGATGAGTTGCTAAGTGAAAAACCAGAGGTCAAGCAGAAGTGGGCATCTCGACTTCTGGCCAAGTTACGGAAAGATATCCGCCCCGAGTACCGAGAGGATTTTGTTCTTACAGTTACAGGGAAAAAGCCTCCATGTTGTGTTCTTTCCAACCCAGACCAGAAAGGCAAGATGCGAAGAATTGACTGCCTTCGCCAGGCAGATAAAGTCTGGAGGTTGGACCTCGTTATGGTGATTTTATTTAAAGGTATTCCGCTCGAAAGTACTGATGGTGAGCGCCTTGTAAAGTCCCCACAGTGCTCGAATCCAGGGCTCTGTGTGCAGCCCCATCACATAGGGGTTTCTGTTAAGGAACTCGATTTATATTTGGCATACTTTGTGCATGCAGCAGGTAAGTGCAATGGTGAGACGTTGTTCTGCTTTCTCGTGTGTTTCTTTTCTGCTGACCTCTGTATATACCGGGCCATTCGGGCCCCCTCCAAGTGGCAGGCCACATACATAGAGAGACAGGTGTGGTTGCAAAGGTGAACCAAAGTCAGAATAGCCAGAAGCCCCGGTGTCTGAGGGGACATCTTCACTCAGGTGGAAAAGCGTAGCTTTGAGAGGATTCTCCCCAAGTTCAGTTCTCTTGGCGAGTAGTGTTGTCAGAGGTGTTGGTAGTTCTGTGGTATGTTTAAACCACGTTTTTTGATGATGGGCGAGAGAAGCCTCATAACACCTTTCTCATAAAGGGGGTATTTTGAATGGCAGGTGATCTAGTTGAAAAGCACTGAGTTTGGTGGTGAGGCAGTATTTTTAGTTGCTTATCTTCTGGGAGTGTTTTTAACCTACTGGGGCCTCTTGGACCCCATGCTTATTAAGAAGATGTGGTAAGATTACTGTCAAATTGCTGATCATTTATGAAGGAAAAAGAATCACATTAATACACAAACTTTAGTAGCTTTGTACTTAGGAATTCGCATTGTTGTCTAAGATAGCTGAAGGAAAAACAAACCAACTCTTTACGCAATTGATGGTAAGGTTAATCTTAAAAGTAACCAACCTGGGTAGTGCATGAATGTGCTGAGAAATTGATATTGATCATTGATGGAGTGAGTTGCTTTGATTGGTGATAAAATTCTTTATTGTTTCAAGGCTGTTTTCGAGGCATGTTTTACCTGTGTATGTTATACCATTCTAGAGTAGCATTCAGGATAAAACTACTGAGGGCTGACTGAAAGAATGCATTTTTACTTTGTTTCTTTTGCCTCGTTTTAGACAAAAGGTTCATTGTGTTATGTGAAAGCTCAGGTCTTGTGTAACTTGTTGACTTTTTATATGTACATATCGGTCTTGCTGGATTTTACCTTCATGGCAGTTATTTGAGCCAGATGAAAGAAAGAAGGTTGTGGAATCCTACCAGTAGGCTCTTTTGGGGTTCATATATTCATGTTTTTCTCCCCACAAAGAAGAGAGGTGTTACCTGTAAGATCAACACTGTACTGTTTTGCAGAATGTTTTTAATTCTAAAAATGCGAGCTATTTTTTAAAGTCAGCTGATAGCCTATTCTCTATTATTTTCCTCAATATATGTTTTAGAAAGAGAACTTTTGTTACCCATCTGTCCTTACATAAGAAACTGGAGAAATTAACTTTGCAAGCATGTCACATTATCATTTGCATTCTGTTGGCAGGGGATAGATGAGTATTTTAGAGGATGTGATCTGTAAGTGTTTCAAATATTTGGGTTTTGGAGAATGTGTACTTAATTGTAAGAAGCGCCTGTTGCTTTAGCCAGTTCTGGGTAGTGAAAATGAAAAGGCAGCACCTCTCCAATCACCTCTAGACAGGAACAAGTATCCTTTTCTTAATCCCCCTTTCACCCTATTGTTACTTTGTTCTCTCTATTGAAAAAGCAGAGTTAAATTTTTAAGAAATTTATTTGCGTACATAAGTGGAGATTCTGACAGGGAAAGGCAAGGTGCGGAAAAAAAAAAAGGATGGGTGTTACAGGTGCTTTCAGGGAGCACCCTTTAAGATCTTGGGGTTAATCTTTTTGATATTTAGAAAAGTCAATCATTTATAAATTGTCGCCAGTGCTTTAATTAGCCAGCATAGAGAAACGAGGGTACCAACAGGTGACACACACCGTGGCTTGCGCTTCCTTACCAGGTACGTCGAGGTGAAGTACCAGTGACCTCTGTCGGGGTGAGAAGAAGAATCGTTCTCAGTGTGAGATACAAACGTTTCCCTTAGATTTAAAGAGCCGCAGGCTCTCCAGTGATTGCCATTACATGTGTTCTCCTTCGTTGTTGACCGTTTGTTCCTGTGCCGTTGCTGCAAATCCTTGAGCTCACACGGTGGCTGGTTGTCTCAATACCTGAAGGATTATGTGGGTAACGTGACAGGTAGAAGGTTGCTTAGGAGAGTTAGCATCCCTATTGCTTATGAAAGATTTATTGACAGCAACGTGGATCAGACTACCTCTCGGTTTGGTTTTCCTGACGTATCCCAGAATCCCCTGTTAGGCCTGAATGGCAGCCAAGTGTTAGGCCATTGGCTTTCACGGAGCGCAGTAATGGCTGCTTCTCTGTGCACGCAACAGGACGGCTGCAGAAGAAAATATTAAGGGCCTTTTGTCTGACAATAGTTCAAATTTGATTTAAGAGATTTAGAGACCTGTTATTTGTGGACGGGAAGCTAGTTGCCAATACAAATACGAGGTAGATCGGTCAACTTACATACAACTGATTTGACAAGCATCTGTTATAATACTGAAGATTTGTAAACACTAAACAATGTTTTTACCTCCTTAAAAGTTTTGAGAACTTGCCAGTATTGGCAGGAGGCAGAGACTCTGAAACGTGCTTCAAGAAACATGCCAAAACCATTGTGGCCTTTTCACCTTTAGTAAATTTTTTTTCCCACTCTCTCTTAAAATGTTGGATTTTTTTTCCTTCCAAAATGCCATTTCCCCCACTACATAGCTCCCAAAATAAGATTTTTTTTCCCTTTTAAAAACTTGTACAATAATTATTGCTTCAAGCCTCAGCCTTTTCATTGGTAGGAAGTTGAAATCTTAGAACACACGTATAAATACTGGAAGCTAGTGCAGAATCAATCATTCTTTAAAAGTGGAGGTGATTTCTCCTAAGACTGATTGAGATGCTAAAATACAATACATAAACCACCTTCCAGTTTTTTTCCCCTCTAAATCCAGTGGTGTTAGAAGTGTCTGAATTTTGTGGCTGATAAACAGTAACAAGGGTAATGAAATTGGAGTGATTCCATAAGCCTGAGAATTTCATCTCGTTAAAAGTATAAAAGAGTAAAACCATTTTATGCCCTTAATTTGGTCTTTATTTGAGTTGTCCTTCCATATGTATCGTATGACAACTTGGAGATATTATGGAATTGTGGCAAATGGCTTTCTTTGTGGGCGTGTAACAGTAAAGCTAATTTATGACCAGTCTTTACCAGATGATCTGAATCAGAATCTACAATATACCCGGCACGTGGCAAGGTCACAATTTAAGTTGTTAAGGTCATAACCTTAGCCACCAGGCATTTGACCTTTTAGATAAAGTTAACCTTTGTTCATTAGTAGGCACTCAACCGAGAACTTTCTGGAGAGTTTTTTTTTTTTTTTTTAACTGCGTCTGTATAACTTCTGGTAATGTAATCAGATTCTAGAAAGATTCTCAGTTGAGTTCATTAAATTTTGTTGGGAGGTTCGACTTTTTAAGGACTCCTCTCTTAGAGGTGAGTTGCTATATCTAAACTATAGAATGATAGTGTCACAATTTATTTTTGATAGCTATTACCTGCTGTGAGGTGGAATGAAAGCTCTGAGGCAGCCGTATGGAGACATTTAAAAAGTAAAATTAAATAAATAGAATTATATTTAAATCAACTAAGTAAGGCCTTTGCTAATTTTCGAGCAGCATAAGGCCCAAAGCTAAATTGCAATAAGCATCTTCACTTTTTGCAGATGAGGAATTTCCTAAGACTGGAAGTATTTTTAGTGGCCTTAAAATTTGCTTTGAAAGACTAATAAATGACAGAAATTTGTCAGGTAGTTACTGTAATTGTTGATTAGCCAGTGACAGAGCGAATTGAATTTGTCCCAGTGTCCTAACACGAGTAGTGTTAGTTTTAAGGTAGAAGGTGACCAATTTTGCACAGTACTGTTTTAGTACAGCAGCTACTGGCTGCTTCCATGCTGGCCCTGCTGCTCCCTTTGCTTAGTTTTGCTTGGACCAGGAATAGTAACGGTCCTGTCACTCACTGAAAGAGCTGTTTGCGGTGTGTCGGAAGTCTGGTACCTGTTCTGTAAACCTGTACGGCCAGTATTACTGATGACCACATTACTTGCACCATATTGCTCATTTAATCATGCTGTTGTGAATGCTCCCTTTAAATTATTTACATTCTGCCAGTTTTATTCTGATGTGCCACGTATTAATTCCATTTCAACAAAGGGAGAGATAGTCCCATTCAGGTGCATTTTAGTTTTATTTTGGCTTCATGATTGCCATTCCTTCATATAGTAATAGAGAAAGCCGTGATATGCAGATAGACCAGATGGTCATGTTGACAGATTGAGAATTCACTTCCTACTGCTTCAGAGCAGGTGTAAGATTGGGAGTGTCTGTGTATGAGCGTGTGTGTGCTTCGTGTGCATGTGTGTGCACATTCAGGCTGCACACAGAGTGCTCTTTAGAGCACTGCAAATGATTTCTTTTTTTAAAAAGCTGTTACTTTAAATACACTGTAACTATATGTGTAAGGTTAGCAGAGCATATAGAATAAGGATTGTAAACATTTTTAAGTGACTAATGTTAGATTGTTATAGTTTATAATTTTATGCTGAATTAGTTACGGTAATTGCTTAATTTTTAGGTGACTTACTGCATTAGTTTGCATCAGTATTGCATATCTAAAATACGTTCAGTATATTTTGTTAGCAGGCATACATGCGTATGTGTGTATTTATGTTCAAGTTTAGGACGACGCATTATGTAATTACGCTTTTTCAGTACCTCAGTAAACTCCTTAGTAGAAGGGTGTGCAGCTAGTTTCTGGGATTTAGAATAATAAGCTGTATTCAGAAAAAGAGGGAGTAAGACTAATATACAGTGACGTTTAAAATTAAAAGAGTAAGTACCACCCTGTCTCAAACTCTAACCGTAATCTTAAGCTAAACACAAGGTAGATTTTGTGGCTGACTGATCCATTCCAAATTATTGGTATATGCACCGTTTTAGAAAATTTCATTTATTTTTTTGTCTTTTAATTCTTTAAAGGAAACAGCACCAACAGTCCACAAACTTGAGATAAATATGGCTTTTATGTCCTTCAATGTTTGCATAACTTGAGGGTAGTAACAATATCCTTTGTCTAGAATGTAGTGAAAAAGATGGAAATTCAAAGGCAGAGAAGGTATAGGAATAGGGAGGAAAGGTTGTTCGGAGTAAACTTATGAACAGAGGTCAGCTCATTTATGGCTAAGAGGTTTGAATGTTGGTAAGAAATTTCCCAATGCTGCTGGCTTAGATTTGCCTTGTCTTCTTTTCCACCCAGTGATGAATAGCATTAATTTAAACCTATTTAGGGCTAGTGTGGGAGAAACCACAGCCTTTGTTGTGGTCACTGCTGTACACAGTAGGACTGGGTGTTTCACTTGGTTAAGGCCTCAAGCTGCTTCCACAGGATGCAGAATGGCCTGTCAGTTTTTAAAAACTTGCACAGAAGCAGCAACCATTCTAATTGCTTGCAAATGTTAATATAGATTATTGAAAGCAATTCTGAGGCTAGAATAGAAGCAAAAACATGAAATACAGATTGAATTCCCTGAGAATGTCAAACACCAGTTTGTTACCATCTCAGCAATAATTTCTCCATCTTTATTTAGAGGTTAAATCTTGTTTTTAAATATATTATAAACTCTACATCCTTGCGAGGTGGGAGGTGTGGGGTAAGGGGAAGGAAGAAGTCAGGTGGAGGAGGAAGAGAATGAATGAACTGGCATGCTTTGTGAAGAAACACAAAACTGAATTTAATCGCAAATGGAGATGCTCTCAAAGTGTTTTGGTTTAAGTAGTGACTGTAAAAGGATCCCAAGCACCTAGGTATCAAGTGGAGAATTTTATAATCCGTCCCCTTGCGTGCGTGTTTTGGCACCATTTGTTTCAGACTCAGAGAGTGTTTGGGGCTTTCGGAGTTCCTATTCAAAATTTTAGAAAAGAAAAGTTTTGCGAAAATTCTTTTTATCTTTTGAAGGGTTCCCATAAGGGACACTGTGACATGCATAAACTTGGGAAAGGGACTGTTGAGATGTTTACGATTATTACCATCTTGCTTTTTAAAGTGATAACTTACAGTGTTATCAAAATTTTGGCTGTTGTGTAGGCAACTGTAAGATACAGATTATTGATCTAAACTTTAGAGTCCCTCTGAACTTAGCAGAATTGTCTAGCTGCTGCCAAGACAGAAACAACTTTTACCCTAGGTCTTTCCCAGAATATTAGCAAACGACACTTCATGTGTCCTTACGATCATTTCACAGTGTCAAAGTATATTTTCTCTGATAACAGCACTAGCCCTCCTATGAATATTCTAGTTAAATAAACATGGCTTGTGAGGCAGGGAAAGAAGTCCGCAGTTGACAAATTGTGACAACCACGTGGAGAGGATATTTTTGCCATTCTGTTTGCAAAAGCAACTAAATAAGACAAAATTAAGAGACAAAAGTTCTCTTTTTCTTGATACGTATCTTGGCCTGTGTTGGTCTTCCTTAAAGCATAATATATTGCTAATCCCAAACCTAGAAATGATCAGGGCAATGATAATAGCTAGAGATTGAAGTAGAAAAGCTTCAGTGTTCTTTGAGACCTTTAAACTTACTTCTCTTCATGTCTTTCACACGCTTTCCTAGTGGTAAATATTTTGGACCTAGATCAATTGAAAGTAAAGAAAAGGACATGGGGGAAGAAAGGAAGGCAGGAAGGTGAACTTTTATTGAGTTGTCTGTTTTGCGGCAAGCATTTTCCTGAGTTTTGCCATACATGGTAGTTTTCTTTTTTTTCTCTCTCTCTCTCTCTTCCTTTCTTATTCTTTTCTTAAAAAATTCATGGCAATATTGTAAATAAATATGTGTTCTTCATTTGTGCAGGCAAAAATAAAGTTTCAGAGTGTCCAAGTGACATGTGTATAGTAAGATTGAAACCGAGGCCTTCTGATTCCAAACCCACTTCTCTTCCACTTACAGTTAAGATCCACTCTGTATCCCTCTCTCTTATCCTGTCGTGTGGGGGTTGGGTGTCATTTAAATGGTATCCCACACCTACCTTGAATCAGAGGGAAAGAAAAAAGTCAAAATCCAGACCCTTCCCATGGAGACGTTTTAACTGTGGAGTCCAGTTCTGAGGCACAGAATGAGTCCATACTTGGCTAAGAGAGGGAGAAAATGTTCTTATGCTTTTGTCAGTGTTGGGGTCCAAAGTCTGGAGTGACTTGTTCTTTCTTGTTTTTAGAATGTTGAAGTTCAGGGGGGTGGGAGGGAGTGGAGGGTGGGGGATGGGTATTGAGGAGGGCACCTTTTGGGATGAGCACTGGGTGTTGTATGGAAACCAATTTGACAATAAATTTCATATATTGGAAAAAAAAAAGAATGTTGAAGTTCAGTGAATACAAGCACTATAACAGGTTTAAGATCCCCTCCCCCCCCTTTTTCTAAGATAGATGAATTGGTTCTAGGTGTTTTGGGAAGCCACTGAGAATTAAAGCAAGCATTAGTTTAAAAATTAGAATTGCACGTAATATTTTACGAGGTAAAATTTGTACATATTTTCTTATGTGCACAAAAGGTATATTTCTAACTTCTCTTCATGATTAGATAAAAAAATTTAAATTTACATTACTCTAAACAGATCCTTTGATTACGGCCTCGTGTATCATTATTTAAAAAAAAGCAAACATTGAGTTTTATTTGTTAAAATTGTTTTTTAATATTAAAGAGAAAGAAAAAATGAAAATAGGAACAAGGTTCATCTTACTGCCCTTAAATGACTGATTAATTGATGGATATATTTAATACCCTTATTTTCATATCTTTAAACTTAAGCAAGATTAATTCTTAATGACCTCAGTGTAAAAATTCGAAGCCCCATTCAACATGAATTTTCTAATTGTAAATAGAAAAAAAGACCAGTAATTATAATTTATACTACATTCATTATATGTCTATTAATTCTTCTAGGGTTTATTTAAAAAATAAGCTGCTGAACTGAATTTATATTGAATAAAATAGAAATGTAGCTTTCTTTTTAAGTTGCTTTTTTAGAAATGCTAATAAATTAAAAGTTAGGGTTGTTCGGAGTCACTGTCAGTTATGCCAGAAAGACAAAACTGAAGTGCATGAGTAAAAGTATAAATTGGAAACAAGAGGATTGGAATAAAAAAATAGGATTCACACCCCATTGTCCCATACTGCATCCCTTTTGATGTCTCTGATGAGTGTTTATGGTGGTCCCAATAACCTATGAGTTTCCAGACCAAATAGTTTTTAGAGCATATATATTCAGATAAATATTTTAATGGCTATTTTCGTAGGTTAAAAATGTGAGGTGAAACAAAAGTAACAATAAGACGTATCTTTAAAAACGAATACAATTTCAAAATTTGTATGTATGTCTGTTTAGCATCTGCCATTGTCAGGCTGTTGTCTTTGTTGCTATGGTTTGGGTGATTTTATTTCCTTTTGTAATTTTGCCAGCCCATGATTGGATAGTGCAACATGTTCATGCTGTTGGGGAAGATGTATCTGTGGTGAGTTTTATAGCTTGATCTGAGTGGTAATTCTTGGTATGGAGAGCTATTTATTTGTCAGTGGATAATAGGAACTTGTGCTACTATATCAATTATTTAATTTTCAAAATTAGGGACATATTATTTACTACGGGGAACTCAGAACTGTCTCTGCTGTTAAGTGCCTGCCTCTTCCCCTATTGGAAGCATCTCGAATTCTGCGTATTTTAATCTTAAAGGGATTATTTAATTTTAAACTCCTACATGCAGTGAATATTCTACATGCAGGATCCCATCATTGTCACTTTCAAATATTCCATTGCCTTTCAAAGGAGCTGACATTACAAGTCCTTAGGTTGACAAATTCTCATCAACTTTTGTGAAAAATTTGGCTGCAGAAGGAGTAAAGTCAAAAGAGGGCCATAGACAGATGGATTTCAGTGTTTAGATGACATCAAGCCCTTCTCCGTGGCATTTTTAAACATTCCAAATGAGTGAGGAATGGAGATGCTTAAAGAGCTCACTATAGAATGAGTAATTAAGATACTATGTATCTGCATGTAAACCTTTGTAAGCATCCTATTCAACAGAGCTGTATGGGCTCAGACACCATGGCAGATTAGCAGTGAAAATCATAAATATCTTTTATGCTGAACACAATTTGTAAATAGTATTAGATATTAAAGATGTTGATGGAAACCAACGTAGATCTGAGAACATAATTTTAGCATTAAGTAATTGGGAGTTAAAGATGAGTGGGTTACAAACGCTTAAGGTCAAGCAAGGGTTCTGGATAAGAATTTGGCAAAAGCCGCTCGGTATCTTTGTGTGACCATAGCAAGATTTTCGCACGGACGCATATTGTATAAAAAGTTAGTAGGTTACTAACGTCTCTGATTCATTTAGTTGGCTTTTCCTCCCCTTCTTTTAAATGGTGGAGGTTCTCTTTTTGGAGAGTAGTTTCAAGTAACTTCTGAGAATGAAGTCTTTGTAACTTGATGCTGCTCAACAGCATAACTATTGTTGTATGTTCCTGTCAGGGAAAGATAGTCATTGCAGTACTTTTATTGTATGGGCTCTTAGTATGTGACAAGGACTTTTATTAAGAATTCTTGGGGCGCCTGGGTGGCGCAGTCGGTTAAGCGTCCGACTTCAGCCAGGTCACGATCTCGCGGTCCGTGAGTTTGAGCCCCGCGTCGGGCTCTGGGCTGATGGCCCGGAGCCTGGAGCCTGTTTCCGATTCTGTGTCTCCCTCTCTCTCTGCCCCCCCCCCGTTCATGCTCTGTCTCTCTCTGTCCCAAAAATAAATAAAAAACGTTGAAAAAAAAAAAAAAAAAAGCTTTCTTTTTTTTTTTTTTTTTTTTTTTTCCTGTTAGATGTACTTTTGGAAGTCCCTCCTCCTCCCTACCCAGTCAAGAATTACAGAGGTTTTTAAATAACAATCAAATGATTTTTAAAATTACTTTCTTGGTGTATTCACTGTATGGACAAAAGTCTTATTTTCAAGAAAGGTTCTGGAATTCGTGTGCTTTTAGATTTTCCGTAAAATAAAGTGGGAGAAGTAATTAACAGAAAAGTGCCATCTCATCGGGGCCAGGATGTATACAGTTCTTTGGAGAATGAGGATATGACAGCCTGAAATGTTAGGGTTGAAGAACTAATTGTTCTAAAGATATTTGCTCCTCATCTCAGAAAAGACGGCAAACATGCAAAATGGATAAATGTAATCCTTTGTACTTTTACCACCTACATTTTTAAACTACAGTGACTCTGATTTCTCTAGAAAGGTCAGAGGTTTCAGACAGAAAGCTTTGTAATTCTTCAAAGAGAGACATTTTCAATTTTGCTGTATAAAGACTGATTATGCACAGCTTTTTTACTTTATTTACAGTTGAGCCTCAGAGGTTCTGGGGTGGGGGCAATGCTGAATCCCTGAAGACGTGTCATGAGACAGCAGAAGTGGATGGAAACAGATAGATTGGGGAGGAGCACAGATTCCCACTTAGAGATGCACATTTTTGGGCCTTTATTACCAATCGCCTTGTTTAAAAGTGAAGACAGGGGGCGCCTGAGTGGCGCAGTCGGTTAAGCGTCCGACTTCAGCCAGGTCACGATCTCGCGGTCCGCGAGTTCGAGCCCCGCGTCGGGCTCTGGGCTGATGGCTCAGAGCCTGGAGCCTGCTTCCGATTCTGTGTCTCCCTCTCTCTCTGCCCTTCTCCCGTTCATGCTCTGTCTCTCTCTGTCTCAAAAATAAATAAATGTTAAAAAAAAAAAAATTAAAAAAAAAAATAAATAAAAGTGAAGACAGGACAGTGCCTTTTGCTCTGTACACAGAGCGTTCTGTGATAGACTCTAAATATTTTGGGCATCTCCAGGAATTTACATATCTGGGTGCCTTTTCTTAGGGTTGGCTTTGTTGGTTTTTCTAAATTGTGGATACGGGCTTCTCTGGTTTTATGTGGGTTTCTTTGTTTCTATTTTGTTTTCCTTTTGGACCTCTCCAAGTTTGGGAGAATTGTTCATGTTGGGTGGCGGGGGTGAGCAGAGATGGTAGTTGACTTCTGTTGTGGGTTACTCCCATTATTCGGGGAAACAGAGGCTCAGAGAGTGTTAGTAACTCACTCAGGGTTTTGCCAAGAGTAAGTGGCGAATCCAGGATTAAAGCCAGATCCATCAGAACCCAGACTTGTGTGGTTAACCTCTATAATATTTAAATTGGCTTTTCATATATATTATTTTATTAGCTTTTCACATAAACCTTAAATTTAGGTAGGGGAGCTTTTTGTTATAATTACCTTTCTGCAGATGAAGACGCAGAGAGGCTGAGTAACATCTCCATGGTATGATGGTTAGTTAGTGGTTAGGGCTTTTTATCTCCAGGGTGTTCCCCAAGATATCAGGCTCTCTGAGCTCCACCCCTGAATTTATGGATGGGGTAAAAGTTTTCACTGGAAGTATGTAACAGTGCTGAAAGCCATGGTTTTCTCTGAAGCTGAAAAAATAGTGAGCGACTAGACCTTTTTCTGGTTTGTTAATAGATTTCAGCATTTCAAACCTTGAAGGAAGCGGTCTTCATTTTACAAGGTGAAGACACTAAGTGCATGCATCCCAGGAGCTCCGAAGATAGAACATTCTTGTGTGAATTGGAGTACCACTGTGGCCTGTTGTTCCCACAGGCTCTTTGGTTGGTGTTGGCATAGAAAATCTACCTCAGGGGCGCCTGGGTGGCGCAGTCGGTTAAGCGTCCGACTTCAGCCAGGTCACGATCTCGCGGTCTGTGAGTTCGAGCCCTGCGTCAGGCTCTGGGCTGATGGCTCGGAGCCTGGAGTCTGCTTCCGGTTCTGTGTCTCCCTCTCTCTCTGCCCCTCCCCCGTTCATGCTCTGTCTCTCTCTGTCCCAAAAATAAATAAAAAAAAAAAAAACAAAAAACGTTGAAAAAAAAAAAAATGTTGAAAAAAAAAGAAAATCTACCTCAGTTGCCTTCGTTGACAGATTCTACCACGTCACTGGCAACTTGACTCAGGAAACATATTTTGAGCGCTTGCTACCTGTTAGGCACCGTGCTAGATGCCAAGGACACAAAACTGAAGAAAATACTATGAGATGAGCTGATGCCATCTCGGGTGAAATTGATCCAGAAACTAAGATTTCAAAGCTTTTGATGTTTTTGAAGTAGGATCCTTACAAACTAATAGCCCATAGGAAGCTTTTTTTTTTTTTTTAATTAAAAAAATTTTTTTAATGTTTATTTATTTTTGAGACAGGGGGAGAGAGAGAGAGGGAGACACAGAATCTGAAACAGGCTCCAGGCTCTGAGCTGTCAGCACAGAGCCCGACTCAGGGCTCGAACCCACGAACCGCGAGATCATGACCTGAGCCGAAGTCGGACGCTTAACCGACGGAGCCACCCGGGCGCCCCTTGTTTAAAGTTTTTAATGTTTATTTTCAAGACAGAGAGACACAGAGCATGAGTGGGAGGATGGGCAGAGAGAGCGAGGCACAGAATCCAAAGCAGGCTCCAGGCTCCGAGCCCAGTGCGGGGCTCGAACTCACAAACTGTGAGATCATGACCTGAGCTGAAGTCGGACACTTAACCGACTGAGCCACCCAGGCACCCCATGGAAATTTTAAACATTTGCAGAACCAGCTGTTGCTGTTGCCTTCTTACTGTACCATTGGTACATGTTGAGGAATTCTCTCATTTGATGATACTTCTACTACGTTGTTAAATTTTCAGTTTTCTTATGTCAGAACTATCTATGGAAGTGGAAAGAAAACCCAAGCAGATACAGGACTGGGCACAGGTGTTTTTTATTACTTAATAGTTCACTGTGGCATGTTGGTGCACAAAAAAGTTCTATTTCTTTTTTAGAGGCCATCCTTCTTATAATGCCGAAGGATAAAACAGAGTTATAGGAAAACTAAACAGCAGGAGAATGAGGGAGTGACAAACAGAAAGGAAGGGAAGGCCTTGGAGAGCAAGCCATGGTGAATTCATTTGGCAGTTGGTGGTAGTTCCTAAAACACAGCCAAGTCTCAGTATTATAGCCACTTAAATTCTCTGTTTTCCTCTATCTCTGAAGAAAGTTAGCAATCTTGAGACTTTTACACTGAAGTGGATTTTAAGTTGTCCGAGGTCTCAAGCTGCTTTGCCTTTCTTTCTCCTGTGAAAAGAAAACAGATATGGATTGCATTCAGACAGAAAGCACAGAAGAGGTCCTATATGTGCGAGTGTGTGTTAGTGTGTTAATGGGACAGCTGTGAGGGTCTTCTGGGAAAGTGTGTACAGATGGTGATAGGAAGGAGAACTATCGCATGTCTGATAAATGAAACACAAATAACGACCCAAAAATCTGGTGGTCCCAAACAGTGGATATTGGAGTTTTTTGTGTTTTTTTTTTTCTTTTTTTCTTTCTTTTTTTTTTTTTGATTCTCTGTTCTATCTGCTTATTGTTTAATCTGAAAGTGAGATCTCTTTGCCCAGCCAATGCTAAGTGTGCTTTTCTTTATATAGAGTGCAGAACAAATGATTTGTTCTGTAATTATTTTCAAAAGGCAGAAAATCTGTGTGTAACATTGAGAATGGCATGGGATTGTCATAGAAACTCACTCTGAACACTGTAAATAAAAATGGTTGGGGATTAGTCACAGTACCATGTGGGACATCATGAAACTGAAGACAGATTTCTTTGTTTTACAGGCGGTAAGAGAAGTGAGGCAAACTTGATAGAGTTCATGGGATGTTAGCAGTTCATTTCCTCCAGGGAGAACCATGTTGTCTTCAGATTAAATAAGCCACCTGGATACAGACTTTAGAATTTACCTGATGCTTTTAGCAACAGCTGATGTTCCCTTTATTCTAAGAGTGTTTTATCTCCAGATAATGGAAGTTTAACAAGTTTGAAAATCTGTTTTTGCTAACTCATCTTCAGACTCTCCCCCCTTCACTTCCCCTATACCTTCTTTCCTTGTAATCTTGAATAGCATTTTTACAGTTCTGGCCTTATTCTGGTTTCTTTCATGTGATATGAGTAAAGCTGAACACATTAACCCTAAGCAGACTTCATTAATGTAGTATATTTTAAATCCTATATATTCAGATTAGAATTATGACTCTGCAATATAATACCATTTTCTGTTTTTAAATCTGTTATTTAGGAGGAAGTTGTTTCAGAGTATTCTCATTGTCTGGGTCCAACGTCTGGAAAAGGAATTGTTTGTCTTTAAATTTGGACTGAATCCCCAATTGCAGATTCCCACCAGGGTGATGTTTCAATAAACTCTAATGTGTCAGCTTTGGATCCTTGAACTTTTAGAGGTAGGAGCTGACCTCTGAGAGGGGGTGTCAGGATGTAAGGAACTTAGTGTGTGGAATGACTCATGCTTCTGACAAGGCCACTTTCACGATGCTATGTGTTATCGAATGTTCCTATTTGTAATCTAGAGAGTAGCTGCCATATTTAAATGAGGGTAAGGTGTATTTAGACAAATGTGGGATAACTAAAGTGAGTATATTCCCTTTCTAGATTGAGTTAACAGTGAATACAACTAGCCTTGAAATTGGAGAGTGCACATGCAAAGTGATAAATGAGAATTTTGGTGCATGGAGTATACAGGGACAGGCTGCCTTCTTGCTGAAGGCTGTGGTTACACTTTATATCATTGTAAATGCACACACACACACACACACACACACACACACATATATATATATATATATATTTTTTTTTTTAAATATATTTTCTGGTTTTTTAAATTTTATTTTAGAGCACAAGCAGGGGAGAGGGGCAGAGGGAGAGAGAGAGTGCGAATCCCAGGCAGGCTGCATACTTACTACAAAGCCTGATGCAGGACTCAATCCTACAACCTTGGGATCATGACCTGAGCCAAAATCAAGACCCAGACCCTCAACCGACTGAGCCACTCAGGCACCCATGTGTTATATATAATATATATAACATCTATATCTATATCTATATCTATATCTATATCTATATCTATATCTATATCTATATCTCTTGTATCATTCCTTTTACTGAGCACATCCTCCCTCACCTTTAATTGGTTAACATTGCTGAGGCCTTCTTCTGGACCCCAGCACTGGCTGAGGGCTCCTTCCCTACATTTCCACAGTGTCCTGTTAGCACTGTGGTAGTGCTCACCGTTAGAACTTCATGCATCGTAATAAAATGATCTGTCTTCCAACTTGGGCTGTGATTTCTTTATGAGCAGAGACTGAGTTGTATTTATTTTTGTGTACCCTCCCCCATATGGGTATGTAGGGCTCACCACCTGGTGTGTGTTCAGTACCTTTGTTGAGCTAGTGACCAAAGTGGAAGATCGGGCTTGAACAAAGCAAAAAGTTGTGAGATGTTCATAATATGGATTGAAAAACGAGGTGACATATAATATAGCTTTTGTTCCCTCAGGAATACTGAATTTATGCTTAATTTTGTTGTTGTTGTTGTTTGGTCAGAATGATTTTCCCTTCTCACTTTATCATGTTAACTGATTTTTGTTTCTTCACCAAAATCCAAAGTTTCATGTTAACCCAAAGGAGGTACTGACATGTGAATAATCATTAATTCTGAAAATAAAGGTTTTGTGATGCTAGACTTTTATAAAAAAAACATTCAGGCTGTTTGTTTTCCCATCTAAGATCCTGGTCTTGACTTTTATCTGAAATGTGTACCTAGGAAAGTGATCAAGTAATAAAGCCACTGCTCCAACTTCTTTGTGAGGGAGTCCCCTTTATCCACCAGCAGGCATTTATCAAGTACCTACTGTGTGCTCAGTGCCCTGCTGGGAGGGAGAGTAAAGGATATCAGCTTCATGCTGGAATTGTTAAAAAGCATGATCTTGATTAAAAATGGAGCACTCTGCTCAGGATGGCACCCATTTTTGTTTGTTTTTGGACCCCGCACTGTCTTGCTCTGCAGGGAAAGTGTTTGTGGATCATACCCTTATCTCAAGTGAGAATTTCCAGGTTTGTCTGTCCTTAACCAAGCAGGGTACCTTTTGGCATGGTTCGAGAGGCCAGAGACAGTAGTAGTAGAAGGGATAAAGATCAGAATGAAGGCGTTGGGCCCCATTATATGTGGTGACTCCTCTAAGTTCCCCCTGCTAGCCAGTGCTGTGCCCTCATTAAAACTGTTAGACCAATTTCATTAGCTCCAAAATGCACCAGCATATGTAAATCTTCTTTGTTTAATTGGAGACCTATTGATTGTAGGGTAACATAAGCCTCTCTAAGGGAAACAGAACCCAACTGAAGATAAGAATTTCTTCCCCCCCCCAACACATACAGCATTCATGATTTTATTTCTCTAGGCATGTTCATTATCAACACCGTTCCACTGCAGATTTTCCCGTAAAGTGTTTCCGTCTGGCCCCGTCTTCATATCTAAAACCTCCTACTGGTTTCAGCAAAGGATAATGGAAGCATTTTGACAGAATATACATTACTGTCTTCCATTTTTTTTCTCTGAAACCTTAAAAATAATGAGAAACAAGAACTTTTAAAATCATATGAAAATCAATTTTCTTGAAAACCGAAAATGAAGCACATTCTTTTGTGCTTTCATAGACTATTAAAGGGGACCAAAATCTGGACATCTTCTTTAGGTGAACAGTCACTAAAAATATTCTAGTGGGGAATGAAAACTAGAATGTAATTTTTTTTTTTTTTCAGTTACATCCTAATTGGACCTCAGGGCTGCAGAGAGGATAGTGTGCCTGCCTGTACTTTGCAAAGTGGTAGAAAGTGTGGGATTTGACCAGTGTGCTTCGTAGGATTGGAACATTTTATAACTGTTAGGCTAATGAAAAAACTTGCATTTTAATATGTGTCTCCTTGCAATTCCATTCTTGTTTCTGAAGTATAAGATTCAGGTCAAGGTCAATGCATAGCTATGTAATAAGAATCTTGAGAAGGAAAAATATCTGTTGTGATACTGTAGATTGTCATACAATAATTCAGAAATTATCTTTGAATGACAAAAGCACTAGCCCCAGACTGTATTGAAGAAGTAAATATCTATTTTTCCTTTCTTAAAATTGTAGGAAAAATTATGTTTAAGAACTTGAATTAGAAAGCATTCTAATTTCTCTCTCTCTTAGAGGATTATTGATTTCTAAAGGAGATGTTTAATTAGTGAAATTATAGCATCTGGAAAAAAATTGGTTATTTTCCAGTTTTATTCTGTAGTTGAAGCTATCACGATGAATTTCTTGTATTCATCTTCTCTTGTTTGGTGTTGATAGCTGAGCACCTCTCAGGGTGAGGAGTGTGTACTTAGATGGCATATAGTGGAGGGATCTTGACTAGTAGACAGTAACTTTATATCAGCTGCTATAATGCTTATCAGTGAAATTCTAACTTATTTAATTATTACTTAATTCTCTGGTTATATTTTTGCATCTGGTGATCACCTTTATTCTGGCAAAGTATGGATGGAAAGACATTGCTATTTCATTTTCTTATTTCAGCATACCTGGGAAGGCATTTTGAAGTAGAATGTCTTTTTAAAGAACAGTGTAATCTGTGTACCTGTAAAACACATGTGCTGGAATTCTGACCAGGCTCCTAGTGAAACAGGGACGGCGTCCTTTCAGTTAAATTCATCCTTGTGGACTGCATGCCACTCCTGTTCAGTCAGGTTTTCAAAAATTTTCTCTTGGAGACAATTCATAGAAACTCAGTTCTTTAACTGAGTTATTTATAATAAGACATTCTCATTGGAAGGCAGCCTTGTATTCCTCTATCATCCCCTCTCTGCCAAACCACAACAATACCACCTTGTTGATTTCTTCACACACACACAGAGAGATGTGTGTGTGTGTGTGATATATGACATACAGTATATGATGTGTGTGTGTGTGTGTGTGTGTGTGTGTGTGTGTGTGTGTATTACTGCCCAACCATCTACAATAAACGTGGATCGTCCTTTCTTAGTCCCTTCCCAGGAATAGAAGTTCTTTGAAACCAAATATAATCAGGACATAAAATGCAATGTTAAAAGGCTGACTGATGCATTTTAAGTCAAGCAGAAATGTGGATTATCTGCTGTTTGAATTTGTCCATATTGGAGTTTCCTCCTTTATCACAGCATCCTCCCTGTTGGCATGGGGAGCCGAGACTGGATTCAAAATACAAATTATTTATATCATTCAGGTAAAAAGAATGAAGATTCCCACCCCTCAATTTGATTATTCATACATTTTCTTAGAGAAAAAAGGGACAGTGTTATTAAAATAAGTCAACATAGATATTCAGTTGTATTTCTTTTAAAACTTTTTAGGACTGTTGCTGAAAGACTCTAAGATATTGTGAAAAATCCTTTATTTTAATAAACATTACTGGTTTGATTTCATTATTTTCCCTTTGTTTTTCAATGTAAGAATATATGTAAGTTATTATAACGAAGACCTGTGAATCTACAACTGCACTCAAGAAGGAGAATATTACCAATACCTTGCATTTACTTCTATGTTCCCTGAAAATATCATCCATTATCCTGAGTATTGTGCTTACTGTTCCCCTCCTATGAAAAAAAAATGTTTTCACCACATATATGTGTATCAAATATCTTCAGTCTTATTAAGTTTTAGAAAAATTATGTATACATACATGTATGCATATATATACACATACATATGTACATGATCCTGGAAATTGCATTTTCATGCAACATTATGTTTCTAATGTTGCTAAGTGTACTGTAATTTATTCTTCTTTCTTGTGTAATATGCCATTTAGTGGTGGATTGATGGGATATTTCTAGTTTCTTGCAACTAACAAGTGTTATGTATGGTAGGTAACATGTTTAGTGGAGCATATGTATAAGGTTTTCTTTAGGGTATGTACCTAATAGTGGAATTGTTGAATCACAGAGTGTGTAAGTGTTACATTTCAAAAAAAGATACTGTTATTTTATTAACTATTTGTATCTGTTTACACTCTCACTAGCGGTAGCACTGTACAAAAGATTCTGTTTTCTCCAACACTCACCAATGCCAGATTTTTTACTTTTTGCCAGTCTGGTAACTATAAAATGATATTCTATTGCAGCCTTAATTTGCATTTCTAATTTTATTAATAATGAGATGAAACATCTTTTTGTATATCTGTAAGCCACTATTTTTTCTGTGAAATCAATGCTCATGTCTTTTACTCATTTTTTTTTTCCTATTTTGTTGCTTGTCTTTTTCTTGTTGGTTTGTTAGGAATTCTATATATATCCTGGATTCTACTTTTTTTGTGTTATGTTTTTGCAAATATCTTTTCATAACTTGTGGCTTATTTTTTCATTTTCTTTAAGGTATCTTCGATGTACACAAATTCGTGATTTTAATATAGTAAAAGTTTATTAATCTTCTGTTTTACAGTTGGTGCTTTGTGTCCTGTTTAAAATACCGTTCTTTACTCTGAGTTTGGAAATAGATGGTATTTTTTATACATCCTTAAGTGTTCATCTGACATTTACATTTGTATTCCATTTGGAATTTATTTTTGTGTGTCATGTGAGGTAGGGATCCAGTTTCATTTGTTTTTCTATATGAATAACACTTTCCACTTTATCACTTATTGAATAGTTTCTCTATTCCCCAAATGATCTTCAATGGCACCTCTGTCATTTGTTAAGTTTTCATATTTCTGTGGGTCTGTTTTTGGGTTCTCTGTTCTAGTGATTAATTTGTCTATCTTGTACCAACAACATGCTGGTTCAGTTGCTAAGCCCTTATAATTAGCTTTGATACAAATTTTTTTTAACCTTTATTCATTTTTGAGAGATTAGAGTGCAAGCAGGGGAGGGGCAGAGAGAGAGGGAGACACAGAATCCGAAGCAGGCTCCAGGCTCTGAGCTGTCAGCACAGAGCCCAGCCCAATGTGGGGCTTGAACCCATGAACCTTGAGATCATGACCTGAGCCAAAGAAGTCGGACACTGAACCAACTGAGCCACCCGGGTGCCCCTCTTTTTTTTTTTTTTTAACTTTCTTTTTATCTTTTGGCCACCTTCAACCATTTCCCCCATCTCCCAGCCCCCATCTCTGGCAGTCATCAATCTGTTCTCTATACCTGTGAGCTTGGTTTATTTTATTTCTTTTAGATTGCATATATAAAATGTCATATGATATTTGTCTTTCTCTGTCTGACTTACCTTATATAGAATAATGCCCTCAAGGTCCCTTCATATTGTCATAAATGACAAGATTTCTTTTTATGACTAAATAGTACTACATTTGTTTATTCACCTGTGGATGGGCATTTAGGTTGTTTCTGTATCTTGCCAATGGTACATAATGCTGCAGTGAACATGGAAGTGCATATATCTTTTTGAATTAGTGTTTTCATTTTCTTAGGATAAATACCCCAAAGTGTAATCGCTGGATCATATGGTAGCTCTATTTTTAGGTTTTTGAGAAGCCTCCATATTGTTTTTATGGTGGCTGCACTAGTTTACGTTCCCACAGCAATGTACAAGAGTTCCCCCCCTTTTTTTTTTTTAATTTTTTTTTTAACGTTTATTTATTTTTGAAACAGAGAGAGACAGAGCATGAACAGGGGAGGGTCAGAGAGAGGGAGACACAGAATCTGAAACAGGCTCCAGGCTCTGAGCCGTCAGCACAGAGCCCGACGTGGGGCTCGAACCCACGGACCACGAGATCATGACCTGAGCCGAAGTCGGCCGCTTAACCGACTGAGCCACCCAGGTGCCCCAAGAGTTCCCTTTTTATCTACATTCTCACCAGCACTTGTTATTTCTTCCCTTTTTAATAATAGCAATTCTAATACATGTGAGGTAATACAATCATTTTGTCAAGTTTCATGGAAAATCCTGTGTGGATTTTGCTTAGAAATGTATTGAATCTACCCTTGAATTTAAAGGAAATTGACATCTTATTATTATCAAATCTTACTATGTCTATGAACATGGTATGCCTCTCCATTTATTTAGATTTTATCTTTCGAAAAGTTGAATTATTTTTCACCCAGGTCTTCAACATCTTTTTTGAAACCACTTTTATAAATCGCGTTTTTAAAAGTATATTTTTAACTGTGTGTTTCTGATAGAGAAATACAGTCAGTTCTTGTATAATGATCTTATTATATCCAGCTATTGTTACATATTTTCAGCCAGTGGTTTGTAAATTTTTTTTTTTTATTACTGTGCAGCTAATCATATCAAATGCAAGCAGTAGCATTTTCATTTCTGCTCTTCCAATCTTACGCTTTTATTTCCTTGCACTTCTCACTTCATTGGCTAGTGCCTTCAATTCAGTATTGAATTAACCTGTGAAGGTAGGCATCCTTGACTTTTTCCCCTTGGTTTCCTATTTATTTTTTATTCGTGAACAAGACTGAATTAATGCCTTACTGTTTAATACTACATTTGCTGATCACATTTTCATCAGAGAAAATGTAAGACCTTACCTTGTTTTGTTAACTTTTCTCCAATTTTTATGACTATGTTTTCTCTGTGTTACCAATAACCAAAGCCTCAAACTCTCCTGGAAAATTACTTTATGTCAAGTGATATACTATAAATTATTGAGTGAGTGGTGCTTTTAAAAATGTAGTCACCTAAAATTTCAAACTAAGAGGATCATTTGTATGAACTAAGCATTTTGGATACTTAAGTGGAGACAAGTACCATAGTTTGTGTTGACTTGAGATTCCTTGATAAGGTGGTGTGTACATCATCCTCTTAAATTTTGATTTGAACTGTGGAATCAATCCTTCAGTAGCATTTTTCACAATTTAAAATGCCTGGTTTGAATGGCTCACTTTTTTTCCCTTTGCTCATGCAATTTTTGTTAAGACTTGAACAGATTCCTCCTAATCCTGTGAGCAGCCTGCAGGAAGACAACTATTAAAAGTAGAAAGCTATTAAGCAGTCAGGGGTTTATTATGCTTTAGTGTTTTGTTTAAGTCTGTTCTTAATTGGTTGATTAATGTATGTGAAGTCCTTTCCCCCCTCCATCTCTACAGATGGCAAATGGTAGGTCCCAACTGTCATTGTTCCGAAAAAAGGTTATGGTTCAAAGTCAAAGATTCCGAGATACCACAATAATCAATCATAGGAACTTGTCTCAGAGTGCCCAGCCAGGCAAAAGTTAGGGAGAGTAGTATTTACTTGGAATCCCTTAGGGGCATCTTTTTTTTTTCTTTTGGTGTGTTCTTGATTTTATTTAGAAAAGATTATTTAATTAATAGAAATGCCTCTGTGAATTTAGTGTCAGGCATTTAGATAAGTATGAAGAAGATTGGTAAATAAGTTTTCTGTTTATTGATTATCAAATATTGCTGGAATTGAGGCATGCAGTTTTAAAATGGGTGTAACAGAGAAAGTAACATTCTTACTATATTGAGATTAACAGAACACTTTTAAAGGAACACCTTTTTACCATTTTCATGTGAAGATGATTTATAATGGTTAACTTCCTTTTTTTAGGAGGAAGAATAGAATTATGTTCTGGTATTGATCCATAAAGAGGATTTGCATTTTATTCATACTATAAAAGTACCTTTAATGGATACATTGTGGTAATTGAATCTATACTGTGTATCACTATCAAAGTATCTTTTTAATTATTTTATGTTGCATAATTCAGTAACTAAATTTAAGTCATGGGGAAGGAGATGACTATATTATATCTTCTAAGTATAATGTATAGCCTTTAATATTCTTAAAGTGGACAGCAGTTAAGGACATTTTTAGTTGAATGCCAGAGAGAGAGAGAGAGAAAGAGAGAGAGAAAGAAAGAGAGAGAGGAGATTCCATTACATTCAGCACAGTATGAAACTAAGTCAAAGGAGTTTTGTTAATTAAATTCAATTGCCATCCATTAGACCGGTGGAATGAGTTTACTCTGCCAGGACGCTGACACAGCACAAGTATGCAATTTGGCTAAATGGCCATTTCTAAACCATAGCGCACATTTCTCCACTTGCTCACTTTTTTTTTTTTTTAAGTGAGAGGTTTTACTCTTGAAAAGTCAGAGAGTAACCAGTGCTTGCTGAAGGGTAAAGGTATCATTTTTATGCAGTTTGTTGAGAAACAATTAGCTTTTTGTCTTGGAGATGTGTAGTTCACATGGAGAGTTTGGGAGAAAATGATTCTTTAAAAAAGTATGCCATACCTGTAGGCGAGCATATTTTCAAACTGTACACGCACGTGTCATGGAGACACATGTGTGTTTTAAAATTTAGTTGTCTTTTAATCGAAAGCTTTTTAAAAGTCATAATTATTCCTTGAATTTTTAAAAGCATCCTTGAAGTCGAACTACAATCTGAATATATATTTGGGGGAAGTTATAATAATTGTGGGAATTATAAAAATGAAATTTAGGTGGTGGGTATGTACATCTACATTTTGGCATAAATCGCTGCTTTTAGAGGCTTTATATGTCAGACTGATAAGTTTCTTACCATGGTGAAATGACAGGAATACCACTCAGGCATTGGCTGACACATAATTTTGACAGCCAGCAAGATTGCAGTGTTGCTGAGTGCACAGATTTCCACTTCCTGCCAAGATTAAAATTGGCAAAAACCAAAAAGGATATTAGGGATTGTCACTTTAAGAAGAAATAACATGTTAATGCTCTGCATTTGCTCAAGAAATACAAGGTTGATCTCTTGAGCTGTAGTCTGTTGAAATCTACAAGTTTGCAATCAATAGAAGAGTTTTATTCATGTGCACATCAAAAATTAAATAAAGTAAATCGAGGTTCCCTGACATTTGTGATAATAAGGCTCATTATAGTTCTACTTAATAGGACATTATTATTTCTGTATAAAGAGAATTCCTCACCCAAGCTATAAAATAGGTTGCCCAACAGCTCCCAAAGAACAAAGGCCTACTTTAAGTTTATGAATCAGAAGACAGAAGGCCTTACTTCCTGAATTTTCTTATTTTTTCCTGTGTGAGCAGATGGTTTTTCTTTTTATACGTTGCCAGAACTTTCCTATAACAATAACTGTCGTTTATTGAGAAACTACTATGTTCTGGGTTCTGTACCCGGGCACTCAAACCTCAGACTTTTTTTTTTTTTTTCTTATTTAGTTTTTGTTTAAATCTAGACAGAAAAATGAGGAAAAATCTAGACAGAAAAATGTTGTGAAAGAGTCAGGCTCTGAATTATGCTTCTACTTTGCTATTTACAGTAAGTACTTTTGAAACAGCTGTAGACGTTCAAATGAAAGTAGCAATGTGGAGTGGGAAATGTGGGGGCATTCATTTGTGAAGACTTTGCATTTCTCCAGCTTTAGAGCCAACAGAAAAGGAGATTGTTGTGCATTCTATTAAATACTGCCAGTATGATTAATTTAAAGGGTTACATTTTATTGAACCCTGGTGTAGATGTTCTTTGTCAACCCACATTCACAGCTAGTTAGAGTGTGTGTAGCATTTATCAAAACTTTCTGGAGCCCCTCTCACCTCATTAGCATCTGAATCTCTATTCAGCAGTTAATGTCCGTTACTGCTAGAGTGCTCAATTCTTGTTTTCAATAAGCCAGTTGTAAAATGTCAGACTGTCACTTACAATATAAAAAACCAAAAATGATGGTATTTGTAAAAATGTTATCACCTCATAAAAACAAATTGTAAAGACATGAAAGTGATCTTGCTATACTGGGCTTTCAGAAGGGGGTTAGTACAGCTACTTTAAATACCAGTTGTGTAGATTCCCACACTTTTCTACCAATGGAGAGGTTTACACAAGCATAATTTAAGTTACAATCACACTAATTAACATCTCATTTGCATAAATTGTTGAAGTCAAAACAACAAAGAATTGTCTAAGAAGCCTAATCCTATTTGTCCAAAATAGAAAGATTTAAAAAAAAAAAAAAAAAACCCATGCTCTAAAAATTGGCAGCTTGAGTATGTCTTTAGTATGTTGAGCTGTGCCATTTAAAAAAATAAATGCTTTCTATTTGCTTAAGAATGTATTTCTCTGTCCTTTTTAGAGTCTTCCATATTTAATACACTTTTAAAATGAAAAAGCTATACTTTGCTTTCTAAATCAGTAATAAGTAGAGATTAAAATCAAGGTACAGTACCATTTACCTGTGGTAGAGAGTAACATGACTCGTTAGATGCATGGTGAAGCATATGTGTGTGTACACGTGTGTGTGTGTGTGTGCCGTGTGTGTGTGTGCCGTGTGTAGGAATTGGTAAAGTGTTCCTGTCTGAATCCATGTTCAGTTAAAATTTTTTAGTGTAGGCTGGTCTCATTCAGAGCGTCCAGCTGTTTTCAACGTCTTGTATTTTCCTTTTTGTTGTTGTGAATGAGGACACGTTAAAGGTAGTTTTTACCCATGTCTTCTACATGTGTGATAGCTCACATCTCAGGTCAGAAAACTTTCTTTTTAGTGGCCACCCAAATGCAGTTAGCCGCCTCGAGGGTGACTTAGTACGGTACACCGTCTTCTTCTTCTCTAAGACCCATTTAAAATTAGGGACATGTTTGCATACAGTGGACTAATGAAGTTTTCATACTGCCCCACAAGACTCTGCTCTCCTTTGTAGGTCTGACATTTACTCATTTCATATGCAGTTATTGTTACTAGTGAGTTTGCTTTAACGACATTGTGCATCTATGGAAATAAAATGTCACCAGCAGAGTTTAGGATTTTTTATTGTTAATTTTTGTAGTCATTTGGGGTTGAGGAATTTAAATTATCCTGCTTGGTTAGTATTTCCAATGTGAAATACTTGGTTAGTATTTCCAAGCCCTGAAATTGTGACAAGGTTAGGAATATGATTAGAATGAAAGTTTTACTTGAAGATTGTCAGTCTGGAAAGCATTTTATTTGTTCGTAATATAGAGCATATCTTAATTTAATTGTGATAGTCTTTAAATCTGTTCTTTAATTTGATCTTAAAATGTAAAGTTTACAAATTACTGTCTTAGAAATAGTGAATTTACAAATACGTATTGTCAACTGCATGTGAGCCATTATGCTAGGTTTGGTGAAGGATGTAATCTTACACAGTGTCGCCTTGCTTGTATGAAACATACATTTTTCTTGGGCATATAAAAATAAGTACGGGTGAGAACACGTTTTGTGGAAATTCAGGAGAGAATTTGTGAAGTATTGGGACAGTCTAGAAAGCTTTCGGATAAAATGAAATTTGAGTTATGGATTGAAGGATTGTTTGGATTTTTAGTGGGTGAGGAGGGGTGCTGCTAGAGACTAGTAGAAGGCCTGGAGAGCAGGGGCGAGGCATGAGGGAAGCTGTGGAAGCAGGAATATGCAGTTTTGCCCCAGGTGGGGTCAGCTGAGACATTTGGTTAGGAGACGGTTTCCTGTAGGGCAGGACATTGAGTGCCAGTTGAAAGATTTAGACAATAGAAAGTCAGGTAGGGTTTCTGAACAGGAGCATAACGTGTTTCAGGAAGTGTTTTGGCAAGAGTAATCATGAAGCTGAAATGCAGGGAGCCTTGTAAAAGACGACAGAGTAGAGTTAGGGGCAGTGAGTGATAGATCTTGTAGGTGTGTTGGCACAAGATTAAAAATAATAGTGATTTTCATTTCATATGCCCTGAGCAATATAATAAGCTAAATACATGAAATGAAAGTGTGCTTTTGAAAAGTAGTTAGTGATTTCTGATTCTAAGTGGTGTTTAAAACCTTTTAAAAGATATATTTCCATAAAATAAATTTTATTTCTTTTAATTTTTAATAGTGATTAATTCTGTGATTTAGAAAGGTGTGTGTACAAAAAAAGAGAACATTATTTCCTTTCACCTTTCAGAGGAAATTGATTTCCAGATTATTTTCCCATGTATTTTTTTAAAAGTTGACTTTTAAAAGAACACATTCCTGTTTCTTTTGAGTATGGCCAGATTACTTCATTGCCAATATTTGATCTTTATTGGTAGGTGAGGGCATGTCAGAGCTACTCAGGAGAACGTTCTGGACCTTTCTTCTTATCTTTTAAAGGCTTATATTTGATAAGGTTGGACATGGTGTGTACATGGTGACTTTTATCATTCTTCTTGTCGCTTTTCTATGTTTACTTCATTCATAGTATGTAATCTGAGAGTGCCTTCAGGAGACTAGGAAAGATCTGGCCACAGACACCACATTTTGGGTATTTTAACATATTCAGGAGAAAATTGGGTGTTGTATTCAGACAGGAAGGTAGATTGGCATAGATAGAAGTGCTTATTTTCAATATTCAAGGAATACGTACTAATCCTCTACTGGAAATATGGTAACATGGCATGTTGATGGAGAAACATAAAATCAAGAAGCTGTCCTTCCCTTCCAGATGCTCATTGGTTGGTAGGAGAAGAGGCAAAACATGTGAAGTGGTATGCTTTTTTCTTTTTTTTTAAATTTTTAAAATGTTTATTTATTTTTGAGAGACAGAGAGAGAGAGAGAGTGTGAGTGGGGGAGGGACAGAGAGAGAGAGAGAAAGACTCAGAATCTGAAGAGGCTCCAGGCTCTGAGCCGTCAGCACAGAGCCCGACGCGGGGCTCGAACCACAAACTGCGAGATCATGACCTGAGCCGAAGTTGGATGCTTAACTGACTGAGCCACCCAGGTGCCCCTGGTATGTTTTATAGTAGAATTCAAGGGACCCACATGACTCAAGAGAGGACAGTATTGATTCTGAGTTGTGGAGAAAGAGAAATACTTCTGTGAAGGAGATGACATCAAAGCAGGGTCTTGGAGGTTGGCAGGAAAATGAAGGGACCGAGCACGCAGATGGGGGTTTATGGCGTGTGTTCTGTAAATGCCACATGGCTCAGATGAAGCACAGAGCATGCAGTGTATATGATGTCTTCACGTCTGCCCTTATTTGTTCAGCAAACACCCGTCGCTTACCTTGTGCCAACCATTGAGCTAGGCTACCTGTAAGGAACCCACCAGCTTCTTCATGGACAGAGTTGAAAGGGTTTGTCCAGTTGCCTTTGCCCCTGAGAGAGAGAAGGTCCACATTTGGTACCTTTGGCATAGTATCCCTTGGCATATTTAAAGTTTGGTTCAAGAGCATATTGAAAATTTCACATTCCTGGGGCACCTGGGTGGCTCAGGTGGATAAGCATCCGACTTCGGCTCAGGTCATGATCTCATGCTCTGTGAGTTTGAACCCTGTGTCGGGCTCTGTGCTGACAGCTCAGAGCCTGGAGACTGCTTTGGATTCTGGGTCCCCCTCTCTCTCTGCCCCTCCCCTGCTCACACTTGGTTTCTCTCTCTCTCTCAAAAATAAATAAACGTTAAAAAATAAATAAATTTTCACATTCCCTTCACTAAAGCATGAAACTTTCAAACCTATAAAAAGATGGTGAAGAGCATGTTCTCCCTGCTCCTTTCCTTTCTTCACTTGCAGCTGGATTGTTCCTCCTTCCCTCCAAGGGTGATCTGTGGAGTATCTGTTTGTCCTTCCTTTAGTGTGAGGAATCCCCTTCTTTTTCCCCCAAGAGAGTTTGGGTCTGATGCTGATTTTTTCTCATTCTGGGACTGCCCAGTTATAACAGAGTTCAGTGGTATAAATGTGAGGCCCAAATTAGAGATCCCAGAATAAAGTCGGAGAAGAATTCTTCAGTTATTGATAGAATTGTCTTATGGATTTGAGCAAAGTCTTGTATATGGTGAAAATGAGACCCTGAGTTAATTAAAATAACTTCACAGTACATATCTGTCCCTCCCAGTGCTGCTATAAATAATTGCAAAGGTAAGGATTCTTAGTAACTGCAAATATGCAGAAAACATGGATATTAGAAAGTTTCGATGACCTTAATGAAGAAACAAACTTGGCTCTGGATCTTTGCCTAGCAGGAATGAAGTTTTTTGAATATGATAAACACTGTCAGTTGTTAAGGCATCTTCTGATAGGTGAAAAGTGGTTTTTCAATGCAGTGCTGCCTGGCATGCGTCTTCTCTATGGTCTATTATCTTGTGGGAATGACATTCGTTAAGTTGGTATCTGTGTGCATCCCACCCAAATAAAGAATGTTTCATCAGCAAAGTGAATTGCCATATAGTCATCAGACTCTAGAAATAAATTATCAACCATGACTGCAGTGGGTGAGGCTGTTTGTTTATCAGATCACTTGAGAACAGAGTAAAGTGAGTTTCATATTTTCCTGAGTCTTGAATTCTCATTTTAGACATCTGTTCAGAAGCTTTCTAAGCCATGGAGTATTCTAAATGAGCATTTTGTTAAATGGATGGAGGAAGACTTAGTTTTCCATTGTTAGGTGAAACCTAATTAAAAATTAAATAATGACCTTGTGTTGGCTTGTAAATTTCTTATTCCCTGCATGTGTGAGTGTATTTTGTTAGAACATTCCATTTTAAAGCATGCTTTTTTTTTTTTTTTTTTTAATGATGAGAAATACTTGAAAACTACCATTTCCTTTTGGAATTACAGTCGAGTATCAGAGGATAGTCTATAGTTGAGAGTGGAGGGGTTTAGAAGGTGTTAGAAGCATATAGCTTTATGAACCATATTTTCTGTGGATATAGCAGAATTAGTTTAATTGTTCTGTTTCACTCTCTCCAGCATGAGTGCACTCATCATGGAAATTAACAGAGGCACTGCTATTTGTGTTATATCAGGAATTCTTTATAAACTTAATAAATGAAAGCTTTTTTCTTACAGGCCCGATTCACTAGTGGAGTTCTGCTGAAATAATGTGGCTACCTTCCATTAATGTTAATGGAGGTTATGGATATAATTCCCTCCATAGTGATGGAAGAACGAGCCCTAGAGAAAAGAATGTTTGTAATGAATCACTGGGTTATGACACAGGATTCACTTGGTCTCCCTAATACTATTTTTTTTTCCTCCTGAAAGTTTAAGGTCTTATATTTAGTAACTAGTCTTTCTCTACCCTAATTCTTTGTGGTCAAGTCTGTAATAATGTTAAGAACATAGAAAAGCAATATGGATTCATGTGTAGGCATGGTTTGGGGTTATGTAATGATTCAGCACTACATAGTTTTGTGTTTTCCTTTTACTTAATATTATTTGGTGGACATAACTTTAATGTTTTAAGAGATCATCATATTTTTCACTAATAATAGTTGCTTTAATAATTTATTGTCCTGACAGACTGCAGTTTATCAGTTAAGTATTAAATCTCTCAAATATATTTATTAAATACCTACTGTGTATAAGGTTCTAAGTTTAATGCGTTTGACACAATCCCTATCTCAAATTGCCTTTCATCTTGTGATATAAGTAGAACCCAGTCTTTAGGCTTTTTCTTGTGGGCCAAGATCAAGTGCGAAGAATTTGGTGGGAGATGGGTGTGTGTGTGTGTGTATGTGTGTGTGTGTGTGTGTGTGTGTGTGTGTCTTTCTGTCTGTCTCACAGGGACTGAAGAAAGGAAGGCCGTTGTGGTTGGTGGTGTGTTGGAGAGACTGGTCTAAAGAGAGATAACTGAGTTCCTCCAGGGAGGAAACACAAGATCTTACCACAAGATCACATAGCAAGTCAGTGGGGGTGAAGGTAGCGTTTGACTCCAGACTATGCTGGTAGACTATCACGTGATTCAGGCACCAGAGCATGAACGCCAAAGACTAGTGGAAGAAATAATTTCTATAGGCATCCAAACACTTTGATCTAGAGGAAATTTCAGGACTCTCTGAGAAAGTGTATAGCATATGAAAGATACTATAGGTATTTTCTTCCTATAATATAAGCAGAAAATTATTCAGGCTCATTTTCAGATAAATTGTGATCTTGAGTTGAAAGACATAATGTACCTAAACCCTTTTTTACTGGATGATCTTTTCCCATGAAATTTCAAATATTTATGCATGTAATTTGGTGATGATTTTTGCTATTTAGGTATTTTCCTCCCTAGTAACACAAAATCTTGCTTACCCAACTCCCAAAGTCCATCTCACTAGTAAGCTCCTCAGCCTCTGTTCTTGTGCCCAGTAAGTGCTCCTCGTTACCAGGTCCACATAATTAATGCTTTATCACATGAGGTGATTCAGTTACTCAGCAAAACAAAATGATGTACACTTTTAGAAATAGCTCTAGAAAGTAAATTTGAACCTAAAGTGTTCAGTTGAGAGGAAATTTCTGTTTGTTCTTAATTAAGAGAAACTGTATGGAAATGTAAGCTAAGGATGCATTAATCAGAGAAGTTGGCATTACATTGTGTTATTCATTTTTATTTGGCATAGATTGCATGGGTACTCATTAAATAATTTGTATGGCTGAAATAACTCTAGTGATATTTCTTGCTAAATTTTTGCATCTGTTCAGACTAAAACTCAGGAAAGTTAAAAAAAAAAATTCAGTCCTTAGGTTTGAAAGTTTGACTCATTTATTATAAGTGAAAATCTTTATTGTGGAAATATATATGCCTCAAAATGTTTGCTTGCTTCATTTTGGGGGAAGAAATGTGTGAGAGTAGGTAAATTGTTAATGAAAAATTATTAATCAAATAGCAGATTTATATCTGGTGAATAGATACTTATGCTTAATGCTCTTCAATTTTAACAGCTTTGCCTCAGCCCACCTTATCTGTGACCTTATCAACTTTGATATTATTGTTTTTTTTTTTAACTTTGATATTGTTTTACAAACAAATAGTAGAAGGAGAAAGTTTGCATATTTAGAAGTTTGGTAGTTGATTCCCTTTGTGGGTAAATGCACATCTCAGGGGGAACCTGATCTGTATAGATAGCCTATTTGGATCAAGGGCAAGGAAAAGGAATTTCCTTTACCCATTTATATTTTTTGGTTTATATAGGTCAAACTAGATTTCTTGGACCTACTAAATTTATGTGGTGTACACATGGCTGTAGGTTTGGTCTGGGCTCTGTAATATTTGTAATTATGTGAGATGACAAGATTGAATTAACTTAATTGTAGAGTTTTACATAGTGTTTGTACCAAATCCTAATAAAATAATGTGAAATTCAATGAGTAATGCCAAGTGGGACAGTGCTCTACTCACATAAGCTTACTAAACTTGATATATTCTTATGGCGCTTCTCCAGAATGCAGAAGAAACACATTTATCTAGGTGATTAGTATTCTTTCTGTCTGCCAGATTTAAGGATTGTTTGGAAATATTGTTAGAATCAAAATCAACGTTTGTTGCTACACAGGGTTGGGCATTCCAGGCAAACTCTGGTCGTTTTTAATGGTCTTATTCTTATGTCCACTCATTTTATGTCTGCCATGACACTGATGTTTTCAGTAACACAGAGCTGCTATCAAAAGAGTGATACACTTTTAAGTGAAGTATTTGGGAAAGTAATAAAGTCATTTCTGGTCCCATCTCAAAGGATATTATTGAAAATGTCTTTAAAAGTGATCAGGGTAACACATACTAGGCCCTCTCCAGTTCCGGTGTTTGAAGTTAACAACCTGCAGTTCAAGCCCATTTCAAGCAGAAAAGTGGCTCTCCCACAATTCCTCCTCCCCCTTTTTTGAACCACAGACATTTTTATTTTATTTACTTATTTATTTTTAAGTTGAAGTATAGTTGACATACAATACTATAGTACCTTCTGATGTAGTGATTTGACAATTATGTTCGTGACAAAATGCTCACACAAACTACTCTTTAAATACTGTAGCTGGTTCTAAATTTAAGGAAAAATGAAAATATTGGGAAATCATAGTCAAAATAGTTCAAAAGAAGTTCAGAATAGTCAAAATAGTCAAAATAGTCAAAAGAAGTTCAGGACAGAAGATGCTTTTATGGTTGGTAACTGCCCAAATCGGTTTTAACTTGAACATGGCAATGCTTTGCATTTTATGATGGCTAATTCGTGCCATCTATTAGCCATAATGCCAGCTCCTGTTTTGTTTTTTTTTTTTAAATCTCAAATACATTTACAGTAAATATATTAACAAATTGTGAGGTCTTAGGTTGACCTCCTGGACATTAGGAAATCAAATTTAAAGCATTGCATTGTCTGTTACTCAATGGAGTGGACTGAGTACAGCGTGTGACTTGTGTTCTGCCGATGATGCAATAAGCTAATATTGTAGTGTGAGTTAAGGTTGATTAGATGATCATCTTTAACTCTGTTTTCTCCAGGGGTTTTTGAACGCTCGTGTTTTCAGGTGATAGTCTATGCCCCTATTATATTGCTCTTTTAAAAAAAGTATTCTCTTTTGGGCAAGAAAACATAGGCTCTCTTCGGATTCTGGATGGAAATTAGCAACCTTATGCTCAGAATGTAAAAGTATACTGTGTTATCATAAACTGACTCTCTTCAAAAAAAAAAAAAATTCTAGGGAGTAAAATACATGCGCAAGATACCAGAAATTGATTTACAGAGTTATAGCTATTTTTTTTTTTAACTTTCTTAAAAGTTTTTGTCCTGGAATTAATTTTCAGTGAAAACTAAGACATTTTTCTTCTCATCTGGAATCAGTTTTTACCTCATTAGCAGGAAATGGTGAATATACATTAAGCACAAATAAAGTTCACTTTATGAGGCAAAGAATTTGCACTCGGTAAGTAGATGTGTACAAATGAAAGACCCTTTCTGCTCTCCTTAAAGAGGATTGTGAAGGAAATTTTAACAGCAGATGCCATCATTCAGGTAACTTCCACTGGTGTGATTCCCACTGCCCTCCCTCCCCCCACAATAAATCCAAAGAATCCAGGAGAATTTTTCTCCCAACCTATTGGGAAGTATTTCGATGCAGCCTTTAGTATATTGGTAAAATTAAGTGTTCATTAGCTGGGCCTTGGTGGTGATATCATGGGGGTATGGGGTAGAACTCTCTTTTCCATTTTCTTTTGATCTTAAAGTTACATAACTGTGCGTTCAGCTTAACTTGTGTTATTGCAGTAGGAAGATGTGTAGGTGGAAAGATATTCTAAAGGGAGGCTAGAGCCACCTTCCCTGACAAGAAAAAATTCAAGGGAACAAATAAATAAAAATACACTCAAAGAATCATAGAATGTTATAGCTGTAAGGGACCTTAGGTTTCATTTAACCGAAATTTTAGCTTCAAGATCCTAGAAAAAAATAAATATTCTGTGATTGTGAATGGCATTTTTCCATATTTGAAAGTTAAATTTACTAATGTGTCTGCTTATTTACCCATGATATATTTGTGGCTCTTTTTTTTTATATTACCAGTGGGAACATATTCTGTGTTATAGTATCTTTTTATTTGTCTGGATGCTTGTATATTCCTGTTTGTCTGTTAATGCTCTCACACGTGCAAACATACAAGAGAAAATGGCAATCCAGTATTAAACAATGGGGAAAAAGTTATAGTGCAATAAGACTGGATTAGTCATGCTTTTCACAGTCAAGTTGCCATAAGGGTCATTTTTTAAAGTTTTAGACTAACTCACATGTATCCCAGAGTTTATACAGGGTTGTGGAGTATCTCTTTAGACATATAGTCTTGCTGCTGTTTTGTCCTGATGTATAAAATGGATATCATTGAACTGGCATCTAGAAAGCATTGGTAGCACTACAGATTTTATCACTCATTCCAAACATAGGAGTTGCAAAACACCTTTCTTTAAATATTTTCTCTTCATGGTGCAACTGGGGAGGGCCAAATTCCAGCCTTAAATAAAGTTTCAACCTGACTAGTTGATAGAAATGGCAGAGTAATAGAACTTGTGGTCAAGAAGCCGATACCTGGATTGTGTCAAGGATTAGACTGTATGTTTGCAACCCTTCCAGATGGGCTCCTTGTTTCTACTCTATACGCACATCCTTGTAGCCATAAGGAAACGGAGAGAGAGTTCTACCTTTAGTTTCTTCTTCTAGAGATACTCCGCATGGGACTTCTAGACCCTAATCAGTATTCTTTTGTTGATGATAATCTACTTAAATGATATCCTATCATCAGAATCCCTTAATAGAATTATCTTTGCATTTTGCACTGTTCTTCCATCTTGGCTTCTAAAAGCTAGAAGTGTCCTTCCCCCCATTCCCCCCACCCCCATCATTTTCCTAATGGAGATGACATATAAATATGCCAAGCAGAATCCATAATCATGGCAGGAAACCTACACAGTAGGGCTGGTTTTGATACATAGTCCACCCTACTGGCAAGTACTTTTTAGGCAGCTTCATATAATAACGCATAGGGTACAAAAAGAGACCTCTGCTGTGATTTCTTTGGTTTATGTATTTCACATTGAAATTGTAGGTTTTTTTGGTTGGAATTTATTTGAGATGATTAAAGACATTTTGCAGAGTACTCAAATATAGGTGAAAGAATTTCAAGTTTGCTCATTTTGGCATAATTTTAAAACAAAAGTGTTACTGTTGGATCTGGGCATGTGATGGGTGAATGAGTGTTTCAATGAAATGACATAAGTCTGTATAATTTGGAGGGTAATGATGCCTTAGAACGAGAATAAATCTGGAGCGATGGAAAGGCTCCATATTCTAGATGAATGCATGCTTCCTCCTATGAGTCTGAAAAATAAAATTAAAGCTTTATTTATACGAATCCACTGGGGGAAAAAAGCTACATGGACTGGGTTTATGATATATTTCAGAACAGGAATATTAGCCTTAACCTCTTTCCTCACATTGCATATGATATTTAATCCATCATCTTTGTTTTAAACAAACAATACACAAGCTGTTGCTGGCATTGGTATAAAGCTGATGGTCCATCTGGAGAGCAGGAATATAGATCAGGAGAATAAGAGAATTGAAATTGGGTGCAAGGGCAGATTTGCATGTGTAAAACCTCTCTGTTTACTAGCTTTTTATCAAATTGTTTAATACGAGGCAAAACAGAATCCTTTTTCTTGAATCTGAGGACCTTATTGGAGGAAAAGTTGCTGAAGGAAGAATAATTGGGTTTTGAGGGACAATAAAATTATAGCCATTAATATCTTCTCGTTTAGCATGGGCAAGTCCATGTGGAAGAATTGAGAACACTGCTGGGGATTGGGTTCTTGTTCTAGCCATGTGATCTTTGGCCAGTCATTTTAGCTTCTTGACCTTCAGTGTCCTTTGGTCCAAGTTAATTCAGCAACCACTGCTTGAGGTGCCGTGAGAATTTTCTCGGACCCAACCATTCTGCTAGGCATTATGGATCCATGGCTGAATAAGACTGAGCCCTACTCTCAAGAGGCTTAAGGTCTTGCAATGGAGACAGACATTACAACTGAATAATGTAGTGAGTGTTATATAGGAGACACTGGCTCACAAAGGAAGGAAACATTCTGTCTGGAATAGACAGGAAGATTTGTATTACAAATCTCTTATAAGGATTTTCTATTTTGACCAGCAGAGGAGCCGACATTCCAGGTATGCGAATAGTGAGAGGTTCAGAACAAATTATCAACAAAGTTCTTTCCAGTTCCACATTTGCAGTGTTATCAATGTAAAATTCTTTGAATAGCTTTCCACTGATGAGTTATTCGCTGAAGAGTGTTTATTGTCATGCTCGAAAGAAAATAATAATGAAAGAAACAATGATTTCCTTTAGTTATAAAACTGGGGCTGGATGGGAGGAGGCCGCCAGTATTTCTCTTTATAATTATTGCCCTGTTTGAAAAATCAGCCCGCATCTAGGGTGGCAAACACTGTGTAGAGGCCTTCCTTCTTCCTTCTCGGGAGCAGCAGTGGATGGAACCACTGTAACCTGGCCTCCCGCCATGAGAGGAGGGAATCCAGGTGGCCATGTTCAAATGTGTCTGCGTGCAGCAAGGCTTCTGAAATGACAGGAGAGCCCGGCGGCTTCCAAAGCAGCTGTGACTCTGGATTGCGCCCACCATCCCTGCTTCTCACCACAAGAGGAGTGAATCTCTGCTGCCTTAGGAGGCATGGAGCCTGGGACTTTAATTCCTTTTTTAATTTTTCATTTTATTTTTAAAACGCTTGAGTGGTGGATGATGATTTCTTGACAAAAGAGAGATTTCCCCCCTTTTAAAATTATTTTAACTCAGGCTCTTGTGTAAACTCATGGGCTGGGAATAAGACCAGAATACCTTCTTTTTGTTGTTGTTTACAAACGGCCAATAATTTATTCACATGTGACATTTGAGCTGGCATTTTTTTCCTCCTAAGATGACAGTAGCTTCCGCTGTTGTATCCTAAAGCAAAGTCAGAGTAGCCCTTTGCTTTTGTCCCCATCGGTAGTTATATTTTGCCCTCTTGCCTTTTTCATTTAGACCTTATGGTATTTCCTAACCCTCAGACTGTTTTGAAAGGCTTTGATTAAAATATGCTGATAAAAGAATTCGATAACCAAGTTAGGAACGACAAGGCTATCTAGAGAAGACCGAATGATTTGGCAGCCTAACAAATTCTATTCAGAGCACACAAAGAGATTCTGGAACGTTTTATAGGGACTCGTGTTTAGGGAATGGTATGAACTCAGGTTACCTGCCGAATATGGTGTCATATGGAAACATTTAAGAGCTTATGGAAAATTCTTTGAAATAAAGTGGAATGAACTAGCAAGCATATAATACCTAAGAAGAAAAATAAGAGCATTCATTCTGATTTTTAGGTGGCTGCTTAAGGAAGGGAGGTGGATGGAAGTAAATCATTCCAACTTTGTATGCATAACGTAGAAGAGCTATCACCTAAGAATAGTTTTGCTAACCAAACCGTAGACTTAAAAGGATATTAAAGGCCATCATGTCTAACCGCCTTCCTCTGTAGGAACCTCCTAGGTGTTATCCCCAACAGCCTTTACTTAAATACTTCCAGAAAAAAACTGAGGGACTGGGGGAGTAGGGACGAAGGTTGGCAGGAACTTCTGTTGAATACCTAATATCTGCAGGATACTGGGGTGCACACTTTCTCACCGTCTCATTTGACTTACGTGTGGGTTTATAACCTCCAGATTACAGGTGAGGGAACTAAGTTATTTACGAGTAGGGAAGCTTGCCTCAGCTCCTGTGTCTAGATTAAGGCAAAACTGAAATTAGAGCCTCGTTCCATCTTCTTGTACTACACTCAGGTTGGAGGAGAGCTCCTTCCTCACGAGGCACTCTCTTCTGTCTTAGTAATATACGTTGTTTGAAATGCTTTCTTTTATTTTGCTGAAATCTGTCTCTCATTAACATCTCTCCTTGGTCCTGATTCCACCTCAGGAACGACACAGAGTTGATGGAGTTCTCTTTTGTCATGAGGGTATGTTAACAACGACTGCTGCCCATATGGTTTCTGCCATCTCATACTTAGTTGGTTTTTTTGACAACAGACACACACACACACACACACACACACACAAATGTCCTTTTGTTGATTCTAGTTCACCTTCCAACATATGGAACTCTTTTTGAATCTTTAGAGGTCTAGACTCAAAGATCATGAGCATTAGAAGATATCTTAGTTTCATCTCACCCTGTCTGATTCATCAACAATTGTTACTATGCCATCATTCAAGCCATGCATAAGCCATTAATTAATAGTGAACGGGACAAAAAGGCTAGGTTAACTCATGGTCTGTGTGTTAGTTACTGAAACTGAATGCAGAATTTAGACTACCTGCGAATTTTTCTGGGAAGAGAGTTAATGGAGATTGCCACATTTTTAAGGGAACTTCTTACCGTGAAAAATTAGTAACTATTCAAAGTAGAAAACTTCCTCCATTATTCTTTGTTTAAAATTATAAGCCCAAGTGTTATTCACCAAAACCTTACCTTTTACTCTTCAGGGACCTTTGAAAATGTGTGGAATACTGATGCATCTCCTGTATACACCCAGCACTTACTGATAGTAGAATAGGAGTTGGCTTTCTCAGTGGACTGGGAGCTCCTCAAGAGCAGGGGCCTTTGCAAGTCCTTGACCCTCTCGCTCTAAGCCACTGGCAAATACAGACCCTTGAAGTTTATGAATTGAATGGAATGGTTCAGATGAAACTGCCCATGTTCTAGGATTGGGCTGTTTATTTTAGTTAGCCTTATTTCATGTGCTGTTATTTTGGGTGAATGGTGTAATAATACAATTGTACTGAACACCTAACTAATTTAATAAATAATGAAGAGGAAGAATAATGGACCATAATGAGATGTGAAGAGCCCAGTTAATAATGCTGAGTTTTATTATGTATGAAATAAAAAACATGTAGCCTGAGGAAAAGTGTTTATTAACATACTCCTTCGTGTGTTGTTATTGAAGAGGGGCACTGGCCTGCGTGAAATGGAAACTGATGATTTTACATACATAAAAAGAGCATTTTAGGAATTGAAACCTGAGGGAGGTTAGTTGATACAGTGTCCTATACTTTACAGATAAGGAAACTCAAGTTCTGATAGTGAAGTGACCTTCCAAAGGTCACACATTCAGTATAATAGTACGTTTTTCAACAAATGGTGGTGCCTACCTCATGCTTTTTTTTTTTTTTTAAATCTTCCAAATGTTAAAAGTATAAGATTAAGTAAAGGTCATTTTTAGACCATATGAAGTAGCCCAGTTGCCCCAGGATTAGTTTATTGTATGCATATCTGCCATTGTTTTACAGATCAAGCATAAATCCACACAATTTGATTTCTATGTTTTAAATTTAAATTTAATTAATTTTTTTTTTTTTTTTAGAGGGAGAACGTGCAAAAGGCAGAGAAGGCCAGAGGCAGAGAGAGAATCTTAAACAGGTTCCATGCTCAGCATGGAGTCTGATGTGGAGCTCACTGTGGGGCTCAATCCCACAAGCCTGGGACCATGACCTGAGCTGATACCAAGAGTCAGATGCTTAACTGACTGAACCACCCAGGTGCCCCATCACACAACTTGATTTTAAAGGACAGTTTCTTTGCAAGTGAAATATATCTATGGAAAGAAAAGCAGTCATATTTTCTTATCTGAAGTGACTAGTTCTTTGCTGTATTTCCATTAGGGCTATTTTCCAAGGGGAGTTTCAAAATATTGAATATGTTAAAGATTTCTAATAAAGCTAGGAATTTTGAGAAAAATTCAGAGTGCAGCCATAACTTCCTTCAAACTATCTCTTAGAGGAGCCCCCGTTCAAGTTAGAATCTTGGCTTGATGGACAAGGGAATTGACCCAGTGCAATGGTTCTCGCATTGTTATGATGAACTTTCCTTGACTCGTCTCCTCAAAAAGTCAAAGTCAGTGTCTTTGATTGCTTCAAACACGATTGTCTTGTCTCACTAGCTTAGACTTTAAGCTTTTCTTATGCTCCCAGAATGACTTCTTTGGTAATTACTTCTACTTTTTATTAAAACAGTTTTGGTTGTTGAGGTAGGAAGAAGAGGAAAGACCAATCCCATTCCAGTTTGCTTGGGCTACGTTGATGCTGTCTTTCAGACTGCTGGTGAAATAAAAATTCCTGGTTTCTACGACATCAGAGATGCCAAGTGTGTGATGAAGACAGTGTTGTCTTACTCTTTTTGAGTAATGGACACAAAGACGTGCCTGTTGCCCTGTAACTTTCAGATCTTCTGTAACCTTTTTAAACAAAATGGGAGAAGCTGCTACTTGTACCCAAGGGAAGAGAAAGTTAATGAATAGAAAAGACAGAATTTACTTAGGAAAACAGTGGAATTAAGCTCTGGACAAAACATGCATCAGTGATGCATAACATTTTTGTTAATTGGGTCTTAACAGGTTTCTGACTCATGTGGTAATCATTGTAGAAGTGGGTCATACTAGACCATGCCAGCGGCATATCCCACAGCTATAAGAACTCTTACCTACTTGTGCATGTGCACCTGAGTTTCTGGAGGCATACATTTCTATAGCTTAATTTAGGTTCCACGTACACTTCAGTGGTTAAACCTGAGCTAGACTCAAAGAGTTTGTTTCCATTAAGAAAATGAATCTTTTATGTGGACCAAGGTCAGGTTAGTTAATTTGTTTGCTTTTATTGGAATAACTTTTCCCATTCCAATTCATCACTTAATTTTAAGTGGTTCTACTAAAACACCCATTAAAGTCCCTTACATTTCTCACAGACTAGGGCTATGACAGGTTCATGTGACTTGTCTTTTTCAAGGCACAAAGGTAGCTTTTCTGATCGTCAACCTATTCTTCCTTGTCTGTAATTTCCCAACGATGAGGGAACATTTTCTATGATAGTATGAACTCTATTTGCAAAGAGACCAAATGAAGTTTTCACAAGACATAAGATTAAAATATAAAAACGCACCCAATGTGATAAACATTTCTTCTTTAAAAATAATAAGACTTTTTTTCCCCTAAATTCTTTTTTTTTCTGCCTGCTTCACCCTCTTCCCGACTGATGCATTATCCAGCAACTCAAAGTTGACTCCTGCTAGTAAAGTAACTAAATGTGATGTTATTGCTCTAATTAGTGGTGACAAAAGATCAATTAATGTTATAATTAAAAACAGTGTCTAGATCTGTTGTTTGTGGTGAACAAATGTGACAATTACTTTGTTCATTGACATAGATGTGTTGAATTTCCTCTCTAGATTTTAAGGGGATGCATTTTAGTGCTGATGTGCGCATTTAGCTGTGGACAGTAGGAACAAGGCAAGCATATTAGGGAAAGAATAGGGCCCATAATGTCTAAGCTAGAGCCATATTTTAACATACTTGACACCTTTCTTTGGTGCCTGGTGCTATATCAGCAACTTGTACTCACTGGATCTGGAGCCTCACGCTTTTAATATTTTATCACTAAATGCTTAAGTGTTTATGTTGCAAAAAGAAAAGAAAAAAAAATCCCACTTGGACTCTTAGACCACACGAACAGGACAATATATGATAACCATGTCATTGATGATTTTGGTTCTATGTATGGCAGTAAAGTTTAAGTTGATGGGGTAGAATAGTGAGTATGTGATTTTTGCAAATCTGGTTGGATTTTCTTCTGATACAGAGCAAGCTGTTTTTTATACGTTGAAGCCTGGGAAAGCTATGTTACTGTAAAAAGAGTAACCGTATCTCTTTTCTGAGTTGTTGCCAAGCAGATGTAGACTTTTGGAATGTGCCCAGAAAAGTTCTACAGCTGATACTTTGGTGACTTGTTCCTACTTCTAGCTTTACCAGCACCTATTTAAATAGCAGAGGAGCATGATTTTGTGTTGGTAGGTCACAGTTTTATACATTTCTCTACAATTAAATATGGGTAAGCTAACATTGATTGTAATTGATAGAAATGATGTAAGCCCAGTTTGCTTTTAATGAATACAGTGAAAGGGCACGTGGGTGGCTCAGTTGCTTAAGTGTCTGACTTCGGTTCAGGTCATGATCTCACGGTCCGTGAGTTCGAGCCCCGCGTCGGGCGCTGTGCTGACAGCTCGGAGCCTGGAGCCTGCTTCAGATTCTGTGTCTCCCTCTCTTGCTTCCCCTCCCCCATCGGCACTTGCTCTCTCTCTCAAAAATAAATAAACGTTAAAAAAAAAAGGAATACAGTGAAGCTATGGCCAGCATTGCTAATACATTTTTGACAAAACGAATCAAGAAAATCCATCTAAAAAGTTCTCTGAGAGATTGGCATTGAATGTAAAACAAGGACAATCTGCTACCATTACTAAAAGAATCTCACCTTTTAACTTCATCACATAAATGGATCATGCTCAGTGGATCTACCTGAGCAGCACGTGGTTTGATTTTAATTTCTTAGATTACTGATTCCCACCATCATGCCTGAGTACTCTTTCTGTGGTATTAGAAATGAGAAAATATCACAGTTTCAGGTTGACAGATTTATCAAGAAATGAGCATTTTCTGTAACATCAGCTCAAAATAAAACGTTACTGTTATAATCTCAGGTAACTTGGTAGCAATGGAAATCCTGTAAACCTTGAAGGTAGTGTGCTTTTGACATGGATGGTAAAGGAAGGAAGCTAGTTGAATTCATTTGCTCTGCTGCTGGCTAAAAAGACAAACAAGGAGGGACGGAGGGAACAAAGAAAGTAAAAATCTTTCTTTTTTTTCAGGAGGAGTTGGAAGATGAGGAGTAATACAACACACCAGATATATATGTTAAAAACTTGCAACAAATCATAGATCACACTAAAGGATTACTAAAGTTTTAAACATGGCTGAGGGTATAGATGTCAGATTTTCTTACACAATAGTGGGTCTTTTGTTTCAGAGTTCACTCTTGGCCAGAAACTCCCTACCACTGTGTTAATTTCCTGTCGATCTTTCATTCAGCAACAGAACTAGAGATGGGGAGCAGACACCCCCCCACCCCCCCTCCCACCCCCCAGGCTTTTTAAGACTGTGCTTTGTGTAGATTAAAAAGAAGAAAGAAAAAAGAACAAACTTTTTCCAAACAAGATGTCCATGTGCATTCTTTAAGATCCTGTATGTGTGCTTAAAATGATCCTTAAAAAAAGCTCTCTCCATAATTTTGAACCTCTCCTTTTTCTAAAGACTTTTATAGTCATTTTTTTTTCCTTCTCAGCATGTGAACAAATGTGTAACTCGAATAGATGTTACTTTGCTATTTGCTTAGATTGTTTTAAAAGGCTAGTTGTGTGGAGGAACGAAGAAGGAAGGGAGGCAGGAGTAGCTGGGGTTTATTTGTTCTGTGTTGACCTAATGAGTGCAGTTCTTAAAAAATAATAAATATTTATATGTGATCTTAATTTTTAATGAGTCTCATAAAGTGGCTGGTACAGAAAAGTGTATGAGAAGCCATATATATTAAACTATATGTATTGTAAATACACGCATGTGCACACTAGAATGTTTTAGGAGGGAAAAGAGCTTATTGAGCTTGCTCCCTGTTGTTTTCCTGGTACCTAGAACAGTGCCTGACGTGTGACCGCCACTCAATAAATATTTGTTGAGTTAAACAAATATGAAAATAAATAAATAGGCAGCACCATATAGCAGGATGGCATTAGATTGGAATTCGGAAGACCTGGAGTGTACTTCCAGCACTGCCGTTAACAAAGTATGAGGAGCTGCCTAAGTCATTTAATTTCTTTGCTCCTCTGTGGCTTAAAAACTGGAACCTTTGCCTTCATGTTTTGTTTTGTTTTTAAAATAATGATTAAATGATACCTAAGGGGTATAAAAGCTCTTTGGAAACTGCAGGGTGCTTTAAATGAGTGTGCATATGTGTGTGTATGTACAGAAAATCCTTTATCTCTTTGCTTCTCAATTTCTTTTCTTAGGAAAATCAGATTATTTAAATCCCATTATGCATAGCTCTCCTCTGCTCTTCCTAAGCCTCTGTATTCCATTACCTCTAGTAAATCAGAAAAAGGTGGTGAGTCAGGCTGTTGTAGAAGGCGAGGTCTGCTGTTTCTCATGACCATTTCACTGTGTGGAACTCCAAACTCTCCAGTGCGTGTATCTCGTGGACTGTCTTACCTGTTTTCAGCCATACAAGATGTTAGGTATGACCTGGGGTCTCCTAGATATGACCACTTCAAGATTCTTTGATGAGCAAATTAAAGTATTTATTAGTCATTAATACTATAGATGAATAATCATGAATTTAACCTAGAGTCGACCTAAAATCAGTGTCATGGGATTATCTGTAAAGATTTTTTAAAAAAATGTGTGCGTTCGTTAATAATAGTATGTCCTGAAGCTGCATATCTGGAAGGGAAAAGGATAGAAAGTAACAAGTAGAAAGATATTAACAAGGAGAAAAGAGATCATGGTCAGAGATCATGATCTTTAGGACAGTTGTTCAAGGCTTTATACTCATTCATTCTCCACAGTTATTTTTTGAATTAGGATTCTTTTTCTTTTTTAATTTTTAATGTTTGTTTGTTTATTTATTTATTTTTGTTTATTTACTTTTGAGAGAGAGAGAGAGACAGAGCACAAGCAGGTGAGGGGCAGAGAGAGAGGGAGACGCAGAATCTTAAGCAGGCTCCAGGCTCTGAGCTGTCAGCACAGAGCCCAATGCAGGACTCGAACTCACGAACATGAGAGATCGTGACCTGAGTTGAAGTCGGATGCCCAACCGACTGAGCCACCCAGGCCACCCAGGATTCTTATTCTTAAATTTAAATATCGAGTAACAAATTTGGATGGCCCTTCATATTAACATATTGTCTTAAATTAGGAAGAAATGGTTTGAAGTTCGAAGTAAGCTTTAATAGCATCATAGAAGTTACATTTGGAGGTAGACTTCCATTGCATCATAGAACTTTTTAAGACTTTAGGAGACCATTTAGTGTAAGTACATTCATTTGGATCTTAGGAGAACTGAGGCCCAGATAGCCCAGGCCAGGAATCTTTTGGAACGTCACGGCAACCAGTTACTTTAGAGTCTAGACTACAGCCCTAGGTCTTTAGATTTCCACATTCCAACTATCCCTTCCCCATACACAACTGTTAATTTTCTTAAAACTAAAACAATACTAATCACCCCACTTAGAAGAGCTTTCCAAAATATTGTTAGTGTTGAATGCCTTAGCATTGCATTTTGCTAGTAGGTGTCACTCAGATTTACTGAGCTGGAAGCCTAACTTAACAGAATAATGAGACATAGGTATCTATGTGCCATCACTGGACAGACACACCCACAGATCACACATTTTACATCTGAAAGAACATAAGTAATTCTCCTCTCCCCCACTTTTAAATGATAAGGGACTATTGACAACCCTCCACTGTCACTTGTATCCATGTGGTTTAAAATATATACTGCTTATTCAAAGAGTTGTTCAAGTTCAATGCAGAAGATATATTATACCGTGTAATATGCCTGCATTTGTTCATGCATTCTTTTTGGAAACCTGATCTTATTTATGTCTGCTTTTACCAGATAGGCTAGGTTAAGTTATGTTAAACATGTTGTACTGAGACTTGATTCACAGTGCTGCAGCCTGGCTTTCTTCCTTGATTAGCTTTAATCAAACTCTCCGCATTCCATGACCTTAATAAAGCTATTTTTCCTGACAACTGAAGACTGTCTTAACAAGCACAGTTCATCTGTGCTGAAACTAAGGCTGAGTTAAGATGGGGTTTAGGTGCTCATTAAAGCCCAAAGAATGGAGTATAAGAGGAAATGATGAAATGGTGCTCCCTGAAACATCTCTTCTTTAAATTTAATTAGACAAATTATACGAAAACCAGTAGATGCCCTGGGAAGGCAATCAACATTAGGGCTAATAAAAAGCTTGAATAGTATGAAAGAGCTGGGGTGGGAGGTGCTGTAGTGCCTTTCTAACACTTATGAGAGGTAAATTAACACCAATTGCTAAACACAGAAGCTAGATGAATTTCCACATTGATTTAAAAATTAATTTTATGATGCTGTTCTATGTGAAAAAAATATAACAAAAATACTTTGAAGTTTGGCATGGATGCACATGCACAAGGTATTTTATGAATACTTTGTATATAAATTATTCATATGCACTTTATATATGAACTGTTTTGTACAGTGGAGAGGCAGTTATGGTCTGACTTTGGAGTTTTGACACACCTGGGTCCAAATTCTTGCAAGTTTCCTCATTAGCTCTGTGTGCGTGTGTATGTGTGCGTATGTGTACACATGTGTGTATGTACAAGTTTACTTCACTCTGTGAAACCCAATTTCATCATCTATAAAATGAGATAATTCTTTTCCTGAACAGGCTTTATAAGAATTCAATGAAATTAAATTGGATTGTGTGTGTACAGAAGGGTTGGCACCATACCTGGTGCATAATAATAGGTGCTCAAAAGTAGGTGTTCTATATTTAAGAGAAATTTCTACTTAGTCAAGAGTGGTTTTAAGTGAACTGTCCTATAAATATGTAAGAATTAGGTTATGAATGTAAATATTCTACACATAATCTTATGGATCAAGATCATCTAAAGGGAAAATGCTAGAGGACAGAAGCTTGTAGTTTTTGGACAGAATGATGACTCAAACATACCTAATGAATTGTTTGGTGCCTACAGCTGCCAAGTGGAGAGACATTTCAGAAGGTTGAAACATTTATTAAGCACTGTGTGCTAAGCACCTTATATACCTATTTGAAGACAACTCTGCAAGGTAGGTGTTACCTAGTTTTACAGACAAGGATAAAGAGCTTCAGAAACACTGGTCGCATGTTACCATGGGAGAGCCAAAATTGGAAGTCAAGGTTGGCTTGGCTCCTGAATGCTTGCTCTTTGGGCAGTTGGGTGGCAGGCTAGAGCAGATGTTTGTATTGCTTTAAAAATCAGATATGCCATATAAGTTACTGGATACACAGTTCTCTCTCCCTTTTCTTCCTTGGCTGAATTCTTTTTTTTTTTTTTTTTAATGTTTTTATTTATTTTTGAAGGAGAGAGAGAGAGCATGAGCGGGGGGAGGAGCAGAGAGAGAAGGAGACACAGAGACCTAAGCAGGCTCCAGGCTCTGAGCTGTCAGCCCAGAACCCGACAAGGGGCTCAAACTCACAAACTGTGAGATCATGACCTGAGCCGAAGCCAGATGCTCAACAGGCTGAGCCACCCAGGCGCCCCGGAAGAATTCTAAATGAACTTATTTTGTGTCCTGGTTAACCCTCAGTTCCGTTGATTTTGGGTTGTGGTTCTCAGCATTTGCTGGCCTTTTAACATCACCTGGGATGGGATTAAGTATTAGTGTTTTCGAAAGCTCTCCTGGTGATTCCTGGTGTGCAGTCAGGGCCAAGAGCCTGCATTCAGAGACGTCTACCTCAGACATAGGTGTTTTGGTAGCCTATGTGTCATTAGTAATTTGTCAGAGTTGGTTATGACCCTCCTGTTTGTTTAGAGGAAGAAATATGGAAGCCCTGAAATCTTCTCCAGTCGTGATAGATGTTGCTCATGCATTAATTAGCATGTAAAAATTAAGTGTTCTTTATTCTTACTGTTAGCTTAGTTTCTCTTTTTCCAGTTGAAAGAGGCTAAATTAGATGGAGTGAAGATTATGGCAAGAAAAACAAAGGAAAGAAACATGATTATGGCAACTTTGCCCCTCAGAGAGCTGAAGACAAGAGCATTTTTTCATCTGTTTTTACTAAAACAAAAATTACTTTCAAAATAACGGCCTTACACCTGCTCCCTTAGAAAGGGAGAAAACCTTTCTGGTCAGACTGATTTGTGGATGAATCCCGAGCTCTCACTTTCTAATGAAAGAATTAGTCATTTTAAAAAGCTTATGGAGTCTCGGTTTCCTAATCTGTACAATCGAAATAATTCTGAACTCAGTTACTCTGAGGATCAAATGAAAGAAAACAATTTGCAGAGGACAGTCTGGAACCTGACCCGTGTAGCCCCTCTTGTTAGGTTACTGAGACCAAGTATCTTTGGATACTGGTCAGGTTGAGCATTTTCTGAGAGGGCTCTGTGGGGCTGGTTGGTTTTGCAGAGCAAGGAGGCCTGCTGTTGACTCTTGTAATCCTGGATGCTGCCATTCACAGAGACCTTTTTCTTTTCCCTAAGAGATTCCTAGGTATCTTGTTTTTACGGACCAGAGAGTAAGGAAAGAAGTTAGGATGCCTTTCCTGAAAGCTGGTCTGGGAAGTTAGTTGCTGATACGAGTCAGCATTCCCTAACTTGAGATTTCCTAACACTGTTTCTCGGGCTTAATTCTGAGTCACTGATGCCTGCCCTGGTGGCACCGTAAATGAACGCAGACAGTTACTGGGAAGGGATCTTGTCTTTGGTCCTGCCTTCAGGCACAGCTACATCTACATCACCGAAAACGGTTGTATTCCCATTCTTCTTTAAAAAGAGTATGTAACCGGTTTAACTATTAAGAAGTTCATGCTAATTTCTGACGTTGATAAGCATCAGGTCAAGCATATTTCCTACTGTTACCATCTTCCACAGAAGTATAAAATTGCTTTTTATACCTCTTAGGGATTTTTACAAAGAAATTTTGGTATGGGTGAATGGGTTGAAATTTTCAGGATGTTAAAAGAACCCAGTGAAAGAGTAGCTTCCCCTATAGTTCCATGACCTGGTGGAAATCCAGACATTAGGTTCCACCAAACTTGAGGGATGCCCAGTAAATGATGATGGGAATATCCAGGGAGCTGGAAGCGTTGAGACTGCTCACTTATCCGAATCCTTACATGACCCTGAGACCGCCAGGCGGAGGGGCTGCAAAGCAGAGATAAGTGCTGGAAATTGGCCAGTGTACTTTTTTTTTTTTTTTTTTTAAGACATAGCTCTCTCCTTTACACTTTTTTCTGTACCTCTGCCCTGAAGCCTACACAGCCTGTTACATACTGATAGCTAAGGAAATGCAATCAACATTCCTTACTACTGCCTACAGAAAAGACCTAAATTGTTTACTGGCCTCCAGGATGTTGGTAAATATCTGGCTGTTCTTTTTGGAAAGGGGGGGGGGGGGTGGGAAGCATGAGGCAGTGCACAGTATCTACATTTATATTGTGAACATACACATGTTGTACCCTAGAATAAGAAAGAAATAATTTACAGTACATCTGCATTGTTCCAAGGCCAGGGGAAGATGATCTTGTTCTCCGTGTAGGGCTCCCACCCCTCAATGGCTTTACATGTGTTCTGGAGGGGAAAACGTTATTTATAAAGTAGCCTGGGGTATGGAGGATCCAGTGGTAAGAGGTATAGAACATTTTCAGGCGTCTTTACTCGGTATAGGACATTTTCAGGCATCTTTACTCTTGGAGTGTAGCATGGGAAAGTTCATTCCCAAAGACTGTACCTCTGGGTGTTCTGGTAGAGTTGGGAGATGAATCGGTAAGAATGAAATGAAAACGGGATGAAAATCCATTTACTCTTAAACACAGACAGGCTAGGAATGGGGTATCCTACTTTTAGAATAGAAATTTCATTATACAAAGGCAAGGTGGAGGAAATCTAATTTGACAGAAGTTCATGTGAAAACAACCGAAGAGTGTAAGTTGACCTCAAGATTAATCGAGGCCAGCAGTGTGACATTGCCTTTTAAAAGGCGAAGGCCATGTTGGGCTGTGGTCTGACCACAGCTGGAATATTTTTGCCCAGTTTTGGTACACATGCTAAAAGGAATGCCAGCAAAATGGAGACCCGGGTGCTAATGGATCAGGAAATCGTATCATAGGAGGGACAGTTGAGAAAAACATGGCTCTAAAGTCTGGAGCAGAGATTCCTTAGAATGACCTTAAGAATAAGCTTAAATATTTAAGTGTCTGGTGGGACATTCTCTTGTTCTCTTGTAGGAGTTAGGTTTTCCTCTGTAGCCTCAAACCCACACCTGACATGAAAACACCTGAGACAAAAACCTGAGTTAACATCTTGCACTGCCTGACCCATTTTTCCCAACAATCTGTTCATCTTCCTGTGTTTCAAAATGAGTGGCTGTCTCCATTCTTCACCCTGTCATCCAAACCAGAAATCGGGCATTATCTTTCACTCATCCCTTTCACGCAGGGAAAAAAAAGATGTTGCATTTAAAGTCAGCACCTCTGGACTGGGCTTCTGTTGCTGTCTAACAACTCAGTTGCTAATAGCTTTTGATAGGGAGGCAAACTGTTAAACTTGATAATTTCTAAAGAGTTTTGAGCTATTTAGCACTAAGTGATGCCAAAGAAAAAGAATACTAGCGTTACTCACAGCAGAGGGAATAATTTAATATCCTTCTTGGGGGCCGAGGTTAAGTTCTGTGTGACTCAGCACATTATCATCCTCTATGACCCTAAATCCCTTCTGTTTCCTGATCTGCTTGTCTTGACCTGTTTCATTTCCACACCAAAATAGTTTCATTAACACTATGATCATGCACAGGAGATAGTAGTTAACTGATGTAATTAACTGGTGTGTCAAAGGCTATTGGTTTATTGCATATGCAACTGTCTTTCCTGGTGGGAAGATACACTTTCTGCTGACATAATAGGTCTGCAAACATGCCAAATTGCCAAATAATCTGCTGGGTGGTGGTGAGGTGTTTGTGGTGATTGCACTTACATAGGCAGAATGGTGGGATCTTTTACTGTGTTCTCCTAAAATGCAACTGGCCAAAGGTGCTAATTGCTCAACAGTTGAAACAGAAGAAGAGAAGGCAATTTAGTTCTGGGCCTTGGTGAGGTTCTTTTCCTTTCCTTTTTTTTTTTTTTTTTTTTTTTTTTTAAATCTGTGCTTTTGGCATGCTAATGAATGCATTTAGTCTCTGCAAGAAATTTCCGTTTAAGAAAGAATTTAAAAACACGAAGTGCTCAATCCATATCTCCTAAACAACTAAAAAGACTGCAATTTCAAATGAGAAATTATGTTGCAAAGATGAAAAAAGTTGTTTATTATGGCTCAAAATTTTAATCACCCAAGGGCTGTAAAGTTAAAAATAGACAGTTCTGCCTTCTGTTTATGGTAAACTTGGCTGAGTCCCGGCAAATTTCAAAGCTGAACATACTGTATGTTATTTTTGCTTAATTTTAGATTCCACATTTTTAAATTATTTCTTACAAGAAGCATATTTCAGGATATAAACTTAGCCTGAAGAACAGTATTCTTGATTTCTGCCCATATTGAAACTCCTTTGAAAATAGTAAACTATGGTTTTGGGATTTTCCTGTTCTCAAGAGTCCAAATGGGTACCTTTCTAAGTCTTTTACATTATGAATGAATACAGGAATACAAAATCGTAAAGGTTGCTTTCTGCTATCCGGTTCCCATACTTGTCATTTTGGTTTTCTTAACAGTAGAACTTGATGCAAACATACGGCAATACACACTGGCTTGCACTCTAGGGAGGGGCATTTTGTGTCTCCCTTCGTGTTTCAGGTTAAGGAGACGGGAAGGTGCGGACGGAGACTCTCCTGGCCGAGACAGAGTGTCTGCCCCTGGGCCAAGAGCTTAAGAGAAAGCCTGGGATAGAACCTTCCAGCTGTAGCCACCGGACAGTGTAGCTTCTCTTCTGACCCGTTCCCGCCTGCCAGCAGAACCGCCTGTGTGGTGACTGTTTGCCCCAAGAGCAAGTAGGATTGTTGACTCAACCCTCTTCATGCCTCCTCAGAGAGGAGAAACACCTGGCTTCACCTCTTTACAGAACTCTTGTTGATTCTTGCCTCCGCGCTCTTGCAGAGAGCTCTTGTGGGCCTTTCCTCCCAGGGTTTTTAGAACAAGCCCCTTGGGTGGCAAGAAATCTAGGGAAGGGATCTTTCTTTTTTTTTTTTTTCCTTAACCCATTACTCCATGTGGCATCTGAGAATCAAACATGCCCCACAGAGTGACTGGCATGCTCGGTAAATATTTGCGAAATATTGTCGAGTGAACAACCATTTACTGAAGATCAAGATTCCTATGATGACCCTGACGGAGGTTTATTTGCGATTAAGGTAATCATAACTCCTGTTGAAGAATTCTTACTGTGTGCTCCACCCGTATCTGAACACTTGATATTTGTTGTTTTTAATCTTCCTGAGAGCCCATTTTATAAAAGCGAAAACTAGGCTTTCCAGGGTTAGGAGCTTGCCCTGGGATATTCAGCTGTATAGCATTAGCCTTGGAGATTCTGTGCTTAGTGAGTATAGAATTAACACTGATTCCATATTCTTTCTAATATGCCACATTACCATGATGGAGAAAGGCTGTGATAGCAGTACCCATACATTGATACTATGCCTCTGAACGGGCAAAGGATAGGTCACAACATTCACGAAAGTCTCAGGCCCTTAATCATGAGGTAGATAATCTCCCAGGTCCCAGCCAGAACCTGTTTACACTTAACTTGCACACAACTTTAATACAGTTGGTTATCTGTTTTTCAAATACACCGCAGATCCATTCATTCAGTAAATATTTTCTGAAAACCTATTATGTGCCAAGTATTCTTCTAGAGATGGCAAACAAAAACGAATCTTGCTCTTTAGAGAGATTGCATTACAGATTTATACATTAGTGGCTCTCAAAATGTGGTCCTCAGATCAGCAGTAGCAGCCTCACATGGAGACTTGTCAGAAATGCAAATCCTTGGTCCCCAGTCCAGAAATTTGGGGACTGAAGTTCAGCAATCTGTTTTTAAACAAGCCCTCTAGGTGATGCTGATGTATGCTACAGTTTGAAAATCACTGTTCTAGAGGGCTTAGAACAACATTTTTGTGTTCTTGAAGCAGGTAGCTCTGTAGAAAATTTTGTTGCCAAATTTATCCCGTGTGTGTATGTGTGTGTGTGTGTGTGTGTGTGTGTGTCTGTTTGTCTGTCTGTCTGTCTGTCAAGGTATGACTTCATGATGGCATTCAATGATGGGCGCTTGCTGGGCAGAGGCACTAGGGCACTTACATGTGAGAATATGGACCCTAGACTCCTACGTACATGGATTCAGACTGTCACTCTGCCAAGCACTAGCCACACGAACTCGGGAGAATTATGAGAACTCTGTGAACTTTGGTTTTCTTGTGCAAATGCAGGTATTAGTAAAGGGACCATACCTCATGCTTGGTGCAGCTGCTCGGTACCAAAAAAAAAAAAAAAAATGCTCAGTAACTCAGTATAATTGTTTTTCTCTCTCTGGGATGTAGCCCTGGGCTTGGCACAGGGTAGGTGCTCAGGGAATGTTCTTTAGAAAATGGATGGATATTTATTTTCCTTTGTGTTAGCCATTAGCCTAAGACCTGCAGCTGTTTAATTCCTACCTTTGTCCATCTTTAGCAGAAGTTACCAGAACAATGAGACCCAGCATTAGAACATACCTGACGCACACGTTCCCTTTGGAAATGTGTGTTGACCTGCCTCAGTGTGGCCACTGCTGGTACTTAATCCTCATCTGTCTAAGTGAGGTTGCCTTCCCTCTGGCTGTTAACTTTGGGATATTTCAAATGCCTATAAAATCTTATTTAATTAAGGCTCTTCCATATCTGCTTGTACATATTTTATTCTTGAAATGCTGGTGGCATTAATAGTAAATCTAAGAGAATCAAACCTCTGCCTCTTTTATGCCATTTCAGCACTAAGCCAAGGAGAAAAACTCTCAAGGAAATTAATGCTTCCCTCAAGTACAGTAAGAACACGAATCTAACATATTGCCATATAACCTGGTTTCACTGACTTTCCGAAGTTTTGTTTTGCCATTTTTATTACATGTCACGTTGTATGGCTAACACCAGAAGTACAATTATGAGGAGGCTGTTCTCTCAAAATCTGTGGTGTCTGTCAGTCAGATAACCTTTCAGAAGAAAGAGTATCCACCAGAGATATGGTTGTTATTCACAAACAGATTATTTTTTTTTTTTATTTTTAGACTTTCGTTAGTTCACTAAATATTATTAGCAACTATCGTGTGCCAAGCATCGTTCCAGGTGCTGGCGAACGAATGGGACAAAAATACCTGCTCTCCAGGTGCTTGGTTACTTTCTTTTTCACCGGTGGGAGTGTGTTTGGGTGTCTGTGGCATGGGGCGCCCTACCCAGAAGCTGGGTCTGGGGTGGAGGGCACGTGATAGAGGTGCTCAGATATGAACTCCCTCACTGTACATGATCACTCCCTTCCGGTCATAGAAGCAAGCACCTGTTTTAGGTTTTATGTGTAAAGTTTAACTCCTTCAGCAGTGACAACTGTCACTGTTTCTCTGCTCTGGCACGTCCTCGTGCCCTGGATTTGTGAGGTGACATTAGTGCTGATTTAACTTAGCTCTTCTGCATGTTACTGCAAACTCTGTTTTAGTTTCCTATTGCTGCTATAACATGTTACCACAAGCTTAGTGGTTTAAGAGGACACAAGTTTAGGGGCACCTGGATGGTTCAGTCGGTTAAGCATCGGACTCTGGCTCAGGTCATGATCTCACAGTTCTTGAGCTCACGTCCCGCATGGGGTGATCACAAGCCCTGTTTCAGGTGATCACAAGCCCCATTTCGGGTGAGCTCGAGCCCCACTTAGGGTGAGCCTTGCTTCTCTCTCTCCCTCTCTCTCTCTGCCCCTCTCTCACTTGCCACAAAGTGACTCAAATTTATTTTCTTCAGCCCTGAAGGTAGGAAGTCTAAAAACCAGGCTGGTGTCAGTAGGGCTGGTTGCTTCTGGAAGCTGCAGGGAAGAACCCTGATGGCTCATTCAGCTTCCAGAGGCTGGTTTGGCACTCCTTGGTGCATAGCCGTATCACTCCAGTCTCTGCGTCCTTCTCCCAGGTCTTTGATCCTCCTGCCTCTCTCTTATAAGTAACCTTGAGATCACATCATTGGGCCTACCTGGATAATGCAGGATAATCTCTCCACTTTCAGGTCCTTAACTTGATAACATTTGCAGAGTCCCTTTTGCCATATTCACAGATCTGGGATTAGGACATAGACATCTCAGGTAGGTGGGCCTCATTATTCAGCTAAGTCTACCCTGCCAGAGATTCCAGTGTCCTTAGGCTCATTGGCTGATAGGCAGGATTTTTTTTAAAGTAGTTTCTTCCATTCTAGAAAACCCACCCCAACAGAGCACAGTCTAAAATGCAAATATTGCTAACTTAGCAGAGTCACTTACACATGCATAACTACCAGAAAATCTCCTTAATGATTCCTGTTTCTTCTACAAGACTGAGCTCAAAAGCCCTGCCCCCAGGAAGCCTTCCTGGGTTATCTTGGGCTTGTGAGGTGTTCTTCATTTGAGACTCTCTGGCCCTCTCTGCGCAAGTGACTACAAGACAGCACCTTTGCTGTTGTGATTTTGTGGATTTACTCGTCGCCCCCACATCCCCTCCTCTTCCCCTAAATAGTGTGCTCTTTACAGGAAGGGACTGCTTCTGCTAGGCACTAGAAGATATTTGATAAAAGTTTCTGTAGCAATGGAAGGATTCTTTTCTCTCACACATTTTTGAGAAACTGTGTGAGATGAGTCTCACTTAATTTCACTTGATAAGGTATTTACTAGAAGTTGGGAGTGGAGTGTGGCCAGGTGGGTTCAGAAAGGACTGGCACCATGTGACTTTTCACGTGATTTGGACACCTGACTGGGTGGTGAGTTAGTGACTCTTATGGACAATTCTTTTCAAGTGAATATAATCCTGAAGCTGTGCATGCTTTTTCCCTCAGTGTCATCATAAATCTACTACAATTAGGTAGATTCCTAATATTTGGAAATAATGATATAAATCAGGGTGAATGACTGAATACTAAAATAAATTTTCATTACCAAAGAACATTCTGTGGCCTGATAACTTTAAGGGTTACTCTAATGGAATCAGACCTCTGGTCATTGAGATATTTTACTTTATTTCAGTTTTTAAAAGTAGAATCTTATTACATGGAGAAATCTGTGAGTCCTGCGTGGTTACTGTTAGAAATTCATTTTGCCTCTTTTATAATGTTCGGGCTGATTTTTTCTTCTTTGTAAGTAGACTTTGGGCTTTATGTTGTTGGAAAGCATGTAATTTTCATTTGTTTTTTTTCACCTAGTGGTGCTTAATGATATCATGTGAATTTTTATGGTCCCAGCTGCACCGAAGTGTGTGCCCTGAAACTTCAGTTGGATTAAGAGCCTACCTTGGTGTGAGGGCTGAAATTGGAGAAATGGGAGAACACAGGGTGCATCTATATATGTTGCAATTAATATTGATGAGTGGGCAAAAGTCCAATGTTATCCTAGGGGGTTCGCTAATGTTCATTGTAAACCAATGCAAGTGAGTCCTTCCCCTGCAGGTGTGAATAGTTTAATTTAGTAGGTGGATTAGGAAAAGCAAGGGGCATTTTCTTATGTTCCAGTTCACGTTTCGTATGTTGAACATGAACCAGCCATGTAACGTACAGCTCATCGTTGAGTGGTGGCAACAAGTATCTGAGACATGGTTAACCCATCTCAGTATCTCTGAGGTCTAGCATCATGCCTGGTACATGGTAGGTGCTCATTAGCATTTGTGAAATGAATAGAAGAATGAATGAAAGATTGCTGTTACAAGGTCTCTTAAGAATACTCGCCCCTGCCTACCCCTCAAGCCATCTTGCCTTCCACCTTCTAGCCATAATATACTATTTGTACCTTGTTCAATGTTCTACATTCTTCTTCCCTTTGGACCTGTTTACTTTCCGTCTTCTCTCCTTCAAGCCCCTTCTCCCTCCATACCTCCATCCCTTTGTCTGGCTGATTCCTGTTGGTTCTTTATGATTTGGTGCCTTCCAGAAGACTTTCAGGAGGCATCATTGCTAGTATCTGATTGAAGGCCTGGTTGGTTTTTCATCTCTCTCTGAACCTTTGAATAACAGCAGCACGCTTCTGACTAGTGGACATGTTGAAATCTGTGTATCTATCTGAACCTTCTTTTCAGGAGAATGTGGATAATTGTCAGATGCTTGAGTCATCTGGTTATCCATTCATTAAATGTTTACTTATTTTGAGAGAGAGTGTGGGCGTGAGTGGGGGAGGGGCAGACAGAGGGAATCCCAAGCAGGCTCCACGCTCAGCGTGGAACCCGGTGCAGTGCTCGATCCCATGTCTGTGAGATCATGACCTGAACTGAAATCAAGAGTCGGACGCTCAACTTACTGAGCCACCCAGGCGACCCAGTACTTTGTGTCTAGCAATGGGCAAAACATGGCTCTATAGTACCAGGAGCAGAAGTAGTCCAGTGAGGCAGCCAATTCTCTCACGTTTACAGAGCATCAGCCTCAGGGTAAAATGGGATGATGAAGGAGAACCACTGATGTATTACTTTTGGTGTGCCTGATACCAAAGGGTCCAAAGGCAAATAGAAGTTGGGAAATTGAACCATTTCCTTTCTAATTCAATTTAGGAAAGGTTGGTGCATAGTAGGTGCTCGGCCAACATTTCCTGAGGATGAAAGGTTTTTATTTTTTTGCTTTATAATAGGATTAAAAATTTTTTAGATAGTCTCTTTCACTCCACACTCCTTTTTGCCCACATAGCCCTAGCTTCAGTCTATACTTAGTGCTTTTGCTAAGACTGACTCATCTTGTTTCTGATTGCTTTAGTGATATGAGACTCTGGTATCCATGGGAATGGTATAAGACTGTATTGCTTTCATGCTTGGAAAAACATTAACCAGAAAGGCCAGCTTTTGGTACCAGTACCAACTAACTCTTGAGAACTATAGGGTAATCTCACCCTTAAATTCTTAAGACAGTGTGTAAAACAGCATAATCTGTTGGAAAACAAATCAGTCTTTGTGACAAGATAGGTGTGACTTAAATCTTGTCTCTGCTGCCAAGCTGTGTGACTGTGGGCAGGTTATTCACCCTCTCTGCGTTCCTTCATCTCTGTTTTTTTTTTTTCCCATTTGTAAAATGAGGGAGCAATATTAACTCAGGACTGTTCGATAATTAGAAACGCTTTTGTAAGTGTCCTAGTTTATACCTGATGTTCAGAAAATGGTAAGTATTATTATGATGAATATTACTACTGTAAACCATATTAGATATAGGCCCTGGAGGGTTTCAACAAGGACATGGGTACAGGTAGCTACCAAGATCAGGGAAGGACAGCTGAATTAGATCTAAACAGACTCCATTTGTCTGCAAAGGACCCTTGGTTTTTTTCTTTTTTCTTTTACCCCCTCTGGGAAGAATTCACATCGTTTTAAGAAGGGAACTGAGTGTCTTCCCTCTGTTTTGGGTGTTTCAGAGTTGACTAGAAATTGATCCTAGTTACTAAGGAAGAACTTTAAAAAATACACGTTAGGAGTCAGGGTGGTGTAGAGGTAAGAGCACTGACCCATGTTCCCAGGGGTCAAGGCTCTGCTCAGCTCCACATTCTCTGCCAAGTCCCCTTCCATCACTGTGCTGTACATCCCCCCGCTGGGAGCACATTGGAGCAGAAGATTATCTGGCCCTCTGGTTGGTTTTCTTCCCAAGGCAAGTCCTTCTTCCTGACTGGGAGTTAGGATGGGTGGCCCTAGCTGGGCCGGTTTTATTGTTCCAAAAAGTGTCAGCAGAGAAATGGCCAGATCTTGGAGTATCCCTTGTGATTTGACATTTGGGGGCATCCTTTTATGTTCAATGTACCTGGCCCAAAAGTCTTCCAGCTCAGATATTCTGTGAGTGGAAACTCTGAATAAATGTAAACCTAGAAGGGATTTTCAGGGTAAATTTAAAAATTCTCCTGTGGTTCAGCTGTAACAACTCCTTCTCACATGAAACTTCTTTGGGGGCATTGATAATACTTGTATTTGAATGGGGAATGAATTTCCCAGCTTCCTGGGAACAACAACAACAAACATTCCCCCAACAAACCCCAGGGTGTCTGACGCTCCCGCTTTCTTCTCAAAGAGCCGATCGAAAACTCTTCTGTCAGCTCAAGAGCTATCAGCAGTATTGAACAATTAGACTAGAAGGAACGGTGGTGAACAGTTGTCCCTAAAGGCTTGGAAATTAACAAAGGCCATATTAGTAGGAGCAGGGAGGGAGGGGGGATATGAAGAGAATGGGGGCTGGGAGGGACAATTCACAAGTGGGGAGGGTGATTTGGAGGGGTTTGTTTCCCAGATAGTTTTCAAAGAAAAGAGATTTTGTGTAGTTTGCCAGGGGCTGAGAATGAAGCACAGGACCAGTTGATGTTCTTTTTTATACAACAATTACTTTTCTCTGGCACATTCCTTTTAGGCTAACAAAGTGTCTTCCTTTTCTTTTTCATGGTCATTGATAGCAAGAGCTTAAGGGATCTTTGCTTCCCAGGGCTAAGGGTGTGGTGGAGAGAAGGACGAAAGTAAGAGGGAATTGACATTTTTCAGATTTTCTTGAATTTTGTCACAAACAAGAGAAAGCCATCCAATGCCTACGCAAGGCTCAGGTTTTCATTTTAGTCTGGGGGTGATTGATTTCTTTCTTTCAAGGGGCTGATGGAGGAGGTCAGCGTCTTAGGGAAGAAGCCAGGGAAAAGGAGAAAAGAAAGAATGAGATTTATGACCTTCTGGATCCCAGCTTTTATGTCGCGTAACCATTCCCAATACTGGAAGTTCATGACACCCTGAGAACCAGCCCGGGAACCCGGAGCAGTGATCTGCATGCAAAGGAGGAATTAAACAGTCCAGCAACTGCTTTGATTGAGAGACACACAAGATCCTGTCCTGGATTCTGAGCCCTGCTTCCCTTTAGTTCATCCTGTAGGCACAGAATCCGGTGTTTTACGCACTGATGAGACAGACCACCCAGGGCCACTCATGTTATACTGAGGGTGATTGACGATGGTGCTTATAGAGGAATTATTTCAACAATGGGACTTTTCCATTATTCTCTCTGCAGTCAGCCCTCCATGCTCAGTACATGGAAATCCTTGCGTCTTGTCACCGAAGAATACTAAACTAATAGGTGTTGCTCCCATAGCCCCACCCTGGTCCCATAACCCTGAGCTAATAACTGAAGATCTTAAAAAATGTATGTATGGTCCATTTTTATTCCATATGGCCCCTTAGGTAACATGACCCAATGTGGCCATTAAATGACCCCGCTTACACTTGGATTACTCGGTACAAAGCAAATTTATGGTTGTTTATTCTCTCCTCCTATCAGCTATTAGTGCCTAATCATATGGTCTATCGATCATGAGATTAATCGCCTGCTCAAAGAGGCAGCAGGTCTCGTGGAATGCTGCACTGCGCCAGACTGAACTTCAACCTTTTATACAAACTGGAGGAGTCAAAATCATCATTCACTGCCTGAAGCCCCTGGTCCCTGGGCCTCCTGAACCCCAGGAGGTAAATCCCTGCTTTTTCACACAGTGTACTTTGCACTTCCTTTCCTTGTGTAAAACTTCACCTCATTGATTCAGGCAGGCACTTGCAAATAAAATCCTTTGCAAGGCATCCTATAAATAATGATCTAAGCTGAAAATATGTGGGCTTTATTATCCAAAGCCCCATAGTGCTGCCATAATTAAGGTCTGTCAGTATTTCTATTACAGATTCTCATTTTGGAAGATTTATAACTGGGCCATTAAAGTTTTCTTGGGCTAAGACTTTCCAAGAGTGTCATGTTAGACCTTTTTTTTTTTTTTCCTTTTGGTAGAATATATTTCTTAAAAATATATATATAATGATTAAGTCCAGAAAGCCTGTCACACAGTAGTACATACCTGCAAAGGTTGGACGCTAAAATCTGAGGACTGCATCGCCTAGAGTGGCTTCTGGTCACCCTTCTCTGCCCTTTCATTGCAGTTGTGAGAACAGAGAATCATTGTAGTGTTCATGCTGTATTATGATGTTTGTTTCCTGGTCTGTGTCTCCTCCTCTAAGGAGAGTGAGAGTAGGCAACTTAAATCATTTGTCTCTCGAGCCCTGTGTTTTTCAGAGAGGATAGCCCCATGTCAGCGCTGGGTTTGTTCAGTAAATGCACCCAAGAATGGGAAGCAGGAAACATCCTTTCCAGTCCTAGAGTTGTTCATAGCTGGGAGTAAACCAGGCGGTGCATTTAGTCAAGTCACTTTACTTCTTGGAAAACAAGTTTCCTGATGATTGAAATAAGTTCAGGCCTGGTAAATTGGTGTTCTGTGAGTTGAATGCTGCCAGCACAGTGCTTTCAAACATTTTAATCTGAACACCTTATGGGATGGAATCTGGGCCTTCTAGTTGGCCATAATTCCTGCCATTCCCCGGTATAGGGTATTAGCAGCCGCTTCAGTCATCTGTCTGCATGGTCTATAAGTGTTTATGATTCCTCGTAGTGATAACCTTTATAATGGGACCTTGTGTTTTGTCGCTACTGTAAGGATCTAAATCTGAGATTCAGGTTGGCCTGGGATGCCTTTCAATGCAATCTGACTTCTCTCACTTCCAATTCTTTCTCTCACCAAGAACCTCAACCAATATTTTTGACTCCATGCTTTGAAAAGTTTTGTCTTCTAGACAAACTGCATTGGTTAATAATTAATTTGTTTTCCTATTTTTAAAGCAAACAGACATCTGTAACTGTGCTCACAGATACAAACAAGCCATCAGCAGTAAGGGCATGAAATAGTTTTTGTGTAATGAGTTGGTTGATGCTTTAGCAAGGTTGTACAGTTGTTTCTTGAGTAGGCCTATAGTTTCTGTGTGAGCTTTTGATCTACTAAAAATAGCTCTTAGATCTTCCTGCCTTTTTAGACATGTGAAGTTCCAAAGACTCTAGGTGAGAGCTTAGTTTATTCTTTTATGAGTTGCTGGGCTACTCTTGTCCTCAAAGCCTCAAGTAAGTTGTTTGTCCAAATACGCAGTGCCAGTGTTTCAAAATGTGGCCTTCCTGGTCAGCTTAGAGAGGGCAGTCTCTATACAAGCTGGCTTTTGCATCTGATGAAAGGAAAAGAGCTTCCTAATATGAGTTACCTGCAGGCCCTTGTTACATTTGTTCCCTTCAGTCAAGGGCATTTTGGAAGTTTTTAAAAAAAAGAGTGGAAGACAATTTGATACTTTGACTCCCAAGCTAAAGAGAACCTTTCCATTTCAACTCAGGCTGTTGGTGACTATTGTGGATTGAGAAATTAACAGCACACATTTTAATTAAATAGAGCAAATTAAAGATCTGTAGCATAGACGTAATCTTGCATGTAAACCAATTGAGGCCTGACCTTAGGTACTTAAGGTGGTCAATATCACACAGAAGTAAAGGGTTTTTGAAGATAGCAAACTGATTGACCCAGAGTATCACACAGATACAATTTAACAAGAGGCAGTGCCTTCTTTGTGGCTAAGAGTTTAGGCTCTGGGGTTCTCCTAATTTGGGTTTAGTTCTGTCTTGGTTCCTTACCAGTTCTCACCTTGAAGAGATTACTTAACTCTCCATAAACTTCAGTTTGCTCATTTATAATCTGAGGATAATTACAGCATATTGTAAGGAGTAAAGGGGAATAATTCACACAAAGTATTTGCATCATGTTGGTCATAGAATAAACAATGCATATTAATTATCATTATTAGCCGGGACATAGTTGAAATAGATTCCTGAGCTTTGGGGTTTTCTTTTTAAGAGTTTAAAGGTATACTTAAGATATGCTTTCTTAAGAGTGTCCATCCATGCTGGGTCACTTACCTACCTTTCCAGGAAATTGTATGTTTCAACAGTCCAGATGTGCTGCTTTCAGTTTTTTCAGGAAACAAGTAATGTTTGAGTCTAAAAATCTAAGTTTGAAATCTTCTTTCCTACGTTTTCTTTTCCCTCCAGATCAATCCAAATTAAAGTTTCATTGCCAAAGTTTCACCGCTCCTTATTAGCATTAATTATTATTGGCGTGCTGTAGGAATCCTAAAGTGGGTGCATTAAGAATTAAAACCCGGGAGAAAACTTGAAACCCTCATGGACTCATAGAGCTGGAAGGGACTTACGAGATCATGTCCTCTAAGCCCCATTTTACAGATAAGGAAAGTGTATTTTACAAGGTAAAATAAGTTTTAAACGTAATGGCTTTTTAATTTGCCCTCTCACCGGAATCTGCACTTATTTGCCATGTTGTGATTATGTTCTTATCGTGGGACTTGTGGGTATTTATTAGAGACTATGGAGATGTAGCATTGGGCATTACTTTTGTGGCAAAGGCACAGGGGCAGTAATCATTATTAATGGATGCCATTATTTGGGAGAGCATTTTACTGACTATAGAGAATTCATTGCATTGATCTATGGTGCCACATTTGTATTATACCAGGTAGTTTAAAATGATATTCTCTAAACTGTTAGGCTGAAAAATTGTCCAATCTTGGCAGTTATCCCATCAGTAAGACCTTCCTTTTCCTACTGAAAATACATAGTTCTGTTGAAAGAAACCTTTTGACTGGTCCCCAGCGCCCTGAATGTGTTTAAATCCCTCACTACTGAAATAGGAGGATTACTACTGCTATCATTGTTCTAAAACAAACTTCCCTTTGGACGATAACAGCAGCGGTAAATCAGATGTTGAAGAAAGTACCAGCTTAACATCAGTTTGCTTTAAAAGGGTTTCCTCTTTAATTGACAAGTGTCATGTATAATAGAGCATGGTGACTCACATAGAAAACCGTGTGCCGGCCTTCCCGCTGGGGTTGGAGTTCTTAATGAACATCCGAGTGAATACACGGAGGCGAAAACTGAAAGGGCCCCAGCTGTGGAGTATTCACTCTGCTCGCTCTGGCCAGGGTGGTGATCGGCACCAGCCACGCCGATGACCAGAGAGAGACCCGTATCGGTCATGTGGCTGTTTTGTAGCTGTGAGCTGCTGTGACTGTGGTCTTTCCTAGTGACATGTTGAGTAACGGCACAGAGTCTGGTGTCCCATCTGAGGAATAAACAAGGTTTTTCTTTCTTAACGTAAAGATAATAAGTTATTTTTGGCAGACTCAACCTTCTCACAGAGCAGCAGTTTTCTTGAGCTCCGGACCGCTTGCTAACACTCAGTCCCCTCATGCTGCAGTCCCCGTTTTCCTTCCCCTCACTCCCCGAAAGAGAGCAGCACCAATTTTTCAGGGGTGATGTTTACAACAGTTCAACACACTTGAATACAAGCACTTAGAATAATGTCAGTGGGGGTGGGGGGAGAGAAGGGCATATTATTTTCAAATTAAGTAATGGATGGGCAGTGATATTTTATTTATTAAAGCTCATCTGAGTACCAATGGAAACAGAATGTTGGTTCTGAAGTGCACAGATTAGAAAGGAATGTTGAGTTTGGAAACGTGGCAGCCTGCAGCACTGTGTATGGTTTAAATTAAACCTTTTTTTGGAAAGCAGAATAGCTCTAGGCCACATTTAAGGGAAACGCTACAGCAGAGTGAGCTGGCTGTGGTTTTTCTTTTACTCTGTAACCGGCCCACTTTCCCTTGTTTTAACACAGAAAAAAGACTTTGGACTCCTTCAGACCAACCACATAGCTTCTCTGCTGACCACAAAAAGGAAGTTTGGCGTAGAAGCCATAGGATTAATACCCACTGTCTCTTAACCCAACAGAGTGTGAAAACTTTTATAAGAGATTTCTCTGGGCAGACTGACACTGTGGTTGGACTTTAAACATTTTAAATCAAGAGCAACTTTGAATTGCATTATGCCACAGTGCTCTGTAAATTGTTATGTGCGATCCCACCGTTAGAAGTTATTTACACGAATCCCCAGGTTTCAGAGGGATAAACCACTAACAGCTTTGTGTATCTTGATAAAGAAATACAAGGAGAATTAAAGGTATGCCCATGCCAAATTATCTCAGAGAGAGTAGGCAGATCACAGTCAATCAGATTTTATTGTTCTGAAGCAAATGGAGACAGTTGGCTCTTGGCAGAAAAGCCTTTTCATCTTTGCAAATAATAAGATTAAGATTGTGGATTCTATTAATCACTTGATCAACTTTATTAATTCATCACATTATTTTTAAACTAGAGAAGAAACCTTCCTTTTAATAGATTCGCATCTTTCTAAAATAATAGTTTTGCATCGCAGAGGTGTTGTTTCATATGCTGACCTCCTCAGCTGTTATAAATAGTTATTGGTGTGCCCTGACCATTAATTTTAATGATTGGATTCTTACTACCCTGATTAACTAATTATGTGTTTGCACAGAGCAACTTTGAAATTACCAACCAACAAACAACCCCCCCCCCAAAAAAAACCCCAAAACCCTTGTGTGTTTGTATTTATATGTACTCTTTGAATGCCTAGGATTGATATATTTTTAAAAAATCATTTGAATTTACATTTTGCCATGCTGAAGTCAGCAGCTCTTCACAGGTGCACTGTATCAGCATTCTGGTTTCTGTTCAACAAAGAATGTCAATCGAAAGAATTGATTTGAAAAGTTGAAGGAAAAACCTGCATACATGTTTCAAAACTGTGGTCTTATGGTAACCACTGAGTTACTTCTTGGTTGACTGTATGTCGCGAGAGGGGTTTATTTGCTGTCATTAGAGAAATTGGTCTGTAAAACACTTCCTGTATGTGAAGAAATGCAGTTGTCATCTTGCCTAGGTCACTAAAACAGTATTTAAATACTTCCAGTTGTGAGGAACCTTGCATTCACTGTGGTTATTTCCCCAGGAGCAGCCGTTTTGGGCTTTTCTGAACTTAATAGTTGAAGAAGGTCAGAAAGAAATGGTGTACTTTCTGGGTAAAGTAGTTTAGCCACCCCGGAGTAGATGCATTGTGTCTTGATCTTTTTTCATCTTAGTAGAATTCTACTGTAACTAATTGAATCCATTGATCACTGTCTTGTATCTCCCCTGCCCCCATCTTCTTCTCAGAGGATTCATTTCATAGGGGTCTATACATCAGTCAAAAAAATGACTACAGAGGAATTACCAAGACTGGTAATCAAGGTAATTTAACCTGGTTAAGTTTTTTTTTCTTTTTTTTTTTTAAAGTACAACACACTAAGTGTCCTTTACCTGGTGAGAGTTAACTTCTTATCTGGTAAGAGTCTCCTGATAGGAGTTAACGTCTTAATTAGGTTATGTTCCAAAACAAGTCAAACTATGACACTGAGCAGTACATTCAGAAGAGAAAGAGGGGACAGAAAGCATCGATTTTCGAATTAGTTGACCTGGTTTCCAGGCCTCTCTGTACCCAATGCTTTTCAGACTTCACTATGTATATGAATCAACTGAGGATACTTTTGAACGGCAGAGTCTGACTCAGTAGGTGCGTGGTGCAGCCCGAGATTCTGCATCGCTAACAGGCTTCCCGCCGTGTGGATGTCCAAGCTGTAGGGCTCCAGACCGTACCCTGCATAGCAGCAATCTGTTACAGCGCATACCGACTGAACTTGGTGGCTTTGGAGAGACTATTTAACAGCTCTGCATCTCAGTTTCCTAATCTCTCAAATAGGGACGTTAATCTTTGCCTGTCTCATTAGGCTGTTATGAGACTCAGATGAGATAATGTAGATGAAATTTTAAAAGGCTACCTAAGTATAAGACACCAAGGATCTTTGCTTATAGATAAAGACATTCTTGGCATACCTTTCATGGAATCAGTGTGAGCCTCCTCCTGTGCTAGGAAGCGTCCTGAACTGTGCAATAGGGGAGAGGGACTGGAGTCCTCACTTCCGTCATCCGCTCTGTGCCTTTGGCCAGATCACTCCACCCTCCTGGTCCTCTTTAAAATAAGGGCTTGACCTGGATTAATGGGTCTTGAAGTGTGGCTGCAAGTCTAGTGGCCTCAGCATCACTTGGAAACTTGGTGGACGAGCCGATGTCTAGTCCCTTCCCAGACCTAGCGATTTGTAAATTCTGGGGATGGGGCCCAGCAACCTGTTGTTTAGCAAGTACTTTTGGTGATTCTGATACATGCTAAATTTTGAGAACCACTCTGAAGTGTCCGACAACTTTGAAATGTGATATTGAAGCATTTCTCTGGATAGGTTCAGTCGTGGGAATGCCTTTCTGTGTGATCTAGAGTGTCCTGTCTCATAGGCAGAGACGAATTGGGACTTGAGTATTCTCCAAGGGTGCCTGCTGCGCGTGTGGAAAGGAGGAATGAACATCTGGGTTTTAAGCCTGGTCCGCCTGGAAGTCAGAACAGATCATAACTGCACCGGCCCACACCTTCCTAGCTTAGCCCAGCCTTGGGACTGACTGCTTTAGTGGCCCATGACAGCGGGTTAAGCCAGAGAAGAACATGCAGGCTGAGGAGTTCTCTCTCATTCTCCTCCTTATCCTCCGATTCTCCTGATGGTGGTCAGCACAGTGCAGCACCAACTGACATTTTTTTCAGGCACTTTCACAAAGATTATCACAGTCCATTTGCATAGGCAGGAGATGAGGAGAACCAAGGAAATAAAATACATCTTTTTCTTACGGTCATTTACAGACAGACCTCACATTCCTGTGGTTTTGCTTTTCTGTTTTGATATTTGGGAATACATCTGATAACCAGGAAAAAAGCACAGCCAGCCTCCAGTTGTCCAAAGTAGATTTTATCAGGTTCAAGCACTAAAGCTCTTGATCTTATGTTCATCAGTGAACCTAACTCCTGTCCGAGTCTGACATTTTATTCCAGACTAGCAAGTAAAGTCATAACAGACAGGTGCTTGAGCCTCGAAAGTGGAAACAAACGAGAGGTGTTAGCTGGCAACTTGAACAGTGAGAGAGACACTGTCAAAAGTAGAGCAGATACGAGGTCGAGAGGGTTAATAGCTTGATATTGATATCTCTCTCTAGATATACACATATGTATACATGTGTATGTGTGTACAATATAAAAATAAATATAGATAGTACATATATGTGTATATGTATGCATATAAAGAATTAAATGCATAGTATACATACGTGTATGCATGTATAAATATATACAGGTATACATGTATATATATGAATATACATGTATTTATTTACACATATGTATTTATTTTTATATATGTGTACTATAAATATCCTATATACTAATATTCCTAAGTAACTTTTTTGGGTATTAACAGTAATAGAACACTTCGTGTAACTCATGTTCTTTTTTTTTAAATTTTTTTTTAACAATTATTTATTTTTGAGACAGAGACAGAGCACAAGTTGGGAAGGGGCAGAGAGAGAGGAAGAGACAGAATCTGAGGCAGGCTCCAGGCTCTGAGCTGTCAGCACAGAGCCCGACATGGGGCTCAAACTCATGAACTGTGAGACCACGACCTGAGCCCAAGTCAGACGCTTAACCAACTGAGCCACCCAAGGGCCCTCATGTAACTCATGTTCTTGATATCTTTAGGAAAAGATCAAATTATGTTTCTGAATATAAGGATATTAGTTGCAAATTATAGAATATTTCTCTCCACAGTGAGTTAATGTAGAAAACAAATAGCCCTTATACTGATAAATGTGAGTACTTTTGCAAATTTGTAAAATCATAGACAGTTCTAGTTATGAAGGACCTTATAGATCCTTTTATCCAGTAGTTTTAGATTTTCTTTAAATAGAGGTCTTCAAAACTAAATTCATGGGAAAACTGTATATATATACATACATATATATACATATGTATATACATATACATATATATGTATGTATATATACACACACCCATACACACACACACGTATGTGTATATACATACATACATACATATATACATACCGTGAAAAAGTGTGGGAGTCCTGGATCCCTGTCAGCTTGGCCCATCTAGCCTGCCTTCCTAAAGTAACCCTCGTTGGAACTGATCCCTAGGGCAAGAAATCACCTAGGAAACCCCTTATAAGGAAGTTATGATTCTGTAAGTCTGGGATGGGGCCTGAGACTCTGCATTTTTAATAAACCCCTGAGGTGTTACACAGACAGTGACCGCAGCGTGAGTAGCAAGGCCCTAGGGGATCTGTGTAGATAGTTTGAAAACCTTCAATGGGTCAACCTCTTCATTTTACAAATGTGAAAAGAGAGCCTTGGACTTAATAACTGATTGCCAGAAGCCACATGCCTTGTGCAAGTCTTTTGATTTCTGGTAAGATTCTGTTCCTCTGATCATGCCTGGGAGGAATGGCCGTGTCCTGACCTTTCCAGCGGAATGAGGTGCCTCGGTACCAGGGTTCCATTGGCACCACCAGTGCCCTGCACAAACTTAGTTTATCTCTATAGATGATGCTGGGAATTTGTTCCCTTCCAGCCCACTCTCTGCCCCATGAAAAAATAGTACTTTGAATCAGACCCCATTTAGGGTGGAACGTTCTGATTAGCCAGCAAGGGCCGTTAGGCCGGTAGCTGTGATGTCTGCTGCCACAGCAGAATGGATAAGCAGTTCTCAGCCCCCCCAGCATAATCCATAAAACTCTTTCAACCTCCTTTTTTTTTTTTTTTTTTTTTTTTTTTTGCATGATGTCTAGTGTTTGCAAATGGAAAATGGCTGAGGAAAAACAGAGTGAAAGTTTGTATAAAATATTTATACCTTAAAGATCTTTTATCTTGTGTCATTCAAGAGATAGAGAAGTGAAAAATGTATTGGGAGTACATTATCAAGAGTACATTATAAATTTAAATCTCAGATTGAATAATACCAGCTGCTAATGTGTGGAGCTTTGGAAATGAGTCACTTTTGAATCTTGAGAATTTACTGTACCAGGTCAGTTATACTTAAGAAGGAAGTGCCTTTTGAAAAAAAATCCTATACCGGAATCAAGACTTCTACTAGTGGGTATTAAAAATCAAATATTGACATAATGTTCATGTTAGAATGTAGTTTCATAAGAGTGAGATGTAGGTCTTAGGAATATTACTGAATATTTCTCAAAAAAGCCTGATATTCTTGGACTTCGTTGTAAAGCAGTATAACCTGTGGTTAAATAGTATGTGTCTTAGACTCAGAAAGACTGAGATTCAAATTTTCCTTCTACTGCTTGTTAGCTGTGATTTCGGAACAGTTACTTTCTCTGACAACTCACTTTCTTTATTTTTAAAATAAAGGTAATGATACTTACCTAATATATTTCCTTTCAGAATTAAGTGGCATAGTATTTGTAAAGCACTTAGCACACTGCCTACACTCTCATAAAAATCCCAGTAAATAGTAGATATTATTACCATCGTTATCACTATTGTATGGTCTTTAGCCATAACTGGTAATATATAGCCCTCTGATGACATGGTATCTTTCTCCTCTCTGTGTAAGTGTGCTATGAGAACCCAAAACGGTACGTCTACTGAAAAAGTTAGGAGTCAGAAAAAGAAAATATATTTTCATGAGTTTGACTATGACTGCCTATGCCAGATATCTGGATTGTAGGTAGCAAAGATGCAAATCTTTTGTTGGTTATAATAGTACTTGGTTTTCATAGTACATAGTATATATTTTTGTACGCTGTGTGTAGGGTCTCACATTCACATGCTTGAAGCAGCTACAGAGGTGACTAAAGAAGTAGTCTATGGACAGAGGAGCCCAAGTCCCATTGAAAGCCAGCAAGTCCTCTTGAAAAGCCCCTTAGCTCTAGCCAGTTGGTGTTGGGTGTTTTGTGAAAACCTCGGCCCAATGTCTCAGTTCCTTTTCCCCTTCTTCTCCTCCTCCTCCTCCTCCTCCTCCTCCTCCTCCTCCTCCTTCCCCTCCTCCTCCTCCTCCTCCTCCTTCCCCTCCTCCTCCTCCTCCTTCCCCTCTTCCTCCTCCTTCCCCTCCTCCTCCTCCTTCCCCTCCTCCTCCTCCTCCTCCTTCTTCTTCCCCCCCCCCCCCACTTCAAGAATCTGGAAATCCAGATTTTGATATGAATTAAAGAATATTTTAAATAATGGCAGCTGAGTCTTGAGAGAATGCGGTTGGTTGCAAGAAACAAAAACCAGTGGTTGAAATGAAGATAAATTTTTCTTACATTGTGGTAAGGTAAGTCCAGAGGTAGTAGCTGGCAGTGGTTTATTTGCTCACTCAAACCAGTAAGAATTCAGGCACTTTCCATTTTTTTTGTCCTGACATGCTTATTTGTTGACTTATATTTTGTAATTCTTGTCATATTACAGTTGCCATATGTATGTTTAAGGCAGGAGGATGGGAGTGTTGGGTCATGCTAGCCTAATTTGTTCCATTTATCAGAGAAGGGAAAACTTTTCTAGAAACTTAACAGGTGGCATCTCTGTATGATTCACTGGTTAAAAGTGGATCACTTGCTGTAAGGAAATTCAGGGAAATGACTATGCAGCTTTCTAGTCCCTATTGTGGTGAGGGGTGGGGGGGGGTGTAAATAGCTGCGGTATTTGCCAGGGAACAGGGCTTGACACAGAAACTAACTCAACAGGAAACCCAGATGCAGGGCCTGGAGACCCTGCTACCTCCAATATGTATCAAAATCTCCAGATTTTACCATTATAAAGGAAAAGTATCATTTAGGGGAAGGCCAGTGTTTATTTTTATTTTTTTTTATTTTTAAAATCTTTTTAACATTTATTTATTATTGAGAGACAGACACAGAGCGTGAGCAGGGGAGGGGTAGAGAGAGGGGGAAACACAGAATCTGAAGTAGGCTTCAGGCTCTGAGCTGTCAGCACAGAGCCCGATGCGGGGCTGGAGTTCACAAAAGTGCGAGATTATGACCCGAGCCAAAGTCAGTGGCTTAACCAACTGAGCCAACCAGGTGCCCCCATTTTTTAACAAAATGCTACTGCATTATATGGGATAGGTCATTGCTAATGATGAGTAAACTGTTGGGAATAGTAAATGAATTTATATAATTCTCGGAGAAGTTTATATGTAGAATTTTGGTAGAAAAGTTAAGAACATACCATTCAATGTTACTTCTGTATTACTGCATTATAACAAAATATCTAAGTTAACTCATATTTTCCTTTTTTAAAAATTTATGGATAAACTACACTTTTGAAAAAATTATTTTTATTCTACTATAAATCTGTTTTATAAGTCATTCACCTCTGATTGTAATAACTTTTTAAAATGTTTTATCCATTTTTGAGAGAGACAGAGCATGAGCGGGGAGGGGCAGAGAGAGAGAGGGAGACACAGAATCTGAAGCAGGCTGCAGGCTCTGACCTGTCTGCACAGAGCCTGACTCGGGGCTTGAACTCACCAACCGTGAGATAATGACCTGAGCCAAAGTCAGCCGCTTAACTGGCTGAGCCACCCAGGCGCCCCAGATTTTAATAACTTTTGTTGGAAGGAAATATTTTTTTATTTATCTGTATATTTAACTCACACACTGGGACACTCTTCCAAAATGCTTTACAAAAAAGCAGCCATTTCAGGCTGATTCAAAGCATGTTTTATATGTACGCATATAGTTGAACTGCTCCAAACCAGGTGTCTTTTTTAGTTGATTAAACTCAAGAATTATGGAACTTCGAAGAACTCTTAATCATAGGGAAGCATGCACTAAAGGAAAACCGTATCTGTTTGATTCCAGCCAATCGACTCATCAGTAATATTTTTGCTTACGCCTTTTTGCAGCTTATCGCTGAGCTAGCTACTGTCTAATGCCCTTGACAAATTCGGGAAGCCACCATAAGTACATAAATTGAGAGAAAATATTTCTGCCAATTTGATCCTGATCATTTCTTCTCAGGGTTATAAATTTGGGTTTTCATGATCTAGAAGTTAATTTTTTTAAGTGAAAAAAATACCCCAAACCAAACCAAAACAACAACTCTAGATTGTCTGAAGGGGTTCCTCCTTGATCTAGGAAGGTATTGTAGAGTGAATGGGCCACCTACCGAGTACCCAGAAGCATGGAGACCTTTACAACATTCATATAATTCCAACATATAATCACTTTGTCAGGCCCAGTAAGTTAGTGAAATCTCTCATAATGCTAGGATAATTAAATATTTCAGTAACCATAAGCTAGAAGGTAAGAGGCAAAAGTGTTTTTTATTGGGGAAACTATGCCAAGACAATCTATGAATTATTTAAGGAGGTAAATAGATAGGTAAACCAGCCCACAACCCTAAATAATCTATTTAGTGTTAAACATAAAATATTGTCCTGATGCTATATCACAGTCTACTTTAGAGTGGACTTGTAAAGAGGGACTATTCCAGAGACAAGGAAAAGAACAGGGGAGTTATTTGTATGGGAAAATATAGTGTGTGTCCATTTAGTATGTACCCGTAATGTGAGAGATTATACCAGATGCATTAAACTTGTCCCTTAATCCTCAAAGCAATTTTATAAATTGGGTATTGTGACCCCCATTGCCCTGATGAGGATATCAAAGCTCTGAGTACTTGAGTCGCTTACCTGAAGTATGACTGTCCATTTTGGAGTTGACCTTTGAACCCAGCTCTGTCTGTGTTCCACATGCAGTCTCTTTCCCCTACATCGGAAGATCCACCCACATTGGGCAAGTGAGACGCAAAATAGCAGATGGACTTAAGTGTGGGTAAATGTTCGATAATGTACTTAACAAAGAAACCATCCAAACTATTTGTAGGATATGAGCTCTTAGCTACTAATTACAACTCACAAAAGAAACCTGAAAGCCAATGTATAGGCTGTCGTGGGACCTGACCATTGGCTATCCCCTAAAGTCAATTAATCGAAGCGTATTTGTTCAGTACTTCCTTGTGTGAAGATGGAAAGAAAATGTACTTGAACTTACATCTTTTCCCATATGACTTTTCAAATGTTGCTATAGTGAGAAAAGTCCCCTGTAAAACCTCTTTAAGCAATTCATCCATCTGTATGTGGAAGAGATGGGTAAGTGTACTCTTATTTAGGATTACAAACTGATTTGCAGTGTATTTTGGGAATGACGGCTGGAAGTTAGAATAAGTTTACTTTGATCTAAATGAGGCATTTTCTTAGTAGAATCATTATGGTATTGTTTCCTAGCTATTAAAATTTGCCATCTTGATGCTTGGTTATTCGCTGTAAGTAATGAAATATTTATTAAGGTCATATCACTGTTGCGTACAAAGGGATCCATGGAGTGATTTTTATACCATGCTTTTTGGTAGGCAGTGTTTCTGCTGGGTTGCATCAATGTCTGTAGATTCTATTGATTATAATTAAGTCAGTCTGCATTGTCTCTAAGAATTTTACATGGGTTTAAAAATCAATCCTTCATGTGTTCATTTGAAATAATTTGAAGAAGGATCTCAGTAGAAGGGACAAATCTGCAGTGATTAATCCTGTCATTTCCATAAGCCAGAAATGGTGTTTTTTTCTCATTAAAACATTTTCAGGTTTTAGGTGTTATGGTCCTTTTAGTTCTCTTTTAATTTTCTTTCCTCTACCTCCGATCTTTCAAAAGCATGTCACAGCTTATCCTTATTTCCAGTAGATTTCTGGGTGTGTCTGGAAACCCCCCTAGCTCAAATCTTGAAGGTTATTTAAATTCCAAAATTGGATGCTCTCCACATACACAGATTTTGATGTAAAGTTAATAAGGTATGAAGATTTCATGCCAATTGATACCTTTCATTTACATGATGGATCAGACAAAGGACTGTGGAAGTGTTAATGGGTCTGGGTTTTGATTAGAGAGAGGAACATTATCAGGGCTTTTTACGAAAAGATTCCTGTGTTACCTTATGCATACACACGTAAGCCAAGTTTGACAAATACATTTATGTTAAATATTGAGGCATCAGCAGTCATACAAGCTTGTGGAATGAACTCCTATTGATAATGTAAGATCTTAACCAATTGTGCAAATACCACCTACAAGACCTGTAACAATTAGTGCTTTTGCTGAAGTTGAAGAATTGAGCTATATGTACATTATTTTTCTGTAGCAAGTGATTTCAGGTACATCTACTTCTGTACAAGTGCTCTATCTCTGTGTGTGCATGTGTATTATAGGTATATATCGAGAAATAGAGATAAAAAGATAATAGTTTTGACACAAAAAATACCGAAGTAAATTGCATTTTATTTTTATGTTGAGGAGAGATTATATAAAAATAAAAGAGCATTATTTATAACATAAACTCAAGCTAAATATACAGCTGGGTGAGGCTTAAAAAAAAAATCTTTTTTGAGATCCCTTTAAGGAATAGTTTTAGCTTCCCAAACTGGAGACATGTGCAGATAAATGGACACTAGCATTTTTATGTGGCTATGATTCTTGAAGATATTCAGAGAAAACTTCTCCTGTTAGATTTATTTAAAACGACATTATATTTGTGTTATCCTAGGATGGTTTCAAGCTTCTGGGGTGGAGGGTATGTGTCTCTTTCCTAGGGGTTGAAAAATTAAGCCCTGGCTGTCATAGTCTTGGTGTTTCCTATAAACTCATAGCTTTGATCCCAAGGTTTTTAAAGCTTAATTATGAATGGCTGTTAAATATTCTCCTTTTCTCCAATTATCAGCATTTTGCTTTTTTTGCGGCAAGACTTGCTTCCTTTGCTTATGGAAGGCCCCAAGCTTGTTTAGAAAACAAAGTCTGTCTTATCGTAATTTTGTTGGAGACAAGATGTGGCTACATAAAACAAAGAACAAACCTGTGAATCCTTTGCTCCTCATATCGGGCCCTCTGTTCGTGGCAAGCCTAAATGGTTAAAATAGCAACTTGTTAAACTTAGCCCTGACTCTGTTTAAGGGGATCTTTTATTTACAAAATTCAGTTGATTCCTCCTGAAAGGGGGGGGGGGGGAAGTAATTTTCGTGGATCTTGAAAGCTTCCAGATAAATATTACAAGTTTTTTCCCCCTGCTGCTGCAAGCTTAAAAAGCAACATAGACAGTCTGAAGCCTGGTTTTTCCAACTGTGTAACAAGCACAGAATAGAGATTCTAAATATGTATTTCCCCCGGCCCTGTCCCTTAATCTATTCTGTGTTCTAGTCAACTTGATCACTCGCTGTTTGTTTCTGGGACACTTTTCACACTGTGGTCTCTCAGTCCCTCCCTTTTTTCCACCCTCACTTCTTCTACCTTAGTCTGCATAGCAAATGCCATCTCTTCCCGAAGTCTCTACTGATCCCCCAACTCTCCCTTTTGGAAAGGGGTCTGTGCTTTGCAATGCGGTCACCTTACCGACTTTGTGGCTCCTTTTCTGCCTTGTGTTTTAGGTGTTTGTGTATGTAGTAGTGTTCAGGGGTCAACAGGTAGTTATTAGATATTACTTATGGGAGAAAACAAAAGGTTTAAAAAATGTGTCCTGTGAGGTCATAACCTCTTGGTCTTTTCTCTTCCCAACTTGGCTCTGAATTTCCAATGGGTAGAAAAAGCTTTGTGATTCTTTCATAACCCCTGCAAATCTTGGCTTCTTGCACATAGTAGCTACTCAATAAATGTTCATCTAGTCAAATCATTGAGTAAACCAGTTTTTTGTTTTTGTTTTTTTTTTTTTTTTCCCAGATTGAATTTTAACAGGAGAGATTAGCTTTCCTCTTTGGGATTTGAATTAAAGTAATGTTATTTATGCCATCTCCAATTATACTGTGATCTTTTTGTGGTATATAAAGGAAGACTTTCCCACTGCTCCTGCCATGTACTCTTAGATGTTTGCTATTTATCTTGGAAGGCATGGTAACAGCTAGCATAGGCCAGACAGTCAGAATTTTATTGAGTACCAGTAGGCACTGTGTTGGCCTCTTCATCCGGCCCCACAGGGCTACCCCGGAATCCTTATGCAGAGACAACTGTCCAACTACAGCTTCTGGATATCATCAGCCGTAGCTTTCATCAAGTTCCCAAAGGCATCCATGATGTAGAAGAGGGTAAGTGAATGAGTAAGTTAACACTTGTCTCCCTGAAAGACCAAACATGTAGGTAGCATTTGGACAGGTTCACAGTTGCTCCGATCCATAGCAATGTGGCAGAATTTACTCTTTCCTGGTTGGGGGTGGGGGGGGAGGGGGGGGAGGGGGGGGAGGGGAGGGGGGGGAGGAGTAACACCTGTAAATGTAGGTAGATAGTCAAACTAAAGATGACTTCCCTGGAGCTGTAGGGATCTTGGGTAAATTATGACTAAGACCTACATTATTAGGCTAGCCCCAGAAATCCAGCTTGCTAGTAAATGGTCTGTGACGGTAGCTTACAGCCTGACTGTAGCATTTGGCATTTTCCCTGTACTCTAGCCAGTGTAGGATTTCTGCATGTTTAGGACTGTAACCTAACCGGAACTCTTGCCTGGGAATATGCTCCCTCCATCTCCCAACCTGCTTCTGCCATCTAAATGACAATAAGATAACTATCAGTAACATTGGAACTTCCCTGCAAAGTGGTGTTCTTCACTGAGTGTAGTGGGAAGTATTGTTTCTTTACTTTGGAACTTCGTAAGATGTTCTGAGCTGAGCAAAAATTAGTGTCACTGCCTTTTCAACGGCTGGACGCGTATCACCACACTGTGCCAACATCAGTGATGGTGCACCCGCAAAGGTGTTTGGTCTTGATAAGCTTCTGAAGAAGCAGACTTTGTTTGTTTGTTTGTTTTAAATTAGCTACTGGACTCTTTCAGTTTCACTTAAAAAAAAAAACAGAGAGAGAATTATTTCCTAAATAGAAAAGGACAGAAAGTTTATAGAAAATAATGCCTAAGCAACTAACACAGTATTTGCTTTTGCTCCATGGTGTGTGTGTGTGTGTGTGTGTGTGTGTGTGTGGTATGCACGTGTGTGTGTGCACGCACACATGGCTGCCTGAGTTCATACTTAGTCTAAGCCTTTGAATGGATACCAGATTGGCTCTGTAACCTTGGAAGATTTATTTACTCTCTCAATTTCTTTTATTCCCAATCTTTTATCAAATACTGTTTATTATGTTCTCTGAGATGTTAAATAAAAGGGACTGTGGAAAAAATTCTAAAATGCTAAATTTATTCCAGGCTGAAAGTATTACAATAGGATGATGCTGTTTAACCCATCTACTTGAAATAAGAAGCCAAGCAAATGGAAATGTGATATATTTAAGAGGGCATTTCTTAGAGGAAAAAAAAAATGTTTGATGTTCTTTCTAGACTGGCATTATTCATTGTATTTTTATTTTAAGCATAATTTGCAAATATTTTGAAAGTAACTATAGTGACATGTCTTCTCTGGTTGAGCTAAAGGATAATAAGAGGTAAATGTTATCTGTAATTCAGGCTGCATTGAATCATTAAAGCCCCATCTTTGTTAAAACATTAAATATCGGATTTGGGAGGAGGAGGAGTTGCTTATTTAGGAAAGATTTTTTTGTAGGTCTTCCTTAAAGAAATGAAGGAAGTGCCCTGCTGATCTAATCTGAGAAAGCATAAGAGAATCCACCTCTCTCTGGCCACCATGCCCACAGTCTTGTGCTTATTTGGGTGTGGATGTGATGTGTGCTTTTGTTGGGGAAAGAGAATACTGGAGTAGGTTAATATATCCTTAATTCTAAGCTGCCATCCCCCTTAGGAAGGCTGTGCTCTACTGGAGACAGCAACATGTGATCCTTGAAAAAAGGGGGGATGTCCTTTGCCTGCCCCCCACTCCCTTAGGGTTTCTCAGGGTTTGATGCAAAGGGTAATTTGAAAGGATTTACCTTAGGAGCTTTGCCACTGAGTGCAGAGAGAAGAATTTCTATGAGGATTCCATACTTAGTGTAAATGCTGGGGAAGAATCCATAGAGTTCCAAGGACTTCAACCTCCAGGGGAGAAAAGCAGTAATTTATGGATCTCTCTAGAAATTATGGTTAGGTTCTTTTCCCTCTGAACCCAGTCTTCCTTAGTCATGTGACCGGAATTCAATTATCAGTGCCATAAATAATCTTGTGAATGGAAGCAGTGTGTTTGGCAGTGAATTTCTGCTTCCTAAAGAGAAAGGAACCTTTAGAAGTTATTAGAAATAATGCTGCACTAGCTATGATTCTGAAGGCAAATGGTCACAGAGGTACAGGACTGGGTCCCTGAAGACAGTGGGTTTTAGATGAGTCAGATATGTGCTGGTGACGGATGGCATGAAGATTGGATATGTTTTTTTTTTTAAATGCATATTTAAAGCAGGCTGTATTTAGAAGTTTATTTATAATTGGTTTTAGGATAAAGCCAGCCTGTTGATGCATAACGGAGTTGATCTTTTGGTTCCATTAGCATCCTTGAAATATTTAACAAGAAGCTGAGTTTAGCATAGGAGCTCTTTTAACCATTGTTGGAGATAAGGCAGTCCATGTTGGATAATTCTTGTTGTAAAACCAGCAGGCAGCCCCTTTGTTTTTCCATCTTGCCCTCATGCTCTGTGTTCTAGACTAGGGAAGGTCAGCTTTTTATAGGCAGAGGTCTGTATGCCTTTGAAAATAGCCATTCCCCTACCTATCCTCAGCTAGTAACAATTTATGTCCCGAAGATAGCAAAGAGTGCTGATTTAATTCATTTTACAACCAGTGTCCTTTCGTGGGAGCGAGCAGGCTGGTAAAATTGTTTCAGGAACCAGAACATTTTTCTTGGTTATTTATAACATAACTTGACCATCCAGCTACACAGGGCTTCTTTCAATTGAGAAAGTCTATTGAATCCAAAAATAATAATCCTTTATATTTGTACAGTATTTGCAGTTTTATAAGGGACTCTTCACATCCATTCCCTCATTTGATTTTTCTGACAACTCTATGGGGTAGAGAGGGCAGGTATTGTTACCTCCAAATTACAGATGAGGAGTCTGAAACCTAAGTGCTTGTGAATCCTGCCCAGGGTTTCACAACCAGTAAAATGCCTGGGACTTGAGCCCCCTAGATTTTCTTCTGGCTCAGAGGCCAGTGCTCTTTCCACTGTTTGTTTTGATACCCTTGGAAGGTTCATTGCTCATCTAGGAAAGAAAAATTGGCAGCTCTTGCTGAGGAACATGGAAGTCTGCTGGGAGAGACAGATCTGAGAGAGTTGTACTGGCTAATAAGTAAAATGAGAAAAGACCAAGGGGGTCAAGGGACTTGGCTTCTCTCCCTGGGCCACTCCCTGTGTGATTGCGGGCAAGTCACTTCACTTCTCCATGCCAGAGAATTCTCTTTTGATTTCTCCAAAGGCGACAGTCTCTCATCTGCCACAGCCGTGCCGTCCTGCATTTCTGTGGTGAAGGTGACAGAGAAGTACTTTCTATGAGTGTTCCTTGGGAAGATGCACATTCTTATGTGAAAGGTGGTATCACTGTGTACACTTGACGTGTGAGGTGGAGAAGCAATCATTTTCCATTTATAGAGCCCTCAGGTGTACCCTCAAGGGAAGAGTAAGGGATTGCTTTATTTGCCTTCAATCAATCCTTTACTCTTTGTGATTCTTCTGTGTTTTCTTTCTCTCACCTTTCCAGACAGGACTGGTGAAGATGTTCCTAAGTGTTTCCTGTGAGAGGTGAGGGTGCACCATGGAAGTAACATCAGAGTTAGAGCCAGGTAGCCCGGCTCAGCCACGTTGCAGCTGTGTGACCTTGGACAAGTGACTTTACCTCCCTCATCCTGTTACTGCCCCGGCAAGTAGGGATGAGGGTGATACCTGAGGGGACTGAGTGAGGTAATGGATGCGTGGTGACTTGCACTCAATGTGCTCTCAATAAATATTACTCCGTATTAGGGAAAAGTGAATAGAGATTGATGATAGGGGCAGAGCTGATGAGAGAAGTAGATGGAGAGAGGGATGGCTTTGGGATCTGGCCATTTTTTTCCACTTTACGCACTGTTTGTTTTATTCTCTTTCAGCTTTCATTTTGTCTCCCATCTTTTTTTCCTCCCAGATGTGAGGTGTCTTAAAGGAAAAGGCAACCTGGGAGGTGAAGGCGTCACGCAAATGGAGGGGTCCAGGGCTAAATTCACTAACCGAAGCTGTGCCCTGGGCCTGTTCTCCACCCTCCTCAGTCTTGGAACACGTGCACTCTCAGCAGGCCAGGGGAGTTTGCAAAGCTGTTGGGGAGGCTTTCCCCAGGCAGTGTTACCTTCTCCAAAAGTGACGTGTGTGCCCACACATACTTCATGAGGCAGATGGTTTCTTTTATTTTCCATGTGGTCTAAAAATGAAATGGACTTTTAATGGAATGGGTTGGGGAATTCCAGTACCAGGATAGAGATGTAGTACCCCACAGCTTTTAGAAGAATTTGTCATCTCCGGTTTTGTCTGGCTGTGGGGTGGGGAGATGAGGAAGAGGAAGTGAGTGGATGGGCACTACCATGTGGTCCAGGACTAATTAGTAGCCAGGCACCTGTCATTTGCATTGAAAACTGAGAAGGAGAGGGTATGTTTCTGCCTTTGACCCCCACATGGTGAAGTGGGAGGGCAGATTGGGTTGGTTCTGTCTGGTAACCTCTGATGTCCCAGGCACTGTGATAGGTGCCCAGGGACTAAGAATGGAAGATACAGATCTTGTCTTTGAGAAGGTTCGTTCGAGCCGCACCTGATGGGGCCGAAGTTATACCTTGAACTGTAGAAGTTCGGATTTGGGGATGAACTTTTTTGCTAGGGCACTGATGATTTGTTCTTTTGAGGGGCACGCTGGCATGCAGTGAAGAGCACCCTCTGTAGCTAGAATGTGTTTTAAATATTGGTGTTCTTGAAAATGTGGCTTTCTCCCTGATGACAGTGTCAAGGGTTTCAAAAAATACATCTCAAAGACTTGGTGTTGGGTGTTAACAGACCAGTCGCCAAAACATTATTCACTCTTGACTTTTAAACTAAGCCTTTCTGTGTTGTTGTGTAACGTCACGTAATCACAGCCTCTTACTGGGTCGTTGTCACACCTTCTGTGTGCCACACGCAGTGCTCGTGTGCTCCTGTCATCAAGGAGCTCACTGTCCAACGAAGAGACAGAAAAGTGAATAATATAGCTTTCTTTGTGAGAGACTTACATGCGGTTCTCAGGGCTGTCTCTGAAAGGGGTTTCCTCTAGCTCAGTTGTAGAGGATGAGTGGGAATCCAGAGGCACAAAGGGCTGTTACGGGGTGGAGGTAGCAAGGATAACGTGTGTAAAGAAAAGCAGAGAGGGAGGCACGAGTCCATTTGTGAAAGCCCTTATGTCCTTCTTGCACCTTTGGTGAATGGCTGTGTCACCAAGAGCCAAAGCTACCTGGAGGCTGGTGAAGGGCCACCGGATGGGCCATACTTCTTCTTTCCCAGATACTGATTTCCCCCCCTAGTTATGTATGTATGTATGTATGTATGTATGTATGTATGTATGTATTTAATGTTTTTAAATTTATTTTTGAGACAGAGAGAGAAAGAGCATGAGCAGGGGAGGGGCAGAGAGAGAGATGGCAGAGAGAGAGACGGAGACACAGAATCTGAAGTGCCCCTCCCCCCTTTTTAAATGTTGCCTTTGTCTTTATTGTAAAGGTTATTGTTTTAAGTTGGGTCATAAACTTTGCAGGATGAGGGGGGGCAGGCATGAGTTAGTGAATGGTAAATGCCTTTAAATCTCCTTATTAATGTAGTTCTACCAAGTTCCTCCTTTCATCTCAGTAGATATTTTATAGGATAGAAATGAAATCCTTCCTAATTGCTTACTTCTATTTAAAGTTTTTCTTCCAGGGGCACCTGGGTGGCTCAGTCAGGCATCCGACTCTTGATTTCAGCTCAGGTCACGATCTCACGGTTCTTGAGTTAGAGCCCCACGTTGGGCTCTGCACTGTGTCAGCCAGGAGCCTGCTTAGAATTCTCTCTCCCTCCCTCTCTGTCCCTACCTCCCTCATGCTCTCTCTCTCTTTCTCTCTCAAAATAAATAAACTTAAAAAAATTAAAAAATAAAAATAAAACAATAAAGTTTTTTCATATAAATGTGTTGATATTAAAAATAATGTATTTCTTATTGTAAGCAGGTAATATTATCTCTAGTATAGAAAATCTAGAAAAAACACATAAAGGAATATTAAAAGTAACTCTAATTCTGTCCCCTTTTTTCGTTTTTTCTTCCATTGTTTCTATGCACTTTTAAATAAAAGTGGGATCATAGTATAATAAATTGATTTTAAAAATCCACCTATTCAAGAGATATTTGTATTATTATGTTTCCATGGCAAAATAAGCCTTCTAAATCCTTTATAGGAAACTCTGACAATTATTGGGAATACCAAAATGAGAAAAGCAGCATTATCTGTATCTCTCTCCTTCCTGCATTTAGTTTTCTGTACTTACAAGAAAATTCAGAAGATGCTTATCAGGAGTTAGTTGAAAAATAAGTTCAAATATATGTCATGGGGTTAAGTTATTCCAGTTTCCCATACCTTCTATGTAGAATTTAAACAGTATTTAGTAAATTCATGATGACAGTCATAGTAATAACCCTGACTTAAAACACATTTATACAGTACCATTTACCTAGTGATGTCATGTACATTATTTCATTTAATTCTTAACAATTCATTATTGTTATCACGATTCTAAAGACAGGAAAACTCTGCAGTATTGGGAAATTAGCCCTATACCACAATACTCAGGTATGTTCTGAATCATTAAAGAAAGTTCTATTATATTTTAGTATAGTGTTTATATTAAAAATGTTTTCTATCCCCCGAGGGTATGTTTAGGAAGACTGTGCTTTCTATACAAATCCTCCTTGATTTTAAGCTAGTCAGACTCCCCTGTCCATAAGCCTCCTCCTCAAATTTAAGGTATCCTGAATAAAGACGAGCTTTAATAAACCATCTCTATTCTTGGTTCTGTAAGACCTTGACTTTGGAAACTTTATTTTTTTTTGTCTTTTGTCCCACACAGTAGCCACTCTTGCAAATCAACCTTGGGAAGTTAGCATTCTTAATGAAGATCTATAGGAGACTTTCTCTTTAGACAGTAAATCAGCTCTTTCAAGGCACCATTCATCTCTTCCTTCGAGCGCATGAATTGGTATGTAGCACCTTACAAGAGCTCATTTATCTTACGTGGGTCCCTAGTTATTCCCTCTGCCCACTTCCCCTAGATCGCCCGAGATCAAGGCTGGAGTGCATTAGAGTACGGCTTTGTGCTTTGAAAGTTGCCAAGGTCAGCCGAGGTGCCTGTGGCATTGACTTACAGAGAGCGGTGCTGAGTATCACCCATAACTTTTAGGGTGATATCACGCAACACCAGCAAGAGTTAGTTTGCTAAAACATTAACTCTTGGTTAATTAAAGGTGGCTTAGAGGATAGACAAAACAGTAGGGGAAAAAGTTTCTTACCTCGTATCCTACTGTTAGAGAATTTTTTCCTCTTTAACATTTGTCCACATCATATTGGCTTCATCGTTAGTTCTGTAACAATGGTAACGATGAACTTTTATGAACCTAGGCTATATGCTGGGTGTTTTTACAACTGCCCTATTTTTTTCTTAACAATCCAACCATGGTGTAGAAACCATTATCTTCATTGCTCACACAGAAGCTGATCACCACTAAGGTTAAATAATGTGCTGAAGAATATATAAACAAAAGGGCAGCATCAGGAGTCAAAACCAAGTGCCTGCAACATTTGCCTCTGTGACCATCTTTTGGCAAGGCTACAGCGTTATTAGAATCACTCACTGTTTGAAGGATGTTTGTACATAACATTCTGGTAACAAATTAATCAAGGCAGAATACTAGTATTCGGTTTCAGTTAATAGTGGACGTGGGAGCCAAGCTTACATCGCTAATAGTGCTGATGTTTGTTTTTATAGTTTGAGTTTTCTTGCTAGCAGACCCTGAGATAAAGGTTTGGGTGCAAATAGTTTATTTGGGAGATGATCCCAGGAAGTATGGGGAGGAGGTAAGTCCAATAAAAGAGGTCTCAATGAGCAGATTATTGCCGTTAGCAATTGAGGTTCGATCCTTCTGCCCACCCCCACACTCCCTTAGAGACTACAGAACATAACTCACACTTGTTTCACTAAGGGCCAACTTGTATCCTTCACTGGTTCAGGGTCGCTCTTGGGTACATTAATTATCCTGCACTTCCAGCCTGCCCTGTGGGCAGAGAAAGCCCCAAGGCAGAGAGAGAGACTCAGGTGTTTGTGTTTGAGGCTGGAAAGCATGTCCATCCAGCTGCGAGTGACCTCCAGGGTGGGGGGCAGCGTGTGGGAAGGGCACCAGTAGTTCCTGTCACATTTGTTTTTGAAGCCAATACTAGTGCTGATAAAGATGCATCCAGACTGGTGACCCTGACTAGGGGGTTGACAACCTTATATAAGTAAAGCTAGGCAGCAAGGGTGGGGTGGGGGTGGAGGGGGGCGCAGTGAAGCTAAAATCAGACTTAGGGGCAGAAAAGAGGAATTGGAGTAATCGGGTAGTCTTGGGCTTGGTCCCAGTTCTGCCGTTTGTTAGCTGTGTGTTGGGTGAGTTACTTAATTTCTCTGAGCCTCACTTTTCTCATCTGTAAAGTGGACACAGCTGCCTTACAGGGTTCATAAAAGCCTTTGTAAATTGTGCAGCCTTTGCACTGTTCCCACTGGAGCTCCTGATTGAGGCATCTGATGGAGTACTGGGTGCTAGTAGAATTTGAGGGCAACTGTTTGCTTTATGTGAAGCTCCTTGAAGAGTGCCCTCTCAACACCTCAGGAAGCCTGTCTTCTAATATTCTGACACTTTACAAGTCATGGGTGAGTTCGGAGCCTATCTAGGCCCCTCCTTCTCAGTATGGTTTCTGGCCAACTGAGAATTGGTAACCCCACTTCTGCACCATAGTGAGATTGTATTTCCGATAGTTTCCTATGTAGGGCACTTTTTTTTTTTTTCTGGTGAAAGATCTGGATTTGAGAAAGTACTGAAGTGTTTTGTTTTTTAGTGTTTATTCTGAGAGAGAGAGAGAGAGAGAGCGTGCGAGAGACAGAGTGAGCACAGGGGAGGGAGAGAGTGGGAGAGAGAATCCCAAGCACACTGCAGTGTCAGCACAGAGCCTGATATGGGGTTCGAATTCACAAAGCAAAGCACTGGTTCTTCTAAAGGTCCATCAGCCTTTAAGATGTCAGTGAGACTTTCATCTCTCATTCTCACTTTGGTTTCTGACCAAAGACTGACTCATCCACAGGTGGCTGATGTCAAGTGAATCAGGACTCTCTCCACGTGTGAATTTGGCCCTACCATAGCCAAGAACTGCATGGATAGCCGGGAGCACATGTTGGGGTCCACCCTTCAGTACCCCCTGGCTCCTCAGGAGTCAGACTCCAAGGAGGAGGGCAGAAGGCCCTGACTGTGCATCCTCACATCCAGCGCCCTGCCCAGCACCGCCGTTCCTTCACCCCACTCACCCAGTCAGACCCTGGCTTGAACTCCATCACTCAAGAGGGAACATTAAAAAACCCACACCTCTGACTCATGCTTTGATTTTGCGGCCTAAAGAGGCAAAGACGCCGTAAGGAGCTTTTAGGGGCCATCACCATGGAGCCTCTTTATTGCCTAGCAAGAGCCTTAAATGATAATGGGAAACCTCACTATTGATTGGCTGACTCTTAATTCTTCCTCTTTGGGTTTTGAAGTAGAAGTGATGGTCCAGAATATTTATATTACTCATTGGATATATTAAATTAAACATACGAAAGTCCTGAAGCCATTTAAGATGAGGTTGCAACACTGGTGAACAGGACTTTATTACCAAAAGAGGGAATAGTAGCTTTTAGTTGTGGCTTAGCTGGAAAGTATATTGATGATAAGAATGGCCCAGCAGAGGTCTTAGGGCTCTCAGAAGGGGCTCAGAGTGTGGTTTCTCTTAAGAAAGTTCTTCAGGCTCATCCTGTATAAACACCCAGGTCTATGGTGTGATGGAGGGTGTGGTGGCAAAGACAAAACCTCTGTCTTGGTTGAAGATAAGCCCCACTGACGCGGTGGCAAAGGCTGTTGTTGGGCCGTTAAGGGACCTGTGCTTGAGTTCTGGAGGTGAAAGTGTCCTAAGGAAATGTCTGCTCGCTAGAAGAAGCCACTCGAAGCACAGCTTCCCTGTAGGATTTAGATTATTTACTCCTCTCATCTTAAGCCCATTGGAAATTAGAATGGATGAGAGGGTTGGCCGATTCTGTTAAATGACTGTGGCCAATATAAGGGGTACAATTTTTGTCTTAAACGATTTTGACCCCTAGAAAAATTACAGGGCCTGAGGCAATGAAATGGTTAATATGACTGCCTCCCTTACAGGTTTCCCCAGATATGCTTACTCGCTGTACAATGGATAATTGTTAGCTCTTGTTGTGCAGATGCTGTTGCAGATGGAGTCCTGTACCTGCATGCATAGCAAATGAATTAGACTGGCAATCCCCTTTATAAAGCATAAATATGTAATTTGTTCAGCTGTTGTAATTAAATATGTATGTGTGAAACAGCCACCATTCAGGTCATTAATGATGCGCCATGCCAAATTAGAGCTTACAGACAGTAATGTACATTGTTGTGCAATGAGGGAATTGCAAATAACATAACTAAGCCTTTCCTAGTAAAGTGATGCATTCAGCAGCTTTAAAAGGAATATTTACATTTGTAACGTTTTTATTTAGAAAGTACATTTTTGTTCAGTGTGAAAGTCTGTAAGATAGAATTACTTTTATCACCAGTTTAGTTTTATTAATGTTTTAACATTTTATCATGCAAATGCCAGAGACTATTAAACATGCCGTTTGTTGATAAGTCTTAAGTATCTACTTATATATAAAACAGCAGTTGCCCCTGGTTTTCTATGTGGTTATGATAGAACCAATGTATCATAGCACCTTAGAATGCCTTGATCATTTCATTGTATTAAAAAACCAACAACAACAACTCAGTATTTCAACTCTATTCCCCACTGATAGATAAAGAAATTCCTCTGACAGTAAACAGAATTTTTATTTCCATAGAAATTGAGCTGAGAAAAATGTAGTTATCAAAATACAAACAAATAAAAGTGGTAAATTTGCCTCTTGTGCTTTAATTCCCAATGAATTACTTGTGAATCCAAGGAATTTCCTAAGAAAAGTGTCATCCATGGGTCAGAATGATTGTTTTTTTTTAATTTTAAGACTCAAAGTTTGTGAAGTTAATACACTTGGGAAAATTACTGTTCTATCTTTCTTCTCCTTGGTTTCATGTTACAGTCTTTAAGGTACTTGAAGCCGAAATTTAAATATATTAAAACTATCTTTATATAAAATTTTTTCTACATTTATATTTTAGTTGCCTACAGACAATCTATTTTTTTTTTTTTCAACGTTTTTTTATTTATTTTTGGGACAGAGAGAGACAGAGCATGAACGGGGGAGGGGCAGAGAGAGAGGGAGACACAGAATCGGAAACAGGCTCCAGGCTCTGAGCCATCAGCCCAGAGCCTGACGCGGGGCTCGAACTCACGGACCGCGAGATCGTGACCTGGCTGAAGTCGGACGCCCAACCGACTGCGCCACCCAGGCGCCCCCAGACAATCTATTTTTAACATGCGTGTTGTTTTGACGGTTGGTACTGAGACTGTAGGAGCTAACCATCTTGACCTTTCTGTCCACCCGGGGCAGCAGGAAGAAGCGTCTCAGAGTTAATTCTGTCTTGTTCACAGCTGGGAACAGAACATTCCTCTGTGATTCGCTTGCCCATGATTCGTTGGGATCTCTTGGAAGCCAAACTTGATACTATAAGTCCTGGGCTTCTGAGGTCAAACACAGATCAACCTTAGTGACACATTTGGTTAAGAGTTAGATTACACAGGACCAATATAATCGTTAAAGTTTTACAGACAATCGAATATGGAATTATTTGGTATATTATTTTTGTTTTGCAACAAATTCAGATGCAGAAATTTCTTTAAGCCTAAGATCAACCAAGATTCAGGACCTTGAATTTTCAAAGTTAGAACTCTAAATTGTGTGCGGATGTAAAATCTTCTTTATTTTCAACAAACAGCAAATGTTTCAATTAAGCAAATGTGTATTTTATTCAAAACAGATGAAATCATAACAGCTTGGCTTGCTTTACCTAAATTATTGTTCCATTACATCAAAAATTTTACTTAAAAGAAGTTCTTACCTTCATACTCCTTGATTTTTCTGTCCCGTTTTCCATATAACTTTTCAGCTCAACTAAACAGAAACATTTCATTTGCAACATTAAGGAAAAGTTTGATTCATTCATTATTGTTTATGAAGCTAGAAATGTTATATGGATGACAATGATTTAAAAATTTTGTGACTTATGTTGATTGTATTTGAACTGCCCTGAATACTGAACACCATGAAAAGACTTTGCCCTGCTGGCTACATGCTTAGCATAAACTATGAATTCATAACTTCTCTGAAAAGATCCTCTTCGAGATCTGTTTCTCATTCAGTTCCTTTATCCTTATTGAAGATCTTAATCTTTTGATGGGCAGCTTCTCTTATTTCTACCTATTTCAGAACCGTAGAGCCAGTAAAATAGTGCGGTGTAATATTTTGTTTTTTGGAGAGAGCATTTGAAGGATACATGGCTTTATTTAAAATACCTATTGTAGCTATCTATCAGGGGTCGCTCCTAATTTATTTTCTTGCAGGAATTTCAAAGATGCTTAAATTCATCCAGTGACGCTGACGGAGGAATCTAATTGTAGAATACATAGGGATGAGAACTGGAGGTGTGCAGGCGGTCCTGGACCTGAGAAATGCCCGTGGTTTTGTGAGGCGGGAGTGTGTGAAAAGGTCACCGGCCCCACCAGGGTAGTTGCAAGGAGCAAACCCTTGTTTTGCAGTAGTGGTAGCAGATATATGGGTGGTTTGGCTCATTCAGGCCCCTTGCTGTGGAGGAACACATGTGAAACCATCAGCATGTCTCTTGGTCTTGTATTAACTGTGGCAAGGCTGTGCATTAAAGGACATAACCATTACTGAAAGGGTGGGAACACTCCAGTGGCCAGTGGCCAGAGGCCAGGTGCTTTATGATAACACCACAGGCAGGCCCAGCCAATCAGATGCGATCTTTTGCTGGCAGTTGCTCCTTTGGCCACCACTGCAGTAAACACTTTCCCTTGGATGTTGGTTTTCTGTTGTGTCTGGCAGCCACACTGGGCTGCTTGAACTTTAGCCAGAGGCAAATATTTATACATCAGAGTGTGCAGTGTTCAACTGGTCAGGCCTGAGAGGGAGAGGGAGAGACCTCCGTGCCTTTTCGCCAAAGAGGATGTGTCCTTTTTTTTTTTTTTTCTTTTTTTTTCCCTTCCCCTTTCCCTGTGTGACATGGTGAAGTGGGACCATCCTGGAGGTCATTTGAGCTCGGGCTGCATGTGCTTCTTTGCAACACGCATACAGGCGGCAAACTTGGGACATGCTTTCAAAAAGGAGGGCTTCCTGACATTTCTGCCTGTTCCTTTAATTCCTCTTGGAAAGTTTACAGTTAATATTTTCCCTGGAACATTGTCAAGCTTTTGACAGAGCCTGAGTGTATGCCGAACTGTGAAATTGAGCCGGGGAAGCAAGTTGTGAGAAATCTGTTTCTACTCAAATCCGTAAGGTTTATTTAAAAACAAAAACAAAAACAAAAAACTTCAGGGGGGAAATTGAGAGTGGGACTCAGCTTGCCTCTCCTGGTGCGGGCTCAGGCCGCCATTTTAAGAAGCCAGCGAAGGGCGACGTTCCGCTCCTTACATGGCGGCTGTATTTACTCGGCCGCAGCCAATCACGCCGGCCGTGCCAAGCCACGTGACGTGCCACGAGGGCACGCACAGCCATTTCCTTGTTTCTAAAAAACTTGCTACCTCCACAGAGCACTTTACCTTGTTTTGCATGCCAAATGTTCCTGCAGAATGTGTCTAGCAGACTGGCATTTGTCCATAAAGTTATTTTAGTAGGTAAAAAGTCTCTGAGCACTTGAGCTTTGTGCATTCTTTATGTAAAATGGATTTCCCTTCTTGGCCAGAGGCCAAGGGTACAGCACACTCGCTGGGTGAGAAGAGAGCTTCTCTGCTGAGAAACTGGTGGACCGACACACTCTAATTTTTTGGCTTCAGACCAAACAAGCTAGATGGATGCCAAAATTCAACAAAATAACACATTATTGTGTGATAGGAGCCGTGCTTGAAGAGAGCAGGAACTCAGAGGAACTTCATACTGGCCCCCCTCCCCTTTTTTTTTTAAAGCATTGTCACTTTGGGGAGCTTTCTTGGGGAAACGAGAGAAAAATGGCAAAATGCAACCTAGAGAGTAAGGTATAATTTACACATAAACACGAAGGACGGAACTGAAAGAAAACAGAAGAGTTTAAAATTACTTTTATGAACTTCTCCCAGGCATAACCCACAATTCTCTGACTTGACTCTACTTACATTCTTTTAACCCTGTGGGCTCCATCTACGTGTCTGAGCTGAATGTCTGAGCTGAATGCTGGACTACATAATATTCATAATGAGAGTTAATGTGAGGTTTAAACAGTGTAAAAAGACTGGAAAGGAAGGAGAGCTGCAGATTTCAAATATGGAATCTTGGCAGGCTTCTAAGGAACAACAGAACATTTTGTAAACTTACATGTTTTATTATGCCTTTGCCCCCTGATGTCTGACTTTAAGTGAGTGAAGTCTGCTATAAATTACTTGCATGAAGTTAGCGAGTCCAGTAAGCTCTCTGTACCTCAGTTTCTACGTATGTACAATGAAGGCAATAGAGAAGAAAGGTAAGATCTCTCTGCACTCTGAAGACACTAGAAGTTGAATTTGGGTAAATAACTAGAGTAAGTATAGAACACATCTCCTGTTTTTGTATGGAAACTTGTCAATCGAAAGAAAAAAAAGACAGTATCTCTAGTCCAAGTCGCCATCATCCTTGCTGAGACTATGTCAGTGATCCTGAGCATTCCCCCTTATTCTATTCTTGCTTCTTCACACAGTAGCCAGACTGGTCTTTAAAGAATTAGTTTTTATCATTCCTCTGCCTAAAAACCTTTCACGGTTTCCTATGGATTTAGAATAAAATCCAACTTGTTTCCATGGCCTAAAGATGCTATATGGTCTCCCTCTCCAACTTCACTGTATTCTACTGACTCCTTGGATGCCTTACTGATATCCATTTAATTTTTGGAACCTGCCAAACTCTTTGCTACTTGTTGACTGCTTAGAATGCACCTCCTCCAGCTCTTTCTGTGGCTAGCTTATTGTCACCCTTCAGCCCTCAGTTCAAATGATACATTTGTGGAGGAGTATTCTATCTAAAATTGTCCTTCATATTTATATTTTTTTATAGAACTTTTAGTCATCTGAAACATTCTTGTTGACTTATTTGATTACTCATTTGATACCTGTTTTTAGTCCTACAATGACAGGAATCATATTTACCACTCTGTTTTCTACTTTTTGTTTTGTACCTAAGCACATTGGGAATGAAATGTTGGGCAAGTTAGAGCACTCCAAAATCTGTACTTCATATGCCTTAATTTCACTGAAGCATCCCATATTTTATTACCTATATTCACAGAACTTTTATTATAAAATGCTTTGTTAGACTAATGCTTTCACTTATCCACTGAGAGTCAGTAGATCATATTTGTTCAGAGAGTTCAAAACTTGTGGATCTTCAGGTGGCCTGTACTTGAATCTTGGCCCCGCCATTGATGAGCTATGTGAGCTGAAGCAAGGTGAGTCAGCCCCTACATTTCAGTTTCCTCGGCTATCAAGTAGGATTCCAAATAATTCCTACATTATAGGATTATTGTAAAGATTAAATGTGATGTCATATGTAAAACTCTTATGACAAAAGTGTTTATTGCGATTGTTGCTGCTGCTAATTAGTAACAGTGCAGTGGGCTCAGTATTGGCAGCTGGAGTGGAACTGTACTAAGAAACAGTCCTCTCCATTAAATAGTTCAGTCTGCAGAGAAGAGGTATATGTAAATCACCTACTGTAGGTGAAACCCTTATAATCCATTGTGCCAATAGCTCTAACAATATCTCAACAGAGTATTAAACACAGAAGGGGAGGCAACCACCTTTCGGTAGACAGGAAAGGTGCTTTAGGGGAAGTAGCATTTGAGCCAGATTAAGTAGCCCTTTAGGTAAAATATGTTTCTTAGAGACAATAATAAAGTAATAGCAGCTTATACCTACGTAATTCTTTCACTGATACACAAAACTCTTAGCATTGTACATATATTATCTCATTTAATTCTCTCAGCACCCCTGTGAAGTAGTGCTATTATCAGATCATCTTTCCCGTTTTACAAAGAAGGAAACTGAGCCCAAGAGAGGTCAAGTGGCCTGCCCAAGGTCACACAGCTATTAAATGTCAGTCCTGGGATTGCATGCATTTTTGTTGTTAGAACTTAAGTACCACCCCTACGTAGGCACTGGGGCATTCTAGGAGCGCTCCACTTTTGCTTTCTTAATGTATGGAAGCCCCCAAAGGATTCCTTCAAGAGCAGGTCTCACTCTGTTAGCCCTGTTGCCTTATTTGGTAAAATGTCCACCTACCTTGTATAGTGATTATGAGCTTCAATGAGATAATTCAGGTGAAGTGCTTAGCATATTGCTTGGCATATGGTACACATTTAACAAATGTTTGCTGTAAGTATTATTATTATTATTATTGTTGTTGTTATTATTATTATTTAGCCACATTGAAATGAGATCCCTGATCCCCTGTGACCGTCCAGAGCCTCTCTCCTCATGTTCACCTCCACACTGGGATATCCGCCTCCAAAGAGAGCAAGATCCCGGCAGTTGAAATGGCATGCTACCCAGGTTGCTAGCATCGTCCCTCAGCTGCCTCTCCAACTGCCATAGCTGCCTTAGTATTTAAAAATTACTCTTCCCGTTTTATATTTCAACTCAGAAATCGATGCATCTGTGAGGCAGTTTGTTTTCCTGGGGAAGTGTAAGGAGCTGTGGTGGTGGTATGGAGACGCGCTCGGTTTAGACTCAATATTGCCACCCACTCCCTCAGCAGTGTCAGAGAACAGTCTCAGAAAGATCTGTTCCTTCCCCTCACACACTTGGTACTGCAGACTGGCCTATCCTCCATGACTTTGCTTATCTGCAGGAGTAGGGAAGTATTGATTGCCCACAACTTGCCTCTGTTTCTCGTTTCTCTGGTGCATGTTTTTACAGAGGCATCTCACGTTTCTTTTCCTTCAAGACCTTTCGAACTGGATAGATGCCCCTGTTTCAGAAAGCTAGTGTTCTGTGCCTGCTAAAAACCAGGGCAAGGCTCATCACAGCCCAATTTCTATTTCCCTTTTGTCGAAGTGGGTTTCCGTGAGAGGGGACCGTGCCCTCTCTCTGTGTGACTGGGACAGGGCAGTCTTGCAAGGAGGAGGCTAAGCGACCTCTCTTACTTTGGTTTCCCGGTGGAGGTGGAGGTGGGGTCTGTGTTTCCAGACGTGGTGGGCCTGGCGTGGCTAGTTGTTTAACAGAGTTAAACACTGGCGTGGCTAGTTGAAACAGAGTTAGCTCATCCTGGAAGTTTTCTTAAACGCCCATCTTTAGATTTCAGAGAAGGAAGAACACAGTCCCCAAAGGCACTGAGAGTTACAACATATAAATAGCCCTGCTGAGCTGAACAAAAGTGCCCATTGTGTGGTGTACTGCAAAGCAAGATATAAACGGGGAACCAAGAACAAGATACTAGAGATTCCTTTTCTTCCCTTTGTTTTTTAATTTTCGCTTGAAAAATTTGTTTTCCCCACATGTATAGTGCACTTACTTTGGAGTCTTAAACAGGATGATTTAATAATGCAGGTTCCAATCCTGGGCTGATCACTTGGCAACTGTTTGATTTTAGGCAAATTATTTAGCTCTGTGCTGTTGTTATTGTTGTTATTGCTATTTAGGCGCATTTTGTAATCTTCTGGGGCATTTACAATGGGTAGAAATCTGTTCTTCTAAGTTAGTAATAAGTCTCTCACTGTACCTAAACACTTGGGCCAGTTTTAGTCACCATTTTACTATAATTTTTGCTGCCAGGACATACCTTGTGTGTATTTTTTCCAAGTTAAATAAATCACGTGAGGTCACAGCCTTCTATTCAAAGTCCTGTGTGTCTGATTCTGTCCAGGAGCAAGTTGTTTAACGTAGGTACAGTAAATGTTTCCTCGTCTATAAAATAAGGATAGTAATACCTCCATAACAGTCTCATAATAGGCTCATCATGAAGGTGACACATAACACAGGCAAAAATAGCCAATTTGGTGCCTTTCACAAACCTGGGGGCATCATGGCTGGTCAGGCAATCGAGCTGGTAAGGAGCCAGATGGATCATCTGTGATCAGTTTGAGGTCCTAGAGTCCGCTGGTGTAGGAGGATGAGATGGTAGAAAAGGTGAGTAGTCTTCTGTGGCCAGGAGAAAGCAAGGCAAAGTGTGTACAAGACGGAGAGGAGGCAGATTTGGAAACTAAGGCAGATGAGGCCAGGAGTCCTGAACATTAGAGGGGGGTGGGGCCTGATCTTTGGGCAACAGCTCCTGGGCTTCTGCTTTTCTTTCTGCCCTCTGTTTAGGTGGCACATGACTTCAGAACTAGAGTATAGGTACAGAGAGAAGGTTCTAAAATGTGGTTCAAATATGCCACACGTCGCTCCCCCAGTTTTCAAATAAGGACTGTGTATCTAAATCAGGAAGCTCACCAGCAGTGTTTTGTTATACAGAGTGATTTGCCTATATTAAAAACAACTTCTTGTCTTCTTACCTGTGAGGAGTGCTGGCTAACAGGAGTGCTGGGATGTTGGCTCATAGGACTCATTAACCACTTGCTGATGGACTGATTGGGTTTGGATCGTATCTGGGATTGGGGGACATCTCATTCATATTTAGTTGTAGGGTAAGGGAAAATGTCCCATATTGCTGTTTCTGATTATAATGATATTGAATTTTAATAATACTACCAACATTTATCCAATGCTGCTGTGTGGCAAGCAGGCAGTCTTCTAAATCTCCATGTCAGTTATCTTATTTAATCCTCACAATACCCCCTGAGTGAGGTACTATTATTCCTCCCGTGCTATTTATTATTCTTGTGCTACTGGTATTGAGCTAGGCATGGACTGGAATGTGGAATCATTCCTGGAGGCTAGATTGTTTTCCTGAGTAGGACTCCAGTCAGAACTGCAAGTTAAAGATCCAAGTTCTTGTGCTTGTAAAACAGACACATATACCTTACCTCATTTTTATGCTTACATCACAAGAATGATTTGCATTTAATCATTGATTTTTTTTTTTTTTTTTTTTTTTTAAATAAGGGTTGGGCTTTATCAGGGCATGGGATCATCGCACTGATTCCTGTTCAAATTTCTGTTGGCTTTATGGACCAGCTCTAATAGGCTTGCAGAGCAGCTCCAAACACGAAGTTGCTGGGAACAAGAGGGGCAGAATGGTAGCTAATCCTCTATCAGGATTTGTTGCAAATTTTATCATTTATGCATCCTATGAGGTAACTGATTGGGTTGGATTTGGGGCATTCACCAAAACAAACAAATAAAACAAAACAAACAAACAAAAAGGTTTTCTGCCCTTTAGACAGTTATAAAGTTTGGGATTAGAATATGTGAAAAAATCAGGACCTAGGAATATGAATTGGATAATATACTTAAAACATAGACTATATTTGGTTGCTGTAGCACTAGGGATTTTAGTTACATGACTTAGACTTGGATTTCTTGCAAGAGTAGCTCCTTTTCTTTCCTTCCCCATCTGCAGGCTTTATATCATTTTTGGTACTGAGCACCAAACTCTTCTGGCACTTTTTTAATTGAGGTTTTGTAGTTTTAATGGTCTGGTACTAAAAAAAGCCAACTTTGTGCCAAAATTCTTCTAAGACCAGACATGGGTTTTGACACCACAATAAATTAAAGATAAATAAATAAAGAAACATGGCAGTGAAAATGCGGGAAGTGGGTTTTTTTTTTTTTTTTTTTTTAAACTAGCGAGTGGGGCCTACTTGTAAATTTCAGGCATGTTTTCTCAGTACTCAATGTTACAATGCTTAGCTACATTAATCTGTTACTGGGTAACTCCAGAAAGAATGTTAGACCAAACCATTAGGAGATTGGCGATTTTTCCCCCCCTTGAGCATTATTGAAATTTGACAACATTCTCATAGCCTCTGCTTTCATTTAAGGATTTGGCTATCAAAAATACGGCCAAATGAAAGGAACCAAGAGAAACTAATGACCAAATGAATAGTAGTATTTAAAGGCACAAGTTGCTATGATACAGGCTTCACGGTGACCTGGATGGATAAGGGCTAAACAGGATTTGCTTTCTGGAGAATCTGGGTGCCTGTTCTACCAATTCTGTTTGTCCCCAGCCTGCCTTGTTGGCCTCCTTTTCCCAGCACCACTCATTTTGGTTCTGAGAAACAGCTTCCTCCCATTACATGTACCAATTCAATTAGCAAGAGAGAGTGCTGAAGGTTTTTGATTCCATCAGCTTCTGGTATGTAGACAGTAGCTCTGTTTGAGAAAACTTTGTGAGGGTGTTGTGATGTGCATCTTTCTGGATTCTAATCCCTTCTTGATGACTTTCAAATCAATCAATCAGTCAATGAGTCAATCAATTTTTCTCCCTTTCCCCTCTTTTCCCCATCTCTCCTCCCTCCCTCCTCCCATCTCTCTCTTCTTCTCTCTCTCTCTCCCTCCCTCCTCCTTCATGACAAAAAGTGGAGATGATTGCACTGATCAAACCCAAGACCTGCCTTGGGTTACAAATACCGGTAAATCATTAGGAAGCCATTAATTTTCTTTTAGATGCTAAATAATAATACTTTGAGCTTGTGAGTTTGGAATTTCGTTTGCCCCAGCAGGGACCTGTCTTCTATTTCTAAACTGTGCCTTAAAATTTACAAAAAAGGACTGAATAAGCTTTGAAGCGTATTAAAAAGAACCCAACAAAAAACTTCCTTTTCTTTCTTTATTCTACTAAAGTTTGCCTAATTTTAAGCCACCATGTGGAACCGAGCCTTTATTGAGGTTTGAAATGTCAAAATAAGGAGGGATTTGTGTATATTTTCACTTTTGACTTCATTTACTGAAAGTGCTAAAGCACCAAGTGGGAGGTGGTTTTGGAAGTATTTCTGATCTAAAGAGGAAATTCCATAAATCATCCATGGTAATGTGTCTCATTTGGTATTCCAAGGAGGTGTTGACCACTTTCATCAGGGATCATGGCTTTTGACCATATACCTGGCCCTAACCTGGATTTCAGAATTTGAACATTTGTTTCGCACTCTTGAAAACTTTTATACTGAGATTCTTGAAATCTTCTATTAAGTATTCTCCAGATTAGCCTAATATAGAGTTCACAACTGGCAGGCACTGTCAGAATCCTCTGATATGAGGGAAAAAAACATGGCTATTATCATTGAGTGTGCTTGCAAAACGTAGCAAAATTGGCAGGTGACCATGTGTTTGGTTTGGACCAATTTATAAAATGTTCATGTGTTTATGAAAATTTTAATCTCTGCTACTCAGAATAGTTGAGTATAAAATGGAGCAGAAAAGCTTAAGAAAAGAAGCTTTTCTGTGACTTCCAGTATTTCTCCTTTGATCCCTGAGTGCTATGAGAAGAGTCTTTCTCATTTCCAACTTTTGCTAAGTCTCTTAGAGTTACATAGTGTGGTAACTGAACTTACTATGTCTGGTGTTCTTCTGTCTTCTCCATGACCCCCTCTTTTCCCCATCCAAAGAAGGATAGAGTGGTTTCTGAATTAGGTATAGCAAATAAACGGTTTCTAATATCAAGTCAGAATTAGTCGGGGCGCCTGGGTGGCTCAGTCGGTTAAGTGCCCGACTTCAGTTCAGGTCACGATCTCACAGTTCAGGAGTTCGGGCCCCGCGTCAGGCTCTGTGCTGACAGCTCAGAGCCTGGAGCCTGCTTCGGATTCTGTGTCTCCCTCTGTCTCTGCCCCTCCCCTGCTCACACTCCGTGTCTCTCTCAAAAATAAATAAACATTAAAAAAAAACTTTTAAATCAAAATTAGTCATTCTTTCTCTATTGAAAAAAAAAGTGCAGTAGGGAGCTTTTCAGTGTTATTCTGTGAATGTTTCTCTGTTTATGTGGTAGAAAAGAGATGATGAAGGATTATCCTCCAAAGTCATTTGTATTTTGCTTCTACCAAAGAGGATATACAAACGTGATACATTTACTGGACAGGCTATAAACCATATATCTCAGAAATAAGTTCTGATGGTTAAAGTACTTATTTCATCATCTGCCCACCTTTCCCTTTAAAAATTTCCCCTTTAATGTCTTTCATGGAAATACCAAAAGGCAAGCATCCTACTGCACTAGGACTGATGATTCTAGTACAGATTCTTAAGAGTAGGTCTCTTTATACTTCCATTTTTATTCAGGACTTTGTCTGTATACATCCAAAATCAACTTAACTTTTGACCCAATTAACTGATTGGCCTGATGAATTTAATTAAAACAGGGAAGTGCTTGTGCAGAGAGGAACAGCATTAGTATAATGCGGTAGTTAAGATTAACAAGATTGATTTGATTTGATAATTAATTCATTTGATAATTTGATTAACAAGATAATTTAGTGTCAGTCAGAGACCTGGGTTCAAATCCATATTAGCTAGATGACTTTGCCTTAAACATTTTCAGTGTCGTTTCCCCCCATCTGTTAAAATGGCGTTAATAGCACATACCCCGTAAGAGTGCTGGGAGGCTTAGTGAAATCAGTAAGTGCTTAGCACACTTGGCCCAAAGTCACCGGTGTACGACAGTACCTTTTATTATGTTCTAGGATTTTAAAATATGTGTCCTCCAAAAGACACCGTGTCTGAGACGGCTGTCAGATTTGTTTCTGGGTGAACAGAGAGTGCCTTCTGTTTCTGAAGACATTAGTAGTGCAAGCATCACATCGTCTCTCAACTGTCTCCACCATTTTGCAGCTGAAACACTCCTCCCTCCCTCATTCACATCAACTTTCGGTCCTAACAATAATTTCTATATTTTATTTTATTTTATTTTTTTTTTAAACGTTTTTTATTTATTTTTGGACAGAGAGAGACAGAGCATGAACGGGGGAGGGGCAGAGAGAGAGAGGGAGACACAGAATCGGAAACAGGCTCCAGGCTCCAAGCCATCAGCCCAGAGCCTGACGCGGGGCTCGAACTCACGGACCGCGAGATCGTGACCTGGCTGAAGTCGGACGCTTAACCGACTGCGCCACCCAGGCGCCCCAATAATTTCTATATTTTAAAAAAAGAACACTTGAGGGGCGCCTGGGTGGCTCAGTCGGTTAAGCGTCCGACTTCGGCTCAGGTCATGATCTCGCGGTCCGTGGGTTCAAGCCCCGCATCGGGCTCTGTGCTGTCAGCTCAGAGCCTGGAGCCTGTTTCGGATTCTGTGTCTTCCTCTTTCTCTGCCCCTCCCCTGTTCATGCTCTCTCTCTCTCTCTCTCTCTCTGTCTCAAAAATAAATAAATGTTAAAAAAAAAAAAAAAAAAAGAACACTTGATAATTTCTACACAAGCTTATTTTAATTTCCCAAAAACCCAATAAGGTAGTCAAGGCAGAGCTTAGGTCATAGTGATGGTGGCCTCAGCTCCACCATTATTCGGTAAAGTGAAGCAGAACTGTGCTCAGGTTCTGTGTAGTTAGTAGCGGAGCTGGTGAAGCAGGTCTGAGTTCAGTGGCCTCTCTCCTACACCATGCTGATCACTTCTCTGTGTCATTAAAAATGCCCTATCCCTGGCCTCTTATTGACAAGTTGCTTATAGCTCTTACTTTCTAGGGGTTCCCCAAACTGTCTAATGAGTATATCTGGATGAAATCCAGACACTCTGACCATATAGAGCTCCTTTCAGTTTCAAAGATACCAAAGCAAGTGCAGCATAGAATCCATAACAAGTTCCTGCTGATTTCCTCTTTTCAAAATCTTGGCTCTTTCTCTGTAGCTCTCTGACAAATCAATTCTGTAGACCTCTGCTTCCTTCTATCACCACTGCTTGTCACATATCTGCTCTGTCACATTGAAGATAATGGTAGCTAGGAACCTATAGTGAAAGATTTGCCATTCGTTCATATTTAGTCTGCAGTAGGGACATTCCTGGGCTTCTAGGTATGCATTTATAGATTTCCCTTTTCTTTTTTATCAAATGTTAATTTTGGTCAACTCAGATTCCTTTGTCAAAACCACTCTGATCCCAGAGTCTTATGCAATCATGAATATCTTCCCCTTGTTACTTACTATTATCTTAGCCACATAAGAAAATTACCAATATACGCGATTCATATGTGAAAGGGAGCCCAAAGGGCTTTCACCTAAACTTTCATTTCCTTGGATCCTTTGCATTTCAAGGTCTAATCCATCATTTACTCCCTTTCTTGCATACTTGCCTCTGTACATTTGTCTTTTTCTTATTTTGGGTTGTATTTTCTCGCCAAAAGTTAAGAAATTTAAAAATACAATTTATGGCCTTCTCCACATTATCTGTATTTAAACTGTTGTAAACATTAAACATTTTACTTTTGTATCACATTTATGAATTATTTTATCCTCTGACAGTTTTAACCTATTTAAAGGTGATACTTTTGTAAATGTTCTGTAATTTGGCATCCTGTGAGATGCAGTGAAAATTTACACTTAATTAGCAGTAGATTTTTTTAAACCATAAGAAATATGTTTTCTAAGTTGATTTTTATTAATTTTGAGAGAGAGAGAGAGAGCACTGGGAAGGGGCAGAGAGAGAGAGAGAGAGAGAGAGAGAGAGAGAGAGAATCCCAAGCAGGCTCTGTGCCCTCAGCACAGACCCCAACACAGGAACTGTGAGACCATGACCTGGGCTGAAATCAAGAGTTGGACGCTTAACTTACTGAGTCACCCAGGCACCCCAGAAAATACCTGTTTCAAATGTTACTTTATCATATTTCAGAGACTAGAAATTCAGTTTTAGGTTTTATTAACCTAGTTATATTCACAGAAAAAAATTAATGTATAAATAAAGCAGAGTAAAATACTATATTTAACAGTACTTTAATGAGCCTGGCTTTTCTTATAGAGTAAATGAATTTTTTTCTGTAACACAAACTTGATCTTTTTGGATTGATTTTGCTTTATCTATCTACATGTGGATTCTGTGTCTACTAATTTTGATTGGAATGTGTATTTTAAACTCTACAGTTCACACTTTTCTAAGTTTTTAATTTTATAAAGAAAACTAGAACTGAGTTTGCTTTGGGGGTGTGTTTATTCTTTTTGTGTGTAGGTAGGTGCTGAGGTGGGTTTTAAGTGAAATTTAGTGGTATCTTTTGAGAAAATTACAGCTACAGTGTGCTATTGAAAACCTAGGGTTGGGAATCAGTTCCTAACCGTTGATTTAGACAAGAAATTTGGATCAATTTTATAGAAGATTTTAGTAGGACAAAAAATTGTGTCTCCAAGGCAGTATCCAGTACTAACTACTTAGTAAACTCCTTGGTCATGGCTGTGGAGCCCTTCCTCAAGTTATAGGAATCTTCATTCGAACCAGTTAAATCTAGTTTGAGATAGATTTGGTAAAGATCTAGAGTTGAGAATATATATTTGCCTCAGAGCAAATCTTACAGGCAATATGACTGAACAGTGGTGTTTTATTTCAGAGAGCTCATGCTAATATATAGAAGGCTATAGTATTTTTTTGTTTGTTTTATCAGCAGGCTTTATTTTTTTA